>NC_085141.1:105927269-106253046 GCF_024139115.2 Armigeres subalbatus | reverse complement strand
GATAGAGCTTCGCAATGTTCCACAAAAACGTGTATTTTTGTTAGCAAAACAACTCTGTAGAAGGTGGTAAAAATGCCTGAAACTTAGAAAAAAAGTTATGCTCAAAAACTGATTTTAAGGACTTTCCACAGAAAACGTCACATATCTCGTAATATATAAGCCATATGTATGGGGTGTCTTTGACAAAGTAGCGTGAAATACCATCCGCTACAACTTTCTTGAAGAAAGTAGGCTCATATCTGCTTCCGATGGATATTAAGAAAAAAAATTATCTCACTTTTAGGTGAATTAATCATTTCACAAATTTTCTCAAAAAAAGACTTTCCTGAAGACACTAGGCTCATATCTGGTTTCGATGGTTAAGCAAAATTTTCATCTCACTTTTAGGAGGATTAATCATTTTACAGATTTTCTCGAAAAAATGCCTTTGCCATATCTAACGTCTTCTCCAAACAAACTATAGCGAAAAAATCAACAGAAACGATGCTATTAAAAAAGCGCACGAAATCGGCAAAAAGCAACACTGTGCATTGTCCTCTCTTATAAATGTCAGGACAAACTCAAGCGTTGCAAAAAGCATTTGTCCCAAGCTACCCAGTAACTTCTATCCCTACCTCCCCGTAGTGTTGGCCGGCATACGAGCAACCTTAAGGAAGATCGGGTAACCAACCCCGGTAGGACCTATGGTCGTATGCTGACAGGGAAGGGGGATTTGTTCCTCTCCGGGGATGCAAATCTTACTGAGCGTCTGTTCTCCATGTCAGGATCGGCTCACAACAGCATCTGTTCTCCATGTTAGGGGCAGCTGATCATCGTCCGAGTGTCATCGAGGGACTCTAAGTGAAACTGTGCACCATGGTCCACCGGGAATAAGGAGGAATGGTTCTCCGAAAATTTAGGGGGTTTGGTGTCAGGCCTTGCAAGCCAGCCTTTAAAACAACATACGCAACGAACAATCAACAAGAGAGTACGGACCGGAACCATCGGCGAAGATCACTGCCACTATGGGGAAAAGGGTGGCCATTAATCGAAAAATTTACTATCTCCTATTTGTCTAATTTATATATCATATGAAAGTATATACCCTAGATAAGAGAATCGGAAAATATTGAAGCGCTATGTTTATTCAGTCAAAAGATATGGGCTGGCGAAGTGAAAAAAGCTGATAAAAATAAAAAATCGTTCCTTATTTTGATTGGTATGCTATGAAGTCAATTTTCCTCCAAATATAAAGTTTTATATACCATTTCAAAGCTGAAAATCATAGCTTTTCGATAGTTTTGTTTATTTTGCACGCAAAGATAACTATCAAAAAGTTGTAGAAGAAAAACTTTAATTATCATAACTCTTCGCTATAAAATGGTCCCGCAAACCTAATGTCCTCAAATGTCCCCTCATCTGTGAATGGGGGATTGAAATATAACCCTAGTACCACCTTTTAGTGAGTGATTTGCTTGCGCATATTTGCGCTTTTACGAGAACGCTGCAATTAAAGTTTTCTTGAAAATTGTGGTTTTTATTCTCTATACCTCGTAATGATTAGAAAATGAACAACATTATTACTAGAAATATGGTTGTTTGCTATCTTATGCAAGCTGTATTGGAAACAAACAAAAAAAAAACGCCCAAAAAAAATTTTAAAAAAATATTTTTTTCGCCAGTGACATTTTTTGAAGGGTTGACGATGGTCTTTAAAGGGTTAAAAAAGGTTCTTAAATATTCCTTCACATAATATATGTTGCATAGAAACAGTTTTTATTAAAAATAATATTTTTGGCCGCCCATTTGTATGAGAATTCCCCATAGTGCACTGCGACGAAAGGGACTAGCGATTGGAAACTCGGTTCGTGGAACTACAAATCTCTCAACTTCATCGGGAGCACACGCATACTCGCCAATGTGCTCAAGGACCGTGAATTGTTGGAAGGTATCAATGATGCGAACGTTATGAAAACTCATATGTGAATATGTACGTTATGTGGAAGATATTGATTTGAAAAATGTATTGAGTAAACCACTTTCCTCTGATGGGACTCGAACCCATGACCCTACAGTACGCTAGACTGGTGCTTTAACCAACTAAGCTACGAAGAAGGACCTCCGTCGGCCTTCGCAACCTAGCGGCTACTGAACGAGCTTCGAGATTCCCAAATTGGACGCATAGTCAAATCACTCGCAATCCATTTATCAAGCCAATACTTCCACATGTGTATTGTACACGTCCACATTAGAGGAGCGTGAGTATTTAGAATGTCTGGCGGCTATACACATTCTTCATCAGCAACGGTACTGATCAAGTGAGGTTGTGTAAGCTATTTTGCCAGTCGGTCGTCAAGCTCAGACCCGACCGCATTGCGTAGGCAAGAGCACGCAACTCAAGTTCAGTTCAATCAAAGGTAATTGCCTATTTCCGGGGATTAAACCACCCGACTTGGACGTTAATTTACAATGTTATGAAAACTCATATGTGAATATGTACGTTATGTGGAAGATATTGATTTGAAAATGTATTGGAGGTAACCACTTTCCCTTCGATGGGACTCGAACCCATGACCCTACAGTACGCTAGACTGGTGCTTTAACCAACTAAGCTACGAAGGACCTCCGTCGGCCTTCGCAACCTAGCGGCTACTGAACGAGCTCGAGATTGGACGCATAGTCAAATCACTCGCAATCCATTTATCAAGCCAATACTTCCACATGTGTATTGTACACGTCCACATTAGAGGAGCGTGAGTATTTAGAATGTCTGGCGGCTATACACATTCTTCATGAGCAACTGTACTGATCAAGTGAGGTTGTGTAAGCTATTTGCCAGTCGGTCGTCAAGCTCAGACCGCATTGCGTAGGCAAGAGCACGCAACTCAAGTTCAGTTAAATCAAAGTTAATTGCCTATTTCGGGATTAAACCACCCGACTTGGACATTAATTAACAATGTTGTGAAAACTCATATGTGAATATGTACGTATTGGAGGTAACCACTTTCCCTTCGATGGGACTCGAACCCATGACCCTACAGTACGCTAGACTGGTGCTTTAACCAACTAAGCTACGAAGGACCTCCGTCGGCCTTCGCAACCTAGCGGCTACTGAACGAGCTCGAGATTCCCAAATTGGACGCATAGTCAAATCACTCGCAATCCATTTATCAAGCCAATACTTCCACATGTGTATTGTACACGTCCACATTAGAGGAGCGTGAGTATTTAGAATGTCTGGCGGCTATACATTCTTCATCAAAAACCGTACTGATCAAGTGAGGTTGTGCAAGCTATTTGCCAGTCGGTCGTCAAGCTCAGACCCGACCGCATTGCGTAGGCAAGAGCACGCAACTCAAGTTCAGTTCAATCAAAGTAATTGCCTATTTCCGGGGATTAAACACCGACTTGGACGTTAATTTACAATGTTATGAAAACTCATATGTGAATATGTACGTTATGTGGAAGATATTGATTTGAAAAATGTATTGGAGGTAACCACTTTCCCTTCGATGGGACTCGAACCCATGACCCTACAGTACGCTAGACTGGTGCTTTAACCAACTAAGCTACGAAGGACCTCCGTCGGCCTGGCTTGATAAATGGATTGCGAGTGATTTGACTATGCGTCCAATTTGGGAATCTCGAGCTCGTTCAGTAGCCGCTAGGTTGCGAAGGCCGACGGAGGTCCTTCGTAGCTTAGTTGGTTAAAGCACCAGTCTAGCGTACTGTAGGGTCATGGGTTCGAGTCCCATCGAAGGGAAAGTGGTTACCTCCAATACATTTTTCAAATCAATATCTTCCACATAACGTACATATTCACATATGAGTTTTCATAACATTGTAAATTAACGTCCAAGTCGGGTGGTTTAATCCCCGGAAATAGGCAATTACCTTTGATTGAAATGAACTTGAGTTGCGTGCTCTTGCCTACGCCATGCGGTCGGCTCTGAGCTTGATGACTTACTGTCAATTAGCTTACACATCCTCACTTGATCAGTACCGTTGCTGATGAAGAATGTGTATAGCCGCCAGACATTCTAAATACTCACGCTCCTCTAATGTGGACGTGTAATACACATGTGGAAGTATTGGCTTGATAAATGGATTGCGAGTGATTTGACTATGCGTCCAATCGGGAATCTCGAGCTCGTTCAGTAGCTGCTAGGGTTGCGAAGGCCGACGGAGGTCCTTCGTAGCTTAGTTGGTTAAAGCACCAGTCTAGCGTACTGTAGGGTCATGGGTTCGAGTCCCATCGAAGGGAAAGTGGTTACCCCAATACATTTTTCAAATCAATATCTTCCACATAACGTACATATTCACATATGAGTTTTCATAACATTGTAAATTAACGTCCAAGTCGGGTGGTTTAATCCCCGGAAATAGGCAATTACCTTTGATTGAACTGAACTTGAGTTGCGTGCTCTTGCCTACGCAATGCGGTCGGGTCTGAGCTTGACGACCGACTGGCAAATAGCTTACACAACCTCACTTGATCAGTACCGTTGCTGATGAAGAATGTGTATAGCCGCCAGACATTCTAAATACTCACGCTCCTCTAATGTGGACGTGTACAATACATGTGGAAGTATTGGCTTGATAAATGGATTGCGAGTGATTTGACTATGCGTCCAATTTGGGAATCTCGAGCTCGTTCAGTAGTTGCCAGGTTGCGAAGGTCAACGGAAGTCCTTCGTAGCTTAGTTGGTTAAAAGCATCAGTCTAGCGTACTGAGGGTCGTGGGTTTGAGTCTTATCGAAGGAAAGTGGTTACCTCCAATACATTTTTCAAATCAAAATCTTCCACATAACGTACATATTCACATATGAGTTTTCATAACATTGTAAATTAACGTCCAAGTCGGGTGGTTTAATCCCGAAATAGGCAATTACCTTTGATTGAACTGAACTTGAGTTGCGTGCTCTGCTTACGCAATGCGGTCGGGTCTGAGCTTGACGACCGACTGGCAAATAGCTTACACAACCTCACTTGATCAGTACTGTTGCTGATGAAGAATGTGTATAGCCGCCAGACATTCTAAATACTCACGCTCCTCTAATGTGGACGTGTATAATACACATGTGGAAGTATTATTGATAAATGGATTGCGAGTGATTTGACTATGCGTCCAATTTGGGAATCTCGAGCTCGTTCAGTAGCTGCTAGGTTGCGAAGGCCGACGGAGGTCCTTCGTAGCTTAGTTGGTTAAAGCACCAGTCTAGCGTACTGTAGGGTCATGGGTTCGAGTCCCATCGAAGGAAAGTGGTTACCTCCAATACATTTTTCAAATCAATATCTTCCACATAACGTACATATCCACATATGAGTTTCCATAACATTGTAAATTTAACGTCCAAGTCGGGTGGTTTAATCCCCGGAAATAGGCAATTACCTTTGATTGAACTGAACTTGAGTTGCGTGCTCTTGCCTACGCAATGCGGTCGGGTCTGAGCTTGACGACCGACTGGCAAATAGCTTACACAACCTCACTTGATCAGTACCGTTGCTGATGAAGAATGTGTATAGCCGCCAGACATTCTAAATACTCACGCTCCTCTAATGTGGACGTGTACAATACACATGTGGAAGTATTGGCTTGATAAATGGATTGCGAGTGATTTGACTATGCGTCCAATTTGGGAATCTCGAGCTCGTTCAGTAGTTGCTAGGTTGCGAAGGCCGACGGAGGTCCTTCGTAGCTTAGTTGGTTAAAGCACCAGTCTAGCGTACTGTAGGGTCATGGGTTCGAGTCCCATCGAAGGGAAAGTGGTTACCTCCAATACATTTTTCAAATCAATATCTTCCACATAACGTACATATTCACATATGAGTTTTCATAACATTGTAAATTAACGTCCAAGTCGGGTGGTTTAATCCCCGGAAATAGGCAATTACCTTTGATTGAACTGAATGATGCGAACGTTTAAAGGTAATCATACCATCTACCAGAGCTGCGGCAACCCACACGAGCTGGGAACAGCTTTCATAGTGATGAGCGATATTCAAAGGCGCGTGATCGGGTGGCCGATCAATGAAAGAATGTGCAGGTTGAGGATCAAAGGCCGGTTCTTCAACTTCAGCATAATCAACGTCCATAGCCCACACTCCGAAAGCAATGATGATGATAAGAACACATTCTACGCGCAGCTGGAACGTGAGTCGACAGCTGCCTAAGCCACGACGTCAAAATCATCATAGGAGATTTGAACGCTCAGGTTGGCCAAGAGGAGGAGTTTAGGCCGACTATTGGGAAATTCAGCGTTCAGCTGCTGACGAACGAAAACGGCCTACGACCAGTTGATTTTGCCGCCTCCAAGAATATGGCCATTCGCACTACCTATTTCCAACACAGCCTCCTGTATCGGTACATCTGGAGATCAACACTGCAGACAGAATCATAAATCGAACACGTTCTGATTGATGGCCGGCACTTCTCCCACATTATCGGCGTCAGGACATATCGTGGCGCTAACATCGACTTTGACCACTATCTGGTGATGGTTAAACTGCGCCCAAAGCTATCCGTCATCAACAATGTTCGATACCGACGACCGCCGTGGTACGACCTAGAGCGACTGAAGCAACCTGATGTCGCCACTGCATACGCGGAGCATCTCGAGGCAGCGTTGCCGGAAGAGGGTGAGCTCGATGAGGCCCCTCTTGAGGACTGCTGGAATACAGTCAAAGCAGCCAATAACGACGTAGTGGAGAACAACGTCGGCTATATGGGACGAAGACGACGGAACGATTGGTTCGACGAAGAGTGTAGACAGATTCTGGAGGAGGAGGAGGCAGCGCGGGCGGTCGCGCTGCAGCAAGGTATCCGGCAGAACGTGGAACGTTATAGACAGAAGCGGAGACAGCAGACCAGCTTTTTTCAGGAGAAGAAACGCCGCCTGGAAGAAGCGGAATGTGAAGAGATGGAACAGCTTTTTTTTTTACTTTTTTTGAGTGATTTTTAAGTTGTATACAAAGTTCATCACTCGATGGATGGAACAGCTATGCCGTTCTCAAGAAACACGCAAGTTCTATCAGAAGCTCAACGCATCCCGCAAAGGCTTCGTTCCGCGAGCCGAAATGTGCAGGGATAAAGATGGAACACACATCAAGGAACATCTTGACGGACGAACGTGTGGTTATCGAAAGGTGGAAGCAGCACTACGAGGAACATTTGAATGGCGCTATGAGTACAGGCAGTGAAAGTCAAGGCAGCGGAGGAGATGACTACGTCAGTTCAGCGGACGATGGAAGGCAACCAGCCCCCAACTTGAGGGAAATTAAGTATGCCATCCAACAGCTAAAGACCAATAAAGCAGCTGGTAAGAATGGTATCGGAGCTAAGCTCATCAATATGGGCCCGGAACAGCTAGCCACTTGCCTACACAAACTGATAGTCAGAATCTGGGAAACTGAACAGCTACCGGAGGAGTGGAAGGAAGGGGTTGTATGCCCCATCTACAAGAAAGGCGACAAGTGTGAGAACTTTCGAGCGATCACCATCCTTAATGCCGCCTACAAAGTGATAGATCATCGTCCGACGTCTGTCATCATTAGTGAATGAGTTCGTGAGAAGTTATCAAGCCGGCTTCGTTGACGGCCGCTCGACAACCGCTCGACCAGATCTTTACCGTACGCCTGTGAAGCTCACCAGACTGATCAAAGCAACGGTGGATGGTGTGCAAAACTGTGTGAAGATTTCGGGAGAACACTCCAGTTTGTTCGAATCGCGCCGGGGACTAATACAAGGTGATGGACTTTCGTGCCTGTTGTTCAACATTGGGCTAGAAGGTGTCATGCGGAGAGCCGGGTGTAACAACGACTTTCAACAAATCCAGTCAATTTATTTGTTTCGCGGTTGACATGAACATTGTCGGCCGAACATTTGCAAAAGTGGCAGAACTGTACACCTGCCTGAAACGTGAAGCAACGAAAGTTGGACTGGTGGTGAATGCGTCAAAAACAAAGTACATGCTTGTGGGCGAAACCGAGCGCGACAAGGCCCGCCTGGGAAGCAGTGTTACGATAGACGGGGATACCTTCTAGGTGGTCGAGGAATTCGTCTACCTTGGATCCTTGCTAACGGCTGATAACAATGTTAGTCGTGAAAAACGAAGGCGCATCATCTGTGGAAGTCGGGCCTACTACGAGCTCCAGAAGAAACTGCGGTCAAAAAAGATTCGCCACCGCACCAAATGTGTCATGTACAAGACGCTATTAAGACCGGTTGTCCTCTACAGACATGAAACATGGACAATGCTTGAGGAGGACTTGCAAGCACTCGGAGTATTCGAACGATGGGTGCTTAGGATCATCTTTGGCGGTGTGCAAGAAGACGGTGTTTGGCGGCGAAGAATGAACCACGAGCTCGCCCAGCTCTACGGAGAACCCAGTATCCAGAGAGTAGCTAAAGCCGGAAGGGTACGATGGGCAGAGCATGTTGCAAAAATGCCGGACAGCAGCCCTGCAAAGATGGTATTCGGTTCCGATCCGGCAGTAACGAGAGCGCAGCGAGCGAGGTGGGCAGACCAGGTGCAAACGAGCGTGGGCGCATTCGAGGATGGAGAGATGCGGCCTCGAACCGTGTATTGTGGCGTCAAATTGTTGATTCAGTGTTATCTGTTTAGATGTAAACTAAATAAATGTAAAATAAAATGAATGAACAAGGCCAAGTGTGTAGCGAGCACGGTGGATCGATCAGGTGTTAAACAATTTGCGGACCTTCCGTAGGCACGTGGTTGGCAAAGTGCTGCCATGAACCGAGGAATGTAAACGAATGTTATGTACTGCAAAGGACACTCCGGTCTTTGATTCTGAGATATGTTAACATTGGTTGACAAGGACAACGAGTTATTTTTAGGACAGTCTAGTTTTTATCTTAGTTTGTTAGACCAATTGATAAAAAATATCCAAAATAATAAAATGCATGCTTTATAGCTTTAGTCAATTTAACTCCATTTGATGAGTAATCCTACGTGATTCGTATAATTCTCCTTATACGTAAACCAGGTACAAAGTAGCTAATAGCTAGCGATTGTCTGGCAAAACTTCACTAGGTCACAATGAAGTATGCAAATTTATTGAGCAGTCATTTCAATTTCTTGATTATCTCATCTCCCTCTTGTCCTTACTCCTCTCAGTTGTAAGTTCAATGAAGATAGAGGACCGAAAACGACATCAACGGCAAACAAGTAACGAACCAAAGAAGGTATGTAAGAAGTAAGACTTAAAAGTTCATCATCGTACTCTGAGCTATTTGTCATCTCTCTTGGCGGTTGGTTCAGTGGTGTAATGCAAATTACTGGTCCGATTATCATTAAAGTAAGGGTTCGTGGTAAGTATTATTCCATTGAGGGGGTGGCAAATTAGTTTTCTGGAAGGAGCCGCTTGGTTATTTTCTGAAGTGCTATGCCAATAATGCCACGTTTTTTCAAATATATCAATATCGATCAAACAATCCAAAGAAATACCCCACCAAAGAATACCAATCAAATAACACGGCATTGAATTGAAAATAAGCTGCAAGTTAAATTGCTGCGGAATCCAATGGTTGTCGCACCAACCAGAGAAGAATGGACTTCGAACAACAACGCAAAAAAATGTGAAAGACTTGATCCCAACTAAAGAGGCAGACCCACGGATCTACCGACTGCACCAAGCAGCAGAATTTCTGTTGTTGCAATCCCATCTACATGTTATTAAATTTTAACCTCAATACGACGATGCAGACTCATTGCAGTCTCATGCACTTTTCCTCTCACCTTTGTCGTTGGTTTCCCCTTCGAAGCCACCGCACCGTGTCGCTCCTCGATCATGGATGCAGTTTTGCCGTTTGCCGCCGGTGCATTCTTTGCCCACTTGTTTGCCACCCCCCGCGGATCTCAATAGTGTGTCTACGGTCTGGTACCACCTCTTGTGTACTGTTAGCTGATGTGACCACGGTAGGTTCGTCATAAAACAAAAACAGAAATAAATGGTGTGCATTATGCTATTATATCGATGGCTCCCCGACTCAGACGGGTCATGCAAAAACCACACAAGGGAACTGATGGCTTGAGTATGTTTGATAACTCAAAGTCACTGTAAACTTCATATCAATATTCCTGTATACTCTATTTACCAAATCACGAAAAATATCAATTAATATTCTAAGGAAACATCTACATGTTTTATGAGCGTCCCCATCGAAGTATGGATAGTGTATAAGCTGATCCGTAACTTGAAGTGCACTGGATGGCCCTGCTCTAAGGTCACGATATCTACGTTTCGTCTCTCGCAGTTCCCGCCTTACGTTCAGTCTCAAAACCGATCACGATAATATTTGTCCGCGGGCAGCAATTTGTGAAACTTTGAATTTGTGCCTACACAACAATTGTCAGAAGATTTCAATAAACAAACCACTTCTGTGTATCGGTAGACTTCCCCATGCCATTTAGATCGAGATCGAGCGAGAATTGAAGAAACGCAGCTCATTAACTATCAAACCGCATGCACGACGCGAAATCAGTTAACCATAATATTCCCACCGCACCATTTGCAGCGCAGACATTTAGGTACGTTGGTACAATGCCTATTGAGAATAGATTAGCTCTGCTCAAAATGGTTTGCTTTAGCCACATCAGCTGATAGAAGGCAGGTTAGTCGTTGCCTCTACTTATAAATCCGTTTACTATTGGGCTAGGCACTTGTATTTTGTCTTGAATGATTAATTCTATATGTTTTTCTCGAATGATTAATTATTCTAATGCATTTCGTGAAACATTTAATATCTATCAATATCTGGGTAGTGCTCTGCCCATGATTTCATAGTTGACGTAACAACCAGCACCATCGATGTTGGGAAAACGCATTTTTATTAATTTTACCTGAATCATCATATCAATCAACAAAATACATGAACTAGTCTGTCTAAATGGACAATATTAGTAGTCATTTTAAGGCCGCGGGGAATTAATTATTATTCCTTTGATTGAAGTGGTAAAAATATGCATACGACAGTTTATGCGATCAAACAAACGTTCATTGGCGTAAATAAGGGGGGGGCGGGGGGGGGCCTGGCCCCCTCCAGACCTACTTGTGGCCCCTCCAGAAAATTTTGAAAAGTAATTCCAACTTAGTCAGTTTTCATTTTATTTACATATTTCTTAATTTTGATTATGAATTCTATAAACATATTTTTTGTTGCGTTATCACATCTATGACCATTTGTTCAGCAAAGCATCGAAATATTTAAGTTGGACCCCTGGGAACATTTTCTCGATTTTTAAGCTAAAATCAATGCCGCTTCTAATTCAGTTGCTAGCTTTATTTGTTAAATTTGTTCTGCATTTGTTTGACTAGTATCCTGGTCGTAGAAACATAAAAACATAATTGTATTAAGATATAAATATTTCTGTTCTATTAAACTACCATCCGCTTCAAAAAAGACTGAAGCAACTTCATCAAAATGAGCACATGTACACAAATCCGGTCAATGAAATTTCGAACGACCATTCTTTCGAAACTCTTCGAGTTAATCGCAAGGTATGCCGCAAAACAGTTGATCAAATTTCTATGGAGCTTTTTGTTCTCGCTATATAATTCTGGCACAGAAAGATATAAAATTATAAAACTTAAGAATCTTTGTTACAATGACAGAAAAATCAACAACGCATTCCATTGAAAGTATTAGGACAAAACTTAGGCAACCTTCGCACTCACAACAGAGATTGCATTAAAGAAATATTTTTATAATCCTTAAAAGATCTTGTTTCATTTAATTTTTTGGCGATTTCATAAGGATCATCGGAAAACTCTTTTGTGCCTGCTTTAGTTAGAATTTGTTTTTTAGGATAAAAAAAATTAGATTTAGAAACAAGTTCCTATCAGAAAACATTTCTTTTGCAGCACAATTCAGATCGATTTGGTTGCTTCTCAAGTCTCTTTGATTTTTGCAGAGAAATCTCTCACCTATTCAGAAAACCATAATAAAGCCTCTTCCTAACGTCAGTAACTACAAAAACCCTATGTTATTCTGGAATTTGATTTATGACTCATGGAATTTATGACTCATAAAAAACACTTTAGGATTCCAAATTTGTGTTCATCGGTACTTAACTATTTCAGCACATAGCATACATTTTGGAATTGCATGAATACTTATATTGATTATGACAAAATTTCGTGGAATTTATTCCACATCTAAAGAGTTTCAAAAATTTCAAGTTTCAAAAAAATCGAGATCTTTATGCATTAAGTAATCATGGAAATGCTTGAAAACTTTCAGAAATATACTCATATCAAATTTCATTTATAGATAATTCGAAGAAGATTCTTGAATCTTAGATTACACACTTATCCACATTTAGTAACATGGAGAAGACAAGTTGACACAGACACAGCGTTTTGAAGCAATCACAGCATCATTGGAAATCAATTGTATTATTCGCGATTTTTTTTATGTTGGTTCTAGGACGAATGAGCGATAAACTTAGTCAAACAATTTCTATTGCAATCCATGCGCACAGTGCTTTAAATCGCCTTTGAAAATTACATCCCACCAGCTGGTGCCATGGCCCCCCTAGACCGAAACTCTAGTTACGCCTATGCAAACGTTTTGTGAAATGTTTGTTCCCATAACATGGCGTAAAAACCAGGCTACTATGTGTGGTTATATAGCGCTAAAGAATAATTGTAGTTAGTTCCAACGATTTATTGATTGAAGAAGGGAAATCTTTTGATAAGTTCGAGTTTCCGGGAAAGGTTTTTCAGATGGCTCTTTCCGTGAAAATTAAAATTATGTGGTAAAGATAAAATTATGTGTGGAAGAGTTCGTGTTGCAAAGAATTTAATCAGTACCGTACGAGGATTTTTGCACTATTACAGCATTAGAATGGTTCTGTAACAAGTGTGCAAGCAGTTACCGTTTTCATGTATTGGTCAAAGCCCTCGTTCCAACCAAATTTAAAGCAAACATGGTTCCAATCCCTATTTTAAAATACCCGAGTAGACGAGGATTAGAAGTAAATCAATCGTGATTAGATTGCAAAATGAGATATGGGCCTGATTTATATGTAGGATATAAAAGCACAAAATATCAAACGACAATATCCAAATTTGCTCTGAAATATCATGAGGTTATCAATTAATGGTATTTGGAAGAAGTGATTAATATCTCGAACTATTAGTTTGTTTTTATCCATAACACATCTTGATATTTAAATAACACTTCGGTGCATTTGTTTGTTGATATTTATGCCTGCTTTTTTGAATCTTACATCAAAGTCCATATAATGTTCCATAATTCAGTTCGGTCTGGGTAAGGTAATGAAAAACAAGAATAAGAATTGGATTGCAATTGTAAAAACTAAAATAACAGCTGTGGAATATATTAGGATCCTTCCCGGTAAATGTGCTCGAAATATACATACCAATATTAACAAGCTGAGGTACAAATAAAAACCCATTTAACACGCACTAAATCTTATGTGTTAAGTCCTCAGTGGCAGACCTCTCCTGCCACGCAAAAAAATGAAGCTAGATTTTGGTTATGATATGCACTTTTAGAAAATACCCATACATTAGGAGGAATGGGGATTTAGATAAGTGTGATTTCCCATACACAATTTTGATATGCTTCTAAACAAAAGTGTGACACAACATTTACATAATTAATGGATTTTCATTCTTCTTTTGTATTATACTTTCTTTTGAATGATCGCGATTGTCTTAAATCAAAACTTTTGGCGACAATATTTAGCAAACAAACATTATTTTATTGATTCAAAAGAATATAAACGTTTATCTTGTCGAATTATACCGTGGATTTTACAAGAAATGCTTGCTTTAGCAGGAACTTGCTTATTAATTTTTGATTACAAAATCAGTTACGCCCAAATCATAAAGTAGTCCTGAAATACGACAAAGTAAAACGAAAACCTCTGTTGTGCTAAATTAGTGGATTGTGAATGTCTAAAAAATATGAGCCAGGTTTTTGCTCCATATTGCAGAAGGTAATGGAGGTACGTCAACTTATGCGATAAAATGACCATTTTTACAAAAACAATTATCGCCATAACTCGAATGTTTTCGAACAAAACATGAATATTTTTTCATGGAGCATATGTATAATCGTACAAAGAATCCATATCCCCAAAAAAGTGTGTTTTGGTCATTTTGGCTTATACGTCAACTATGTGATCATTTTTTTTTTCTTCCTAAACAATGGAGGGGGAATCTGCTCAACAGACATCCTGCGTTGACCAGGAAGTGCGGGGTTAGGGATCACCGAGGGATGCAGGACTACATCCCCGACCCGCTAAACCGTTTCCATTGCCGCCAAGCCCATAGTCCCTTCGGTACAACCAGAAAGTAATGCTTCAAAGGGGGGCCAGTGCACAACGCACCCTCGAGGTTAGCTGCGTGTCCTTGCAGCACCGAACATCGCGCGTTGCCGGCTTTCCATGTGGCCTTACCACGCCCTATGTCCTCGGAAGGTGGGAAGGGTCGACTTCGCGCCTGCTTCCCTCTGCACGACTGGTATCAAGAATGATGATGCCGCGTGCACCCCAAATTGACCTTTCTGCGATAGGGCCTATTCGCCAGCACACAGAGGGATTTGCCGACGCGAGGCCTACGCCTGCCCCAGCCTTGATGAGAACCCCTTTCCGTTCTCGGGCTCGGAACCCGCCCGGTTGACCGACGCCGCGAAAGCGACGATACCATGTTGTTCTTCGCGCGGCCACTTGTTCGATAAAAGGATCGAGTTCGACCACAGAGCATGACCACCGGTATGACCCATGAAGCCGACTCCGATCCCTTGGACCACCTCTTATTTGCGCCTGAACTAGCCATCCTTGAGTCCACGCGCCACCTTCTGTGAAGCTCCGAGACGATTTGGGCGATAGCCGATAAAACGGCGTTCCAGCCAACTTCATCTTTACACATCCTCCGAACTAGGTTGTCCGGGGTAGTGTCCAGACCACATGTGGCAAGCATGTGGTCACGCATTGCGCGAAAACTTGGGCACACGAACAACACGTGTTCCGCCGTTTCCTCGGCGAGGCCGAGCAAGCCAGCTGCGTTACCTGCACTGTGAATTTGCAGCACGCTTAAACGCCGGGCACATCGAACCCCCCATGGGGTGCTTGCTGTTCACAGCTTTGCTGGAACAAATCAAACAATTGGGAGGGATCGTGCAGCATTGTGCCTTATGTCCCTCCAATCCGCAGCGTCAGCAGAGATTGCTTCTGTCAGGGCCTTTGCAGTCCCATTACTTGTGCCCCGGTTCCAGGCACTTGAAGCAAACTTCGGGTTGCTCGTATATGCGCACAGGGCATACCGACCATCCCACCTTGACGCTCCCTAACTTGACTACCTTGGAGGCGTGCGCTGCAGATAGCCGAACCAATGCTACTTGCGTCCCTGCCGGACCTTTCCGTAGCCGAACGGCTGCGGTGGGCGTCTCCACTTCACACTGTCGCCGCAGTGCCGTGACGAGCTCTTCGACTTCAGTGATCTCGTCCAGGTCTTTAACCCTTATATTCACCTCCGTCGTGAGTGCCCTCACCTTGACCGTCTCGTCTAGGACCTCCTCCGCCAACTTCTTGTAGGCGGCGCCCTTTTGCGAGACGCCCCGCTTCAGCTCGAGTATCATCTCGCCCATCCGGGTACGTCTTATTCGACGTACGTCGGCGCCGAGTTCACCGAGCTTGACGTCACTCCTCATCGCCTTCAAAACGTCCGAGTACTTAGCCTCGTCCGCCGTGATGACTAGGGCATCGCCCCTGGAGCGATTGGCGCCTACCCTAGACTTCTTGTTACCCTCATTCGCCTGGGCCTTCTTTTCGGCCCTTGACGTCTTCGGTTTCCTCTTGTTCTTGACCAGGGTCCAGGAGGCGTCATCCCCCTCTATTTCCCTGGTCTGGTGCGGCTGAGAACTTTCAGCCTGCCGTAACCCCTCACCACCGTCTTTCCTGAGTGGACGGACCTTTCCAGGTCCTTCCTCCCCCGATTTTGGAGTTACCTGACCGGGGTTCAGCTTCCCAGCCCCACTACCCTTGTTCGGGGTAGTAACCCTCCGCGTTTTGGAGCGGCCCCCAGGGAGCTCATCCCCTGGAGACTGTCTCCCCCGTTTTTGTGTCTGCTCCGTTGGAGCAGTCACCCCCGACGTACCCGCAAATACTTGAGCCTCAGTCTGGGTAGACTTTAGCACCACCGTCTTCGCTGGCACGCCTTCGGTCGATTCGACCTTGCCCGAGTCCGCGAATCCTTGGGCCTCAGTCTGGATAGACCTCGACTCCACCGATTTCACGGGTTTACACTTGGCCGTCCCGACCGCCCTCTCCAGCTTGGCGTCCAGCATCGACTTTCGATGTTTCTGCAAGCTCCTCTTAAGGTCCTTGCTGATATTATGCTTCGATGACGCAAAGTCGATGATGGCGTCCAGCTGTTCCGTCGCCACCTCGAAGGCCGAAAGCCCATCGCGTTTGCGGTTCATCGCCTCCACAAGCCATGGGCCGTCAATAACCCCTACCGGCGTTTTTCTAGCCGAGAGGAAGGTTGAGTGACCCACGCTGGCGCTGCGCACTGAGCTGCCGACTATTGCCTCTGGCCTCCTAGGCGGAGACCTGAACAACCCACCTCTTGCGAAGGGGTTGTCGCCTACACTACTACCACTAATTGAATAATTGACTTGGTTTTCCATTTTGGTCCCACGAGTTGCTCGGGAAAAGAGGTCCACCACGCCAGAGCCCAGCATGACGCGGTAAGGGACAATTACTGTGGAGGGTGCCCAGGTACCCCACAGGCTCCGTTAAAGGCCTAGCTTATTATTTCACCCCCCTGGCCATGCATCCCCTCGGCACGGGTCGCTTGACGCCTTGGGATTAGGGGTTAGGGACGATGGTCCCGGTCTAACTCGTAGTAGCCATGGGGAGGGGTCGTCAAGCCCTTGGACAAAGTCCCTGCTGCCCCCAACTATGTGATCTGGGTAGTGCTGAACGACACCCTGTAGGTATACAAAAAATATTATCATCGATGATTGATACAAACTAAAAAGTGCCTGAATATAGAAGTATATATACACCTATCTTTGACAACGTTGTGCTCGATTGGAACATCCGATTTGACAGCAAACGCGCTGTTCCAATTTTGACATTGAGTCTCTTTGTTATTAATCCAGTTACTTTTTTGGCTTTCTCGTATACTAAGTATACGTAAAGGCTATATGATCACTTCAGCATCAAACTTCTGAGAGAAGGCTCGGAGACTCATAGGAGACCAAGGCTGGCTCGTCTCGATCAAAATCAAAGTTATTCTGAACAGAAAAACGTTCATTTTTGCTCCTAGCGTTTTCAATTTATCATCAATCAGGTGACTCGTCCCAGCAACGTACCTTCTTCAGCAAAGTGTTCCGATATCCTTTGGGGTATACTTTAACGCAATGCATCACTTGGTTTATGATGAACTGGAACATCTGGGAGTAAAAATGCGAAAATTTACGTTTTCCCATACTAACTTCCATACAAAGTTCAAACACGATGCGGAAAGCGAGGAAGCAACCAATAGAGCTAAAATGCTGCACAGCTGTTTGGGACCCCAAATGGTTTCGAAAAACTATTGATTGAAAAATTAACCATGATGCCCATGTATGTATGTGTGTGTGTATTTGTGTATGTTTACAAAATTTTGTAAACAAACTTACTTTTTGAAACTTAGCAATTACTCGCAACAAGTTCCATTCGACGGGGAGTCCTTTATCTTCTTCTTATTGGCATTACATCCCGACACTGGGACAGAGCCGCCTCGCAGCTTAGTGTTCATTAAGCACTTCCACAGTTATTAACTGCGAGGTTTTTCTAAGCCAGGTTACCATTTTGCATTCGTATATCATGAGGCTAACACGATGATACTTTAATGCCCAGGGAAGTCGAGACAATTTCAAATCCGAAAATTGCCTAGACCGGCACCGGGAATCGAACCTAGCCACCCTCAGCATGGTCTTGCTTTGTAGCCGCGCGTCTTACCGCACGGCTAAGGAGAGTCCTGTTCCCGAGCAATGGTTGAGAGCAAAACGATAACTTGTTTTGATGTTGCCGAAAATGATTACTTAATTTGATATCTTTTTGGTTGTTTTAACGGTTAAAATAACAAAATGTATAGCAGAGAACTCTTACTGTGACATCAATTCGAAAACTATTCCTGGTATCGATGAGAGCAAATCGAAAACTAAATTTGATATTGGTTCCGATAACAAAATAAGTTCACAGTTTGATGTCAGATCATACAATTCAGAAATCTACAGCAAAATGAGATCAAAATATAAAATCAGTCATGATGTGTTTTCTATATGCTCTCATTATGCTTTCAGACTTTGCTCGGGTTCCATTGTTTGCTATTGACCCTTCAATGCGCAATGTTGTTTTAAAACAACAAACCGAAAATACGCTTAATGTGAATGAATTTAATCGTTATTTACGTTAAAAATATTTTCGATGATTTAAAAAGAAAATCGCCTTGCGTCTTTAAGGGTTAAAAATTTGCCAGATCGGACTATGGGCTCAGAACCCGAGCAAAGCTTGAGAGCAAAACGATAATTCGTTTTGATGTTGTGAAATCGCCGAATATGATTACACCCGATTCTTTATTTACACGGGGGATGTGTTCCGTGTAAAAAGTGTAAAAAAAGTTTTATGAATTCTCGACCGATCATGCAAAATGGAGCAATTTTGCAAAAAAAAATTATATGGGATTTTTCTTTACACGGCCGTGCTTATATGCTCTCATTATGTTTTCAGACTTTGCTCGGGAAGTTATGGCGAAAAAACTATTTTTTATGCGCGAAACACGCTAAAAATACTAACTCATATTTTTAGCATGTTTTTTTTTTGGCGTGAGAAAGGCACCAGCACGGCTAGGTGGATTAATCAGAGTTTTTTAAATGATGTTGAAAACTTTACTGGTCATAACCATAGCATGAGCTCCCAGCGCCTTTGGCGAAACCTTTATTGGGCGTCCCTCTCTTACTAAATGCGCAAATTTTATAATTGGAGAACAATTTGAATCTTACCAAAAAAAGAGATGATTTATTGGTTTAAAGATGCTTTAAATAGCTTTCAATATTAAGAGGTGTACCAGACTGATCAAAGCAACGGTGGATGGTGTGCAAAACTGTGTGAAGATTTCGGGCGAACACTCCAGTTCGTTCGAATCGCGCCGGGGACTAAGACAAGGTGATGGACTTTCGTGCCTGTTGTTCAACATTGCGCTAGAAGGTGTTATGCGGAGAGCCGGGTGTAACAGCCGGGGTACGATTTTCAACAGATCCAGTCAATTTATTTGTTTCGCGGATGACATGGACATTGTCGGCCGAACATTTGCAAAGGTGGCAGAACTGTACACCCGCCTGAAACGTGAAGCAACAAAAGTTGGACTGGTGGTGAATGCGTCAAAGACAAAGTACATGCTTGTGGGCGGAACCGAGCGCGACAGGGCCCGCCTGGGAAGCAGTGTTACGATAGACGGGGATACCTTCGAGGTGGTCGAGGAATTCGTCTACCTCGGATCCTTGCTAACGGCTGACAACAACGTTAGTCGTGAAATACGAAGGCGCATCATCTGTGGAAGTCGGGCCTACTACGGGCTCCAGAAGAAACTGCGGTCGAAAAAGATTCGCCACCGCACCAAATGTGTCATGTACAAGACGCTCATAAGACCGGTTGTCCTCTACGGACATGAAACATGGACAATGCTCGAGGAGGACTTGCAAGCACTCGGAGTATTCGAGAGACGGGTGCTTAGGACCATCTTTGGCGGTGTGCAAGAAGACGGTGTGTGGCGGCGAAGAATGAACCATGAGCTCGCCCAACTCTACGGCGAACCCAGTATCCAGAAGGTAGCTAAAGCCGGAAGGGTACGATGGGCAGGACATGTTGCAAGAATGCCGGACAGCAACCCTGCAAAGATGGTGTTCGCTTCCGATCCGGCAGGTACGAGACGGCGTGGAGCGCAGCGAGCGAGATGGGCAGACCAGGTGCAGAACGACTTGGCGAGCGTGGGGCGTATCCGAGGATGGAGAGATGTGGCCTCGAACCGTGCATTGTGGCGTCAAATTGTTGATTCAGTGTTATCTGTTTAGATGTTAACTAAATAAATGAAATTAAGAGGTGTACAGCAATCAGATACATGAAAGTTTCACAGATAAAAGTATGTTGGGATTTTAAATGTATTTTTATGCACATATTTGAAGCATTCAAATAAACTCAAAATTCAATCGATTTTACTGTTCTTTGAAATCAAAACAGATTGAAACTGTGCTTGCTTGTAGGCAGGCAGCAGGGACTATGTCCAAGGGCTTGACGATCCCTCCCCAGGCCATCTGCGAGTTGTGGCGCCTGCCTAGGATGTGATGGGGTTTGAAGTGGGCCCTGTTAAACCTCTATAAAAAGCTGCATGTATTCGCAAGTAGGCTCCGCCAAAGCGACCGTGTGCCGCTCAAAGCGTACAAGCCCAAGTCCTGGTGTTAGGTGGGACGCTAAACAACCCTGACACGACGGCCCTCCGGCGAGACAGGAGGTTTGCGCAGGGCCAATAAGCCGCCTGGAAAACCAATAATTACGAACAATATAAGAGATAATTCGACTCGCTATAATCGGCAAAGACCTAGGTGACGAATAAAGGATCACGATTGGAAGCTTGGAACATGGAACTGCAAGTCTCTAGGTTTCGCAGGTGCGACAGGATGATCTACGATGAATTACATCCCCGCAACTTCGACGTCGTGGCGCTGCAGGAGATTTGCTGGACAGGACAGAAAGTGTGGAAAAGCGGGCATCGGGCGGCAACCTTCTACCAAAGCTGTGGCACCACCAACAAGCTGGGAACCGGCTCCATAGTGCAGGGAAAGATGCGCCAACGCGTGATTGGCAGCCAATCAACGCAAGGATGTGCAAGCTGAGGATTAAAGGCCGTTTCTTCAACTATAGCATCATCAACGTGCACTGCCCACACGAAGGGAGACCCGACGACGAGAAAGAAGCGTTCTACGCACAGCTGGAGCATACGATGGATGCCCACTGCGGGACGTCAAAATCGTCATCGGTGACATGAACGCGCAGGTAGGAAGGGAGGAAATGTATAGACCGGTCATCGGACCGGATAGTCTGCACACCGTATCGAATGACAACGGCCAACGATGCATAAACTTCGCAGCCTCCCGCGGAATGGTAGTCCGAAGCACCTTCTTTCCCCGCAAAAATATCCACAAGGCCCCATGGAGATCACCTAACCAAGTAACGAAAACCAAATCGACCACGTTCTAATCGACGGTAAATTCTTCTCCGACATCACGAATGTCCGCACTTACCGCAGTAGAGTAGAGTGGGGCAAGAGTACGCACTTAGTTTTCAATCGATCATGTGGCCCTTATGAAGCAAGCTTCTGCATATCAAATCAGTGTCGATGATTCATATACTCTTCCTTTATGTTAACCAGTGGAAAAAATATTGAAATTATTAAGATTCGTTTTAGTAGAACCCTTATTGCAAGACAAGTGAAAAACGCACTCTTACCCCACCGGTGGGGTAAAAGTGCGCATCGGGTGGGGTAAGAGTACGCATTTATCCAATCATGTGCTTTAAGTATATATTAACACAAATAAAAGTTAATAACATTTAATTGATGTTTAATGAGCATATATTACGGAATGTTTAAAGATTACGTAACTCTTAAAGGGGGAGGGGGTCCTAAAAATGTGCACTTTCATTCGAACAACCATTGTTTTTTATATATACAAAAAACTACAGAGGTAAAAATATTTATCAGGTTTCGCGTGGCGTATACAAAGGCATTTTCCTTAAAGAAAGTCCACCAATCACGTAACGTAAAATTTGGCTATTTCATCAACCCCCCCCCCCCCCACTTATCTTACACTATTTGTATGAATCCTCTAAAAATTATATGGATCGTCACATATCTCGCAACCCCACCAAGCTGAACGTTGCGTAATTTATGAATGTTTCTTTTGATTAAATGAAATTATCATTTAGATGAAATTGTGTTTACGTACTACGTTTAGGTGTTCAACAAGTCCTACCCAAGCAACCAAAAGTACGGATAAGATGGGATGTTTTGGCTTAATCAGCTCGCATTTTAAGTAATTTTTTGTATGGTGGGAGCGCAGAAGTGAACTTTGAAGTTCGGTTAAGGGGCTTGGAACTCAATGTGAACCAATAGTGAACCAATTGGTTCGGTTAGGCACAAATTTAAGTAAAATCTGAACTTTTGGTTGCTTGGGTAATACAGTTTCATTATTCGCTTCAGTGCTTTGTTCGCTAATTCCTTTCTAACACCGAATTACTTCAACTTATCCTAAAAACTTGTGATAAATTCGAATTCTGTCCCTTTTTTCTTAGTTGTGGATCTTTACGCTTTGGAAGAAGTCTTATTTCGGCCGGAGATACGGGTTTGACATCATAACTTGAAGATTCATATGCGTACTCTTGCCCCACCGGTTCCTGCGTACTTTTACCCCACAGTCCCAAAAATTATTCAAGTAATGGTTTTGACTTCTTGAAAAACTAACCGGATTGGTGTTCTGTGCAATAAAGTACTCTATACAATAGGTTATCGAAATAGTATAATGTTCACCTGATTGAACGTATATATGGTAATGAAATACTAGTTGCGGAAATCCAATTATTTTTAGCAAAATGACCAAAAAGTTATCTAACTCCATATCTCCCTTGTTCTTTATTCAAATCGTTTACAATTACACATGATAATAGTTGGCCAGAATACCTGATGCAGTGCTGCTAGTTTATCTTTTTTATTACTTCAAAAAATCGAAAACGTACTCTTACCCCACGCGCACTCTTGCCCCACTCTTCTCTACGAATATTGAATCCGACCACTACCTCGTTGCACTATGCCTGCGCTCAAAACTCTCGACGGTGTACATTAAGCGTCGAAGTCGGACGCCGCGGCTTAACATTGGGCGGCTACAAGACGGTAGACTAGCCCACGAATACGCGCAGCAGCTGGAAGTGGCACACCTAATGGCAGAGCAGCTAGGCGCAGCGTCTCTTGAAGATGGCTGGAGAGATATTCCATCCGCCATTGGTAGCACCGCAACCGCTGCACTTCCCAAGAAGCACTTGCAACATCGATTGAAATAGAAAAATTAAAAACTTGTTGTATTGCGATTATAAATAAGTTACTTTAAAACATAAAATCATTAGCATGTTATGTAAATGTTTCATTAGTCTCAAAATCAAGTCACTGATTATTTCGATACGATAGTTAAATATCAGTTATTTTGCCTGAAATTCAACATACATCTGATTTATTTACAATTCTGGTTTCCGTGGGTGGAGTGAAGATGTTCTCTAAATGTTAGATTAAACTTTCCTAGTTGAGGTACGTCAAGGGAAAAGTAGTTGGAAATGTATGTCAAGAGAAAAGTAGATAGGAAATTATGGAAGAAAATTGAAGAAAATGTCCTTTTCGCAAACAAAAAATTCCTTCGTTATCTACTATCAAACCAACTCGTCAATCGTACGCGAAAAATTGAACCCAAGATATTTCGAAAGGTTTAGCACAAAATGATCCAGCTTCAACCATCGTATATGGAAACCTCACATCAACCAAATATGTACAGAATGATCCGGATGAACGAAAAATATTTAGAGCTCTGAAGATGATTGTGGAGATTCAAAATATTCCTCTGTTTCCAAAAATAATGCCTTTAGTAATAATATTTCCGTGATAATATTAAAGTTGAAACACTTGGGATGGACTGCGCTTTCGTATTGATTATTGCTGGTTTGTGTTTGACAGCACCTTTGACTTCTTCGTAGTCCTAACACTGTTGCAGAAACTTCAAAATGTTGTTGCATTTGTAGCTTTTTATACATCGTTTTTTTCTTGGTCTTGGAACTTAAATAATAACACTATTCAAATGTTACCAGTTCGCAGTCACAAACCAAACAGTGACGCTCAAAATTATTATTCCATGTTCATCATTATTTAATTTAAAAAAAATCAATCGCTGATATAATGTAGGGGAACTGTTCCGATCTCCATCTGACTGAACATATATTCATCTCAGCGTGAAAAAAAAATACGGCGCATTTTTCGTCACTTCTTTTTGTCAACATGTGTGCTCACTACTGAAAAAATCACAAAAACAAGAAATAAATCAAATACCTTTTCATTGCTTTGATTTTGATGAGATGAATATTGGAGCCATGAGATGAAATCCAGTAGCAGTTCCCCTTTAATGTTATACATACATTTTTGACTACAAATAAATAGAAAATAGACATTATGCATGAAACATTTTTGCAATGATTTCATTCACTCAATAACACTAACGGAACGGGATGGTCGCATTTTTTACAGAAAAAAGAAAACAAATAGCAATATTAGTTTTTTTAGATGATGATATTATTTAATTAGATAATTAGATTTTTAAGATAATGAATTTTTGTCATGCTTATTTTAATAATCTGATTAATTGATCATCTCAAGAAAACAAGCAATTTAGAATATTTTAAGAAGGCCAGGCCTTATTCAATCTTGTTTAAAATACGTATGCATGAAGTGAGCCGGCCAAGGAAAGCCTCATTAATGAGGACACAAAAAAAAATATGCATGCATAATCATGAAAAGACAATTACCGACAGAGTGGGAAAAAAGTAAACAAGTTGAAGAAAATCCTGAGTGAGCATATTTCAAATCCAAAATAACATTCGAAATTATACAAAGTATTTTGGAGATATCTACTATCCTATTAGTTCTTTCATCCGAATTCCAATTAATAAGAGGCAGATTGAAGAAGGAAGGAAAAATGAAGTTTACCATTCTAATGTCTGTAGGATCTACAGGAAAATATTTATAAGCATATATTCTATAGGTTTTATAATATCAAATTGATCGAATCAATTTATTTAAAAGTGTAAAGAACATTCTACTGTTCTTCAATCTATACACCCTCCGTAAAGTGATATGATGTAAGTAATGAAATACAATTAATTATGACTTTTAAATTTACCAAATAACTGGTTAGTATTTGTTACCCGCAATCGCCAGTTTGATTTTAAAATTTTAAGTAATTTATCAATGATTTTTTTTCATTGATAATTTATCGGAGGTAACAAATCTTCTGGACATCACTGTATTATTTTTCTCTATCAAAAAATGGCAGAAGATTTTAATTTTTTGATGAAAATTTCCAAATGTATGTATGATTCGGGCTGATTTTTAAATTATTCATCAAGAAAACAGTATAAACAAACTATGTATTCCTATCCATTCATATTCATTGCACTATTACAGGTTGAAGAAACAAATTATTTTGTTTTACTCTTCTCAACTTTCTCTTCAATTTCACGAAATCTAACAGCGCGTTTAATTTTTGCAGGCAGAATGCGCATGTTTACCATAAATATTGAATGGCACATTAATTCAGGGCCTTATATTGATATTACCTTTGATTATTAGTTGTATTTTATAGTTCATATTTTGATTTGTATTTTTGTTTTCATCTATCAATGAGTTCGCTCATTTTTGATGCAGCGCCAGCGTCAAATCTGTTTATATAATAGCTATGTACTTTAGATGGAGAAAATGATAAGTACTCAAAAACAAACTTGCCTTGTTTCTGTGATTTCTGCGTAACCTACTTATAACTATGCTCATATTTCCAAGTTACAGGCAAAGGTCACATATTGGTTTTGAAGATGTTGAGTTAACCAAAGCCCAAGTTCAATAGATATGTTGCATATTGGCTCCACCTCTTGCGCTTTTTTCGTCGTAATTGCGTTGTATATAGCAGCTAATGACTAATATCGGGAAATGAAAGTAGTCGTTAATCAGTTTCAACAACTCATTTACGATTATTTGTGCTACCTGGGTTGGCAAGGTGCCCCCGGATCAGAGAAACGACTGGTATGACGGCGAATGTGAGCAGTTAGTAGAAGAGAAGAATGCAGCATGGGCGAGATTGCTGCAACACCGCACGAGGGCGAAAGAGGCACGATATAAACAGGCGCGGAACAGACAAAACTCGATTTTCCGGAGGAAAAAGCGTCAGCAGGAAGATCGAGACCGTGAAGAGACGGAGCAACTGTACCGCGCTAATAACACACGAAAGTTCTATGAGAAGTTGAACCGTTCACGTAAGGGCCACGTGCCACAGCCTGATATGTGTAAGGACAAAAACGGGAACCTTCTTACGAACGAGCGTGAGGTGATCCAAAGGTGGCGGCAGCACTACGAAGAGCACCTGAATGGCGATGTGGCAGACGAAGATGGCGGTATGGTGATGGACCTGGGGGAACGCGCGCAGGACATAATTCTACCGACTCCGGATCTCCAGGAAATCCAGGAGGAGATTGGCCGGCTGAAGAACAACAAAGCCCCTGGGGTTGACCAACTACCAGGAGAGCTATTTAAACACGGTGGTGAGGCACTGGCTAGAGCGCTGCACTGGGTCATTACCAAGATTTGGGAGGAGGAAGTTTTGCCGCAGGAGTGGATGGAAGGTGTCGTGTGTCCCATCTACAATAAGGGCGATAAGCTGGATTGTAGCAACTACCGCGCAATCACATTGCTGAACGCCGCCTACAAGGTACTCTCCCAAATTTTATGCCGTCGACTAGCACCAACTGCAAGGGAGTTCGTGGGGCAGTACCAGGCGGGTTTTATGGGCGAACGCTCCACCACGGACCAGGTGTTCGCCATTCGCCAAATACTGCAGAAATGCCGCGAATACAACGTGCCCACACATCATCTATTCATCGACTTCAAAGCCGCATATGATACAATCGATCGGGACCAGCTATGGCAGCTAATGCACGAACACGGTTTTCCGGATAAACTGACACGGTTGATCAAAGCGACGATGGATCGGGTGATGTGCGTAGTTCGAGTTTCAGGGGCATTCTCGAGTCCGTTCGAAACCCGCAGAGGGTTACGGCAAGGTGATGGTCTTTCGTGTCTGCTATTCAACATCGCTTTGGAAGGGGTAATACGAAGAGCAGGGATTAACACGAGTGGTACAATTTTCAATAAGTCCGTTCAGCTATTTGGCTTCGCCGACGACATAGATATTATGGCACGTAACTTTGAGAAGATGGATGAAGCCTACATCAGACTGAAGAGGGAAGCCAAGCGAATTGGACTAGTCATCAACACGTCGAAGACGAAGTACATGATAGGAAGAGGCTCAAGAGAAGATAATGTGAGCCACCCACCGCGAGTTGGCATCGGTGGTGACGAAATCGATTTGGTAAAAGAATTTGTGTACTTGGGCTCACTGGTGACTGCTGAAAATGATACCAGCAGAGAAATTCGGAGACGTATAGTGGCTGGAAATCGTACATACTTTGACTCCGCAAGACGATCCGATCGAATAGAGTTCGCCGCCGTACCAAACTGACAATCTACAAAACGCTCATTAGACCGGTAGTCCTCTACGGACACGAGACCTGGACGATGCTCGTGGAGGACCAACGCGCACTCGGAGTTTTCGAAAGGAAAGTGCTGCGTACCATCTATGGTGGGGTGCAGATGGTGGACGGTACGTGGAGGAGGCGAATGAACCACGAGTTGCATCAGCTGTTGGGAGAACCATCCATCGTTCACACCGCGAAAATCGGATGACTGCGGTGGGCCGGGCACGTAGCCCGAATGTCGGACAATAACCCGGTGAAAATGGTTCTCGACAACGATCCGACGGGTACAAGAAGGCGAGGTGCGCAGCGGGCAAGGTGGATCGATCAGGTGGAAGATGACTTGCGGACCCTCCGTAGACTGCGTGGTTGGCAACGTGTAGCCATGGACCGAGCCGAATGGAGAAGACTCTTATATACCGCACAGGCCACTTCGGCCTTAGTCTGAATAAATAATAATAATTGAGTAAACCTAACGAAGGATATTATTCTATCATTTGTGTTCTAGAAAAAGAGCTTTATCTTATTTGGCCCATTGTCGTCTCCTTTGAAGAGTGAAATGGGCTAATTTTAATTAGGGTGTAATTTTGATAATTTTGTCTAAATAATTATTTCTTCTACTACACAGGTGAATTTGTTTTTCAAGATTCTATCGAACTAATTCAAACTTGATTCCAATGTTGTAGTTTAGTTGTAGTTGGGTTTGTCACATATAGCTAAAATAATCACATTTGGCCTATTGTCAGAAGATACCGTGAACTCAACTTTTTTCCTACGATATCATACATACCATCATATATTATATGGTGGTTCCATTGGAAACGGAATCATGATAAAGCTTTCATTTTATAATTATAATATAATACTTATATTATAATACTGACTATTGGGGACTGGCTGAGAGTTATTAAGAAAAAGTAAGAAGTTTTGAGTTTTTTTTTTGGAAACAGTTGAAAGTTGGAGGAGGCAGAAGAAACAACGGAAAATGGTGCTACGATGATATAATTATGTTGGAAATATGAGCAAGATTGAATCTGCGGGGAGAATTGAAAGAAAGTTGTTTTCAGGGGTAAGAGGCAAGCATATGCTTAGCAAACAACGGCGCCGGATCTAATAAGTTTATTGAAAACTATTATTGGAGTTGCTATTGCGAACTCCGTTTTGCGATTTTGATTCTTTTTCTTGTTTCAGAGGGCGAGAAAAACAATTGTATCTACGCTAGATTAAAAACTATGCCCCATCAACCAAAATATCAAGGACCGATGAAGTGTACATTAATCTTCTTAGCTAAGTCACTCCCAACCAATTATCGTGTTACAAAACTGTAAATTGATGTTCCCGTTATATGGCCTAAATGTAAAATCAAGTTATGTATTGATTTTTACAAAAATATTCATCAAAGCTGCACAGTAGGATGCACATTACTGATGTGCTTCAAACATAAACTATGACAATAAAAGTGATAGATGTAGTCGAATCTAAAACTTTCCAGGATTCTTTCACAAACTGTAGACTAGACTAGAATTCTCGGAAGAATTCCGCATGAATTCCCATGAATTCCCGTAGAAATCTCTGCATGAAATTCAATAGGAATTTCCGCAGGAATTTCTGCTGATAATTTTTTGTGGACTTCTTGGTTTAATTTTTGCAGAATCTCTGGGGTTGTTGGAATTTCTGCAGAAATTCTCACATCTTTCAGATGATATACTTTTCTATTTTCATCACATTTTCCTTTCACTCATTTTCTGTGCGATATATCGTTCAACGAAATACCACTATTTAATAGAATGATTAATTTGTATTGTGTATCCATTTAGCCTTGCGAGCAAAGGCGTGGGACTGTATATTGGAACACAAGATACATATTCATGCAATTGGTGGGCATAGAAAAGCTTTCAATCAATAACTGTTTAAATGCTAATGGAACACTAAGTTGAAAAGCAAATCAAGTTTTTAGAATTAAAACGGATTCTTAGGAACCAAGTCGAAATGGCTTTTCGTATAATTTTCTTTGTAATGGCGCATCTTATCGCTATGCTGCGGGCCCCGATGTTAAACATGACGTTTTCTCGACACACTGGAGCGTGAGAGCGCCAGTTGCAGCTAATTATGCAGAAAGAGTGTTGTTACAAAGTTGTTAGAATTCGTATTGTTTCAAAAACACCAGGCTACAAGCTAATCACATGTAATATTAAGAGAATCTGCTTTTGTTATTAGCTACCGGTGAACGAATCAAACATGAACTAAATAATCCGCAACATCGTACTCCAATGTAGCTTGTGAAGTTTTATCGTTGAACTATAATTAGGACGTAAATTAACATGCACTGTGTATAAATTGCTATTTTTACGCATTCAGAATATAACGGGTTGAGTGCGAAACACATTTCTACGAGTAACAGGAGGTAATGTTAGCCTAGGATGTAATACTATGTTTCACTAGCGCCTTGTAACATGTTATTCGGCTATCTTGATGAGCTTTATTCTGTAGATAATTTTAATAACATGTTATTCAGGCTGTAGTGCGAATATAGTATAACGTTGGTTACTAACACAAATTAATCAATAATTCAGCGATAACATTAGTCAACAGTGTTTCACTCCCTTCAACAATTTTCAGTGTACTTAAAAGATTCTTTTTTGCTGAATTCAGTCATGTATTAAGATTTTTTGTAACACGCCCCGTTGTTGAGATAAACGGGTTTTAATTCACAAAACTACGTATTCTCATGGAAATTTTGTTTCTATGTTCTGTAAAGCTAAATTTTGGCTCCTCACTTAAAAAAAAGTTTGAATTTTGTAGAATGTGGCTTGTAGAAGGCATGTGAGTTGTTGGATTTTATTCGACACGTTCATTTGTTGTGAAAAACGGAATTTATTTCACAAAAGTACGTGTTTTCATAGAAATTTGGTTTCTATGCTCTGTGAAGCTCCATTTCGCTTGATACTTTTGACGGCTTAAATAAGATATTTTGTACAATTATTGCTGTTTTTGACTACTGGGCGAAATAACCAGAAGTGAGCAGAAGTCTGGTGGTATAATTTTGTTAAGAGTTTAAATATATGAAGATTTACACCGATAAATGTGCTCAACCACAGCATAATAAGGCTAAGGTATATATTCTCCTTCTGTTCTCCGTGAACAAGAAGGCGATGTGCACAGCGAGCATGGTGGATCGATCAGTTGGAGGACGATTTGCGGACTCTCCGCAGACTGCGTGGTTAGAGACGTGCAGCCATGGACCGAGCTGAATGGAGAAGACTTTTATGCACTGCACAGGCCACTCCGGCCTTAGCCTGATCATAAATAAATAAATCTTCTTCTTCTATATACATAAAAATGAATATCTGTTCGTCGGACTCATATAGACTCGGGAACTAATTAACCGATCGGCGTGAAAATTGGTATGCAAGGTTTTATTGGGGCCGGGGAAGGTCCTTGTGATGGTTCGGAACCCCTCTTCCCTCTGGAATGGGGGGCTCCCATACAAATGAAACACAAATTTCTACAGAGCTCGAGAACTAAACAAGCAAATTGAAACTAATTTTACATATAGAGGTTTTTGAAGGCAAGAAATGTTTCTGTGGGGGTTTGAGACCCTTCCCCAATATGGAACTCTCATAAGGTTTTTTCTTTACATCTATGTATGTTTGCTAACTACTTCTGAACCACTTGACCGATTTCAACCCAATTTGGAACACATGATTTTTATTTTAGGAGGAAATATCAGAAAGAGTGGGAGAGTCAATCAATCAAATCTGGTTCGCGTATTCTTTATCCTAAGGAGACAATTATAGTGAAAATGGGAAGATCGTTGGGAAGAAATAAGAGAGTCCAATTGTTTAAAGACAATCAATTCAGCGCAAATTTCAAAAACCTGCGTCGATTTCTACCAAATTTGGTACATATTTTCTCTATCCGAAGGGATTGTATATCGTGGGGATAGAAGGGTCATTGGAAAATGCAAGAGGGTGTAGAGGGAGAAGTATTGTATATAAAACAAACATTTCAATGTAACTTCTGAACCCTATAACCGATTTCAATCAAATTTTCCCTATCCATGGAGACGATTATAGGGAGTGGGAGTGAACCCTAGGAACAATTCCAAGGAAGGAGGAATATAGAAGAATGTAGAAAAAAGCCTTGTGATTTGTCGATTTTTTTCACACGCTCACTCTCGTTTCAGGTTGATCGATTTTTGTTACTGAAATCTACCCAATTATAACTCATTACTCGTTAGTCACATGTAAGCGTATAAACTAAGTCGATTTCCACCTTGATTTGACATCTATTTGTTTTCAGATTGAGGACTCACACACAAGTAATATAGGGGAACTGTTCCGTTTTCCATCTCACTGAACATATATTCATCTCATCGCAAAACAAAGAAATACAACACCAATCTCGTCGCTTCTTTTTGCTAACATGCGTGCTTACTGGTGAAAAAAATCACAAAAATAAGAAACAAACCAAATTCCTTTTTATTGCTTTGTTTTTGATGGGATGGAAATAGGAGCTATGGGATGAATTGCCGAACCGTTCCCCTACATGGAAAATCATCTTTTGAGTGTATTGAGTGTGAGAAAAAGATGACTTTGAGAAAAAGATTCTTGCAAAACTCTTGTAAAGTGCCAAAAACGCAATATAACAGACATGTTCATTATCACGGGAAATAAATTAATATGCTATGAGCAGGATAGTAATTTGAATATTAAACTTTTCTTTGATGCTATTCGATGCATTGGGAGAGTGTGAGAGATGCAAATAAAATGAATCAAGATAAGTGCCTAAAAGATGAGTGAGTTTTATTTTGCGCACATACATACTAGAGTGGGGCGTCATGGTCATTTTTTCAAATCAATGGTTTCTCGAAGCCATTCTGGGTCCTGAACAACTGTGCAGAATTTGGGACCGATTGGTTGCTTCCTCGCTTTCCGCATCGCGTTTGAAGTTTGTATGGAAATTAGTATGGGAGAACGTATATTTTTGCATTTCTACTACTAAAGGCTTCAGTTCATCGTAAACCAAGTGGCACATTGCGTTAAAGTATAACCAAAAGGATGCCGAAAAACTTTGCTGAAGAAGGTACGTTGCTGGAACGTCCACGAAAAAAGTTATAACGCTTAGAACATTAAGTGTTCAAACCATATGCAAAAAATCTTTTATTCTGCCAACACTGCCGTACTACGTGGACCAATAATTTAATTGAGTGTTATTTCAAAATAATTGATCTTATAGGGCTTTAGAGCTAATGGGAGCTATCCGGAATCATTTCACAAAGAAAAAAATTCGACGAGAAGGAAGATGGATTTTGTTCTTCGAGAACCATAGGTTGTTCGGTAGTGCTGGCAGAAACATTGATTTCTTGCATATGGTTTACACAATCAATTTTCGAAACGTAATAACATTTTTTGTAGACCTTCCAGCTACGTACCTTCTTCGGCAAAGTCTTTCAGCATCTTCCAGACTAGATGCTAACGTATTGAGTCACGTGATTGATGATAAATTGAAGCCGCTAAGAGCAAAAATGTTAAAAAGTACGTTTTCCCATACTAATCTCCATGTAAATTTAAAACGCGATGCGGCATGCGAGGTGTCAACCAATCGAGCCCATATTTTGCACAGTTGATTGAGGTCCCAAAACGATTCAGAAAAACCTTGATCTCACTTGATCGGACGAAGTTTGCGTTTTTCCATACAACTGCGCCCCACTCTAATACATACACACACGCACACACATACACACAGACAGACATCATCTCAATTCGTCGAGCAGAGTCGATTGGTATATAACACTGTGGGTCTCCGGACCTTCTATCACAAAATCGTCTTGGAAGTAAATATATAGCCTTTTCGTTATACCTTGGTGTTCGAGAAAGGCAAAAATGATAAAATGATGAAGAAAACTAACACCACCTGAATCAAAGTCCGTCCAAAGGATCAAGCTATTTCAAACTGAAGTAGACCGATTGACTAAACTATTACTGTAAATAGTTCAATACGCACCTTGAGAAATGATCCATTCCATGTATATCCCACTGATCTTTTTCATTGCAATTTGCATTGAAAAACAGTCACTTTTGGTACGAGCTGTCCAAAACACGCGAATAAATGGCACCTTAAAATCCGTGTTTGCTGGGAAGCAATTTGTTTTAATTCCAAAGCCTACCATTTCAATGATTGAAGAGCTTACTGTCACATATAAGGATAGGATGAGATAAATTATTTATAAAATAAATGCCTCAATCCCCCTTTAATTTATTGATATTTCACGAGGTAGACGGCTTTCGGACCCCCACGGTAGGCTTCACAAAATATAGGTAAAATTTTTAAATACACATAAAAATACAAATTTAACGGAAAAGGTCAATTCCCCATACTGCATAGCCTGCCAATAATATCTGCCTTTACCCTGTCATGATTTACCTACAAAAAAGTCATGCAATGAAAGAAAACTCATGCCTATTTTCTTATAAAAGACATCAATTTAAAAAATGTAAATTTGATGGAATTTTCTTCAAGGTTACGTTGTTCGTGGAAACTCAGTTTATGGCTTCACGTCATCGCCCACATTTTTGCATCGGCGCGCCGCTATTAAAATCCCTGTACATGGGAATATGATACGCTTGCGTTCCCTTCGACACATTTCCCATTAGAAAACGGGGCTCTTAAAGAAACTGGTCCAACATTTCGCGCGTCGATTGATAATTGTTGAAGTCTACGTTATTTGAAAACGTATTATTAAAAAGTAGGATTCCTGTGGAATCCACTCCAAGAATTCCTACTAAAGAATGCCCCAAATAAATTGAAAAGACTGTCCAGTGAAAGTTCCAAAATATTCAAAATGATATTTTCATTGAAAAAATGCTGAGAAAACGGTTTTGACAATGAAATTCCAAAAAAATACGAAGATTTTCTCGTGGAAATGACAAAGAAGTTCTCGTGGAAATTTCTTTGGAAATATATAGCATTAAAGACTTGAATTATTTAATCATAACGAACTAAAACATTCCTTAACAGCTTTAAATATCAACACTCTGTTATAAAGCCATACCTTTTGTAAAAAGCTCTATATAAAAAAGTGGTGCCTTCGTATTTATTTCCAGATCTATAGAGGTCAGATTCAATAAACTTCATACAAAGCACTTCATTACATAAAAAAGTAATTTGAAAAATCCACTTTTTTTTTCTATGGCATGTAAGCATATTAATGTTAACATATTATAACCAGAATTTTAAGATTTAAGATTCGATTATTTTGTATTGCAAACTTGAGACATTTTTACATTCCTTCATTCTTAGTAACAAACGCCCATGACTTCCAATATGATCAGAGTTGGTGACGGGGGGTGTTAGGAAAAAATGAATATCTTTTTAATCTCACATTTAAGGTTTTAAAAAAATTAGATATATAAATATCATACAGCGATAACTTGAATTACATTATATGTTCTTTCAATCTAAACCATGTTATTGAATTATTTGTTCATCAAAAAGTAATACTTTGCTGAATTCACTGATTAATCGTATTCGTGTTACATACGAACACCTGCAGTTAATACCACTTTTCAATTTTGCCGTATTTTCTTGCAATCTTATTATTTTCCATAAGTATCACATTTCCAGAACTTATGAATTATTCAATAAGTTGCATTCTGGGTTCCACAATTGGTTCTGAAATTGGCTATCGCAAATCTCGTCACTAAATAATTGCACTTAGTAATTCTTATTATCATTTCCTTTGTTCGCATTTTTATCACTCTACTCCACAAACAATTATTTCAGTGTGCTAAATTATTTCAACCAATTATTTTTGTATCAAGCTTCATTGATATTTTATTTTTTAAATTACAGTTACACTCACGTTCCACAAATTACGCGTTGACCGATGAGCACAAATTACACGATTCCTCCAAGAAAGGTTATTTCTCGAGGCACTGCAGCTAGTTTACCCTGAAAGGTTATTCCAAGTTACAGGATCAGAATTTTCCGGATGGCGAAAACCCCACAAAAAGCGCTAAATCGCGTCCGCGTCACTCGAAAGATGAACACCGACTGAACGTAGCCCTGGAAGAACGCCCGCATAACTAAGTACAAGCAACTACAACGGGCGAGTATAGTACAAGCTGTAGCAGTTTGCAGTGGAAACCCCAACAACAACGGCTCATTGAAAGTCACACTAAGTACATCGTACTTACAGGCTTGAGCCGGCTTTATGCCGTTGTTGTTGTTTTGCATGCGATGCCTTCCACCGTGCGACGGCGGCGTGGCGATGATGGCACTACTGATGATGATGATGGTAGTCCACCGATGGAGACGCACCATATCTGGTACCGTTAACGTTGGTTTGGTGACCGTTTCGTCGATCGATAATAATTGCATGCTGCGAGTGGTAGAGTGGGTAGTCACTCGGGGACACGACACGACGTGATCGATTGCTCGTGATGTTCGTTGGCTTGTGGAATGGCGGAAAAATGGCTGTTTTCGAAACTTATTGTACTATTGTTATGCCACAAGCAATGTGGAAGTAATTTTTACTGTAACCACACAAACAAATTAGAACGTTTTCGTAACTTATTTTAGTAATTTTTACAGTATCCACACAAACAAATTGGAACGTTTTCGAATTGGAAAAAATGACTATTTCGGTAGAAGTATTATGTACTTTTAATGATTTGTTATTGGCTTTTTTTTATCAATCCCAATAAAAGGAATTGAGAGTAGATAATCAAACGAAACCATAATTCACAGGTTGAAAATACGTATCAGTAAAATTACAATCAAGCGGTGAAAGTATACTAACTCGTCAACGTTTACCTTTAACACATCTCGAATGTCCACCTTTCGTTGTTGTTTCCCAAGAAAACGTTTGTTTGTCCCAAGACAGAAGTGAAACGTAATCCAAGAATTTTATTAATATGAACCTCAGCTTCGTCAAAATTTAAATACCTTAACTTGCCTACTGTAAAATTGTATTCCCTAATTTCGAGTCTTTTGTTTCCCTAACACCAACATTTGTTTAAGAATCAAGGAGAAGGAGAAAATATCTTAATTATTGAAAACATGATTTCAACTCCGTAATCGCTTCACAGCAAACGAGCCTTAAAAAACGAACGATTAAAAAAAATCTTGAATGTACTGAAGATACATGCACCGAGGAAAACATACGAGAAATTGTTTCATTAAACGGGCAAATGATACAATCAAAGTATTATTATTTGGCGAAATTGCATTTGGGGAGTTGGTTATTGGGGATTTGTACAATCGTTATAATGTTGTGAAGTGAAAAGTGGAATAGTGACATTCGTGGAAATGATTGAAATTCTATTTTTCTTGCTATTTTAAGCATACTCAGCTAAACAATCACGTTAAGCCAAATTTCATATTTATTTTTGACCGCTCGCTTGTATGGAAATTACTCATAGTGGTTAGGTGGGATTTTTGAGATTGTACAATTCCCCCCAAACCAATTCCCCAAAAATAGCAAATCCTCAAAAATAACATTTGGCTAGCAATAACATTTTCCCGCAAATGACATTTCCCCGTAAATGACATTTTCCCTAAAATAACATTTCCGACAAAACAACTTTCATCCGGGAATGTCATTTTATAGAATATAACAAGAATTTATTTAGAGTAGCCAATGTTTTCAAAAGTAAAATCTGCCTTCTTTTAATCAAATGATGAGCATAATTCAATCCTGGTTTTGGAAACGCCGATAATGCTTAACCGATAAAAATGAGGTTCAAGTATTCAAGTTTGGTGCAAATGGTTTCTGCGTTTACTCAAAATTGGAATAAATGGATTTCTTAAGAAACATCAAGAACGGAATTTTAACTAGCATAGAGTTGTACAAATCAATCGAATATCTCCTCACTTTTGGGCCTTCATTTGAATGTGGGCAATGAAACATAAATATCGAGGTTACAGCATTTGCAGAATAAATTTATGCATTTGATTTTGAAATGTAATAGATTTACTTCTTCCCCTTTTTGTTGGACGCTTTACAATGGTTATCAGTGAAGCAAAAAATTGTATATTTGACTATGGAGTTCATTTTCAAAATAATAAATGGATTGCTTCCCCGATATTTGTGTAATCGAATTGAAAAAGGAAGTGACATTCATGTTGTGCGCAATTATTTAGCTGATCCCGGAGGATACGGAAAAAACAAACGAGCTCCGAGGAAAAAACAAACGAGGGGATAGTTAGAACCAAGATGGATACACCACTGTGTATTCATCTTGGTTAGAACAGCTTCGAATTTGACAAAATCGCCGATGCAAATCAAGCAAAATTTGAATTTAAACGTTTTTCCGGGAGACCACAGGTGCTGGTGAAATGTCCCCATATTAAAAGGGCTAAGAAGATGAAAGTTCCTAATTTTACTGCTTCTCACAAACGATTTCAGTATTGCAAAAGCTCACATGAACCGACAGTGGGACTTGGTAAGTTTTCGGAATTTGTTATTTTTCTGACATCTTCATTATTTTACAATGGCTCTTCAACCAAGAAAAGATTCATGATTTTTTTTTTAATTCTCAGATAATCTTCGCCAACGAAAAAATGGTCAACCTAGATGATCCGGATGGCTTCAATGGATACTGGCGCGATTTAAGGAAGGAGGAGCAATATTTTTCAACTCGGAACTTGGGGCGGGGCGGCTTGTGCATGGTGTGGGCAGGCTTTTGCGCAGCCGGGAAGCTAAAAATAGCTTTCACGTCCTTCAAAATGAATAGTAAAGACTATATCAGCACTCAGGAAGCACTCCTTCTACCTTTTTGTGAAAATATCGTCGGAAGAAGTTTGCATTCCAACAGACAGTGTTGTCCTACACTCAGTGCAAAAAATTCTGCTCTTTGATTTTACTCTATCTAAACGATTTTATAGTCTTAACTAAATAAGTGCAACTATTAGAGGGATATTTGAATTTTCTAAATGCCATGTCAAACTATTGAAAAAATGCACACATTTTGATTTATAGAAGTTGGACAGAGTGTATGAGCGCATTGGTGAAGAATTATCGCCTTGGTTTGAATACTGCCGGGCAACGGCATAACAATTGTTCCGAATCTACTTTTTCTATGTCACAGAAGCGACACATATCATTTTGAAGTTTTCCTATGAGCTTCAAATGATATCGATTCGGACAATGACCTGTAATGGGACCCGCACTACTACATTGAACCAGACTGGCCATCAAGCGCCGGCAGGGTAGGAACATGATAGGAAGTGGTTCAAAAGAAGGTTATTAGCTTGTATCTGTAGTTATCAATTCAAGGTGACCAATGAGTTCGAAGTTCACCGTCATGCACAATTCACTATTTGCAAAATATGGCATGTGGCCGAACAACAGCCCCGTGAATCAGTTTTAGATAATTATCCAACTGGTTCAAGGAGACAATTCTCATTCGATTTATGGAGCTTAATGACTAATAGGAACAAAGAGGACTTCGTCATAATGAGCAGATCATTTCAACATAAGTTTCAGAACAATGAAATAAAACTTTCACTTCCTTTTCATGCTATTATAGACCAAAACCATCGATATCGCTCGTCAATTACACGGACTATGAAAAACCGTGTCAAACGAAGCCAATCGATCTTCAGATTGACATGGACTGCCGATTCCGTCCTGTTCATTATTGTCCTATACGTGCAATTCATCAAGACATCCAGCATGAAAACTGGAAAGCATCCCCGCACGCCACCCAAACCGGTCATAAAATTAAAACATAACAAATCGTTAGCAATTAATGATCGCAGCGCACCGACTGCACACCGCTGCCCACCAGTCAGTCATAGATGTTAATCGTCCCATGGCATCTGGTTTTGGATTTGAGCTCTAGGGGAGAAACCACACAGTCATTACTCGCCAAATATCCCCTTGCCCGGAGCCAACTTGCAATTTCTTGGGTGGTAGCATAGCATTCTCGAGTCGAATTGATTTTGACGGAGTGCATTCGCATCGGGAGCATAGCATTCGTACAGGGAAAGCGGTCAAAAATGCACCAATCGATTTCCCGTTGAAAAGAATAAAACTGCAAAATAAGTCTCTTTTTCCCAGATAGTTTAAAAATATGAAAACAATAAAAAAAAATTGACTCAAAACTTGTGATACTCTATAAAAAACTTACACTATTCTATTGTTTTTTAATATGAATGTTAAATACTCTTTAATATTTTCTATCTAAGAATGATGAATTCTCTAATTCTCTAATTCTATCATGAACATGTACGTCTAAGTTTGAAAGATGATATTAGCATTTCCATACCATTGTAAAAACGAAATTTTTCTAAATAAAAAGTATTTTGTTTGATATTTGAAGGATCAATAGATCCGCAACTGTTGGGGGCGATGTTATATAACGAATAGATAATAATGCACACCACAAAGATTAGCCTAGCGCTTAGCGCCCTGAAACTTCTATTTTCATTGGTTTTGTATACGGAGGATCAAAATTACAAGCAAATTCAATATCCTATGGAAAGAATTTCGCAAAAAAATGGTAAACAGCCAGTATAGTATTTGGAATATGAGTCATGTTTGAAATTTGAGTCAATACGTATAAAAGCGTGTCGGCCATATTCCCGGCATGCTTTGGCCCCGCTCCCAAAGACCCAAATTGCATTTTGAAGTTCAATTTCAACTAGGTAGCAGCATCGTAAATTCTCGAGCGAACACGCACGATTATGGAGAAGTTTTGGTAAAATGATGTCTTGCTTGGGTTTTGAGGCTGTGCCGCGAATAGAACCCTACCGGGAATACCGCATCCGTAATACTCTATTTACAATGTAATACAATATTGACTTTTTTTTTCGATGTACGAAATGTTGTAATACACGCAAAATGAATGTTTCTGGGAGAGCTACATATGCAAAGTCGATAATAAAACAATGTTAAATTCTATTGAATGAAACGGCGTGAGAGTTTGTAGCTCGACAGCTCGATCGGCATTTAATCATTTCCGACGCGGCAGGCGGTGTGGGCTAACAATTGAAGATGAGTGTTGTTAATCCCAAGCAAGCTTATTGCTAATGGCAATGACTCTCAGCTTGTGTGTTCTAAATGCACTTTGACAGTTATTGATTGAAAACATGAATTTGTATATTCTGTGACAATAATAAACTATGGAACATTATAACTTGAAAGGTTCCTATGAAACTAGGAAACGACCTCACCACATCCAACTCAATACTACCTAGTACGCCATCCCGATCAGGAATACATAACAAAATTATAACTCAATTCTATTAATGGCTGTTATTTCAAACAACGTGTGTTATAATCAAATAATTTGATAAAAATGTGTCTCCGGCCAGTTTTATTCTATATCAAAATTATAACAACGTTAGTTATGTATATTTTCACAAAATAATGTAAAGTAAAATAAAAAAAATCGGAGGTAATCACCTTCAGTATAACTTGAATTCATGTTCGATATTACCGTGCTGTGCCCTTATTCCAATCAGCGCCTAATTCCGTTCACGTAAGACAAAATGATAAATAATAAAGAGTTTTTGTCTAAAACCAACAGAACAATATGCTCGTACTTTTCTATGGTTATGTATGCATGAAATGAAATGAAAACCAGCGTCATTTTTAGCGATTAATAGTGAAAATTTAAACAAAATTGGTTGGTTGTCACTACGAGCGCCATTTTGACTGTTTTCATTAACCCACTTGCTAAGAACGTCTGTCATAATATTTAAGCATTTTTAAGTGAAAATTTGCCCTGGATTTCAAACACAACAGCATAACAAGACAAAACAGGTAACATTATATGTAGCGTATTACCAAATTGTTGCCTGTATTTTTCCGATAGAAAATGCTGAAAAGTGAAAAATATCTTGACCGGAATAAGGGTACATCTAAATCTAATCGTTCCTTATTCCGTTCATTGGGTTTGGAGGATGGATTCCGAAAATTCCGTGTTTGAGAATATATAAATCTATGAGCAAGAAAAGGTACATCGTACATGATGCCATATAAATGGTGAACATTTGAAATTGTATCCCGCAAGCAGGCAGACCGAAAGAAATTCCATTAACGACTCTACTCGAAAAAATAATGGGAACTTTTTCAACTCGTGCCGGGAAAATACAATTTTTTCAGTTAATGATTTAATGATGTTTTATAAAGCGAATGCTGGACAATGTTAAGAAAGGGTTTCCGGAGAATACGGACAGTTTTAACAGCACAATCCATAATTGCAACGTTCTTGTTTAAGAGCTTTATCCGGAAATTTCTTGGCGAATATCTATAAAAAAACACTGCCCTCTCTGAGCTGCAAATAAGGTTATGTTTTACCGAAATCCGTGAATACTTCGTAGAAGTAGGGTTATCCGGTTTTTTAAAGAACCGGAACTTTAAAGAATATTCAATTTGAACAAAACTATAAAATATCGTTCATTATATTTTCATTCATTATCATTAATTATAATCAATAATATCATTCATCATATTTTCCATTCGGAAGGAAATTACATTTTAAGCTTTTTATTTGCAATATTATAATAAATGAAAAGATGAATTTGTGAGAAAAATTATGCCTGGTATTAGAATCTCCAAGAAATCAAATGTTTTTCGGGTGATTGGAATTAGGAACACGAATGAACGGAATTAGGAACAATGCCATTTCAGATGATTGGAATTAGGACCACATAATTGGTCAATTTTGTTTTCACTAGTGGAGCCTAAGTCTATGAATGTATCCCAACATATTTTATTTTCAATTGTATATAGAAAATGACACTATGTAGCGAAATTGCAGCTTCAAAATACTAAACGGCTATTTTTAGAGCTTTTAGACATAGCGCATTGTCTTAGGTGAACGGAATAAGGGCACAGCACGGTAATAGCTGGAACAAAGTTAATTGCCTACATTATGGATGGAAAACCGTCGATGTAGCGTAACAGATTTTTAATCGTGATGTAGGCAATTACCTTGAAAGTAGATTTTTGTACTGAATAATTATATAAAACGTTTGTTATTATGTTGATATGAAGGTAACAACCACTGACTTAATTGTGTTACGGCTTTTTGATATAATTTTTGTTATTTTAACAACTAACCGGCCAAATTTACAACACATTTCGTTACAATATTTTTCTGAAATAAATAACTCCCCTTGTTATAATTTTGTTATTCATTATCGATAAGGTTGTTCTGATAAGGCCGTTAATATTCATAGTCTACCTCAACGACGTTCATCAACTAATTGGTTCTCGGAAGCTTTACTTTGAGATGGTTATAAACTGTACTAAATTGTTAATGACGTTCATGGTTGCTTACTTCTTACAAACTCTGCTCAATGTGTTCCTTTAACTGGTGCGAGACAAACCGCATGTTTTTTTTAAACTCATGTTCGTATACATCAAATGGTTATTTCTACTATTTAAATATATGTGTGTAAGTAAACGTATCATAAAAGTAAAGTAAAAGTAAAGTAAAAGTAAAGTAAAAGTAAAGTAAAAGTAAAGTAAAAGTAAAGTAAAAGTAAAGTAAAAGTAAAGTAAAAGGAAAATTAAAAGAAAAGAAAAGTAAAAGTAAAAGTAAAGAAAAAGTAAAAGTAAAAGCAAAGTAAAAAGTAAAATAAAAGCAAAAGAAAAGAAAAAGTAAAAGTAAAGCAAAAGAAATAAAAGTAAATAAAAGTAAAGAAAAAAGAAAGTAAAAAGCAAAAGAAAAAGTAAAGCAAAAGTAAAGCAAAGCAAAAAAGAAGCAAAAAGAAAGCAAAACAAAAAAGCTAAAGTAAAACAGCAAAGTTAAAAGGAAAAGAAACAAAAGAAAAGAAATAAAAGAAGTAAAAGAAAGAAAGAAACAGTTAAAAGAAAGAAATAAAAGAAAAGCAAAGGAAACAAAAAGTTAAAGAAGAAAAGCTAAAACAAACAAAAAACAAACAAAACAAAGAAGTTAAAACAAACAAAGAAACAAAAGCTAAGCTAAAGAAAGAAACAAAAGAACAGCTAAAACAAAACAAACAAAGTAAAAGAAACAAAAGAAAAGTTAAAACAAAGAAAACAAAAGAAAGAAAAGAAAGAAACAGCTAAAAAGCTAAAAAAAACAAAGAAACAAAAGGAAGCTAAAAGAAAAGAAAGAAAAACAAAAGAAACAAAAGAAAGAAAGAGTAAAGAAAGAAAGAAAAGCTAAAAGAAAGAAGTTAAAAGAAAGAAAAAGCTAAAGTAAAAGAAATAAAAAAAGTTAAAAGAAAGTAAAAGAAAGTAAAAGTTAAAGAAAAGAAAGTAAAAAGAAGAAAAAGCAAAGTAAAAAGAAAATAAAAAAGTAAAAAGTAAAGAAAAGAAAAGTAAAAGTAAAAGCAAAAGAAAAGTAAAGAAAAGAAAAGAAAAGAAAAAAGAAAAGCAAAAGTAAAAGTAAAGAAAAGAAAAGTAAAGTAAAGTAAAGTAAAGTAAAGTAAAGTAAAGTAAAGTAAAGTAAAAGTAAAGTAAAAGTAAAGTAAAAGTAAAGTAAAGTAAAAGTAAAGTAAAAGTAAAGTAAAAGTAAAGTAAAAGTAAAGTAAAAGTAAAGTAAAAGTAAAGTAAAAGTAAAGTAAAAGTAAGTATCGTATCCATAAAAGTCATAACACTCTACGAGACTTGCTCTGTAACCTGAAAGATGAAGTACCTCCAGGTGAACTATCAGGAACATATAAAATTCCTTGTAAGGAGTGCCCAACCGTTTACATCGGTCCATACGCCGAAAAGTAAAGACCCGAAAAAAGAACACAAAAACATCGCAGAACACAATAAACCGAACGAGTCAAGCGTGGCTGCACATACAACCGAACTCAATCATAAAATTGATTGTAACAGCGCGAAACTCATCAAATCCATCAGGAAACCATCACACCTCAACTCTTGGGAATCCTTGTTTGATTCCCATACGTCGTTTTTCCTCGGATTATTCCTGCCCGTTCCATAAAGTTTGATGGCATTCCTCCCTAACACATTCAACAATTCTTCCAATTAATCCACGTGAAGCATTCTTTTGCTCTAATATTTTGGGAAGATTTTTTAGAGAGATTCTATCAAACCCTTTGCTTATATCCAAAGACATAATGATCAAATCGTCCTCGAAATTGAACCATTTCTTTTCAAGAATTCGTTTAGTAACGAATAGATGGTCCATTGTGGATCTGCCGTGGAGAAAAGCAGTTTGATGGGAACCAATTGGAGACGAACATTTGCTAAGATCTTGTAGCAGCCATGAAGCATGCATTTTGTAGCCCACGATACTAAAACAAATTCTCCGATAATTGTGTCGTCCTTCGAGCGTGCTATTTTAAGTATCGGTACACCCAAAACAATTCTGTGTGACATTCTTTGTATTAAGCATTTTGTATCAAATCTCGCATTCAAACCGATCAGAGAATGTGATACTTGTTAATACAGCTCATTGCATTAAGTCGGTTTATTTGATTTCGATCAATACATCTAAACGAATCTCGTTGGCTCCTCCTAGAACAAGTATATGAATCGTGTACAACAATATAACTTTAACCCACACAATCTTCCCGATTCCATTTAGCTTGATAACGCAAAAGGACACAAATATGCATGGTGCTTATTCCACTCATTGCTATCCCTGTTACCCTTCCACTTGTCACATCCGCATAGCATGAAACGTGGATTATGATTGCCTTTGGTCGCGTCGTTCCTCATCTGGTAAATAGTCCAGTATAGTCAGTATAGATGTGCTATGTGTGGGTCCGGGTTCAATTCCCGTTTTTGACCAATTTTTTTTTGTATGGTTGCTGAGGTTGTCGAAATATACACACTTAACTTTTTTTACCAGGATCTCAGCAAAATGATCAACTTTTACCGAGATTCGCACAGCCGTGCCCCAGCAAACATGTTTTTTGCCGAGATTTCTGTCAAAATTGCTGAATATCAGCAAATATTTTGCTGGAAATCAGCTACCAAACGTCATTTTTGCTGAAATATCAGTTTTTGAATTTGCTGACGCACGGCTGTGCGGATTTTTGCCGAGCTGCAGAAATAAAAACTAAGTGTGTTCAGCATTTCACTCCTCAATGGGGGAGTGTAAAATTATATTCAATGTAGACACTGTTACCATTTGGATGATCCACCCTATTTCATCAGCACCGAGCGAAGAGCGAAAGCAGGAGAAAGAGATATACTGACAATTCGCAATGAACGGATTGAGCTTTCAAACACACATGTAATTATTATTTTATGTTTCAATGCTTAAAGTTCCCAATAAGAATTATGTTATATTAGTATTTTGTGGTACTAGAATAAAGCTATAACTTAAAATTCACACCTAAAACGTATAAAAATTTAAATTGTTAATTAGAAGCTAGGCATGCATTCAAAATAAACTCCAATAAACGGTCATGTTGAATTACACATAACACAGTTTGTTAAATACTTCACAGAAAAAAATTCCATGGTAACAATTACTATTTTGTAGACTACGCCATGTTTTTAAAACAACCACAAATTTTCAGTTAAATTAACCATGCATTCGGACAAATTCACCAATGATTCAGTTCATGTAACAACATTCCACCACGACCACAGTTGATTTTTACTGCGCGCATGGTAAAATAAAACGGGTTTATTGTCTGCTGAAAATCGTCGGTGGGTATTCTTAAATTAACCCTCGGAATGGTAGTTTCAACCGCAACATTTTTTTGCGTGTAGGCACACTTTACATACAAAAATACTACCAACTGGATCGGATGAAATAGACTAATCGGGAATGACGATAAGGGCATGGCACAAAAAGGGAAAATCGAGGCTATCTAATAGTTTAGGCTGGAAATAGCAATTCTTTTCCACGCAGACGTCGTTATAAGTCAGAAGCACGGAAGTGATCCCCAAATTAGTATTCGATTGAAAATCTATCGAAAAGTTTTGAAAGTGGAAAAGTTGATTAATATTAGATAAGCTGTTTACCTTGGAAATCAGGTAAAATACAGTGTGCTCATTAGACTGGCCCAGGAAACAAAAAGTTGGTTAATTCCACGGGGCACGCCCCAGGTATGTGTCTTTGGGTAAAAAAATCAATCTCTAAAAATTTCAGCTCAACCACTTGGTGCATAAGCTGGCGCATTTGATTTGAAGTTTGTATGGGGATTTCAGCCAAAATATATAGGAAAATACACCTCCGTCACTCATTCGATCTGGAAATTGGTTCTGATTGCTCGATTGACCTCAGAATTGCAAAAACGGCAGTTGGTATTCTACAGAACAATTTCACAGAACATTGTATGATGATTAAATGAACTTTTATATAGGTTTCGGCTGATGCGATTCGATAAAAAAAAAACCAAAAATACACAAATCAGCTCCTAATAAATCAGCCGAAAATTATATAAAAGTTCATTTAATCATCATGCAATGTTCTGCGAAATTGTTCTGTAGCATACCAACTGCCGTTTTGCAATTTGAGGTCAATCGAGCAATCAGAACCAATTTCCAGATCGAATGAGTGACGGAGGTGTATTTTCCTATATATTTTGGCTGAAATCCCCATACAAACTTCAAATCAAATGCGCCAGCTTATGCAACAAGCGATTGAGCTGAAATTTTCAGAGATTGATTTTCTCACCCTAAGACACAATTCTGGGGGGTGTCCCTTGGAATTCGACAACATTTTTTCTCCCCATAGTAATCTGGGCCAGTCTAGTGCTCATCTACTTGCCAGAGATTGCTCAGTTTGCCTTATTTTCCTCGATTAGGACCCATTGAGTTTTAGTCTCCGCCTTAGAGCGTTGAGCAACCGGCCGTCCATCGGCCCTATCGGCCCTGTCGGAAGACAGCCCTGTCGAGGCAGCAGTTCTCCAAGCCCTCCCGCTTTGTAAAGCCCACCAACCAGCACGCGATTGCTATCAGTGAGCCATAGACGCGACAGCGTAACCGCTGGATCTTGATCCAGAGATTTCTAACCTCGAACGCCGGACGGCCAACGCAACACATCACACACACGACACACTTAGTATAAGTAGAGTGAACAATAAAAATTATAAAAGACCGAGAGTGATACGTTTGTTCATTGATCAACCCCAGCACACACTTTGTCTTAGCCGACCCTGGGAAAAGAGGCTTGACCAGAAGTTAGGGGATTGGACAAAGCCCTTCTGGTGTTGTCAGAGTCCAGGAATTGTTACTCCCCAGCTAACAACACTAACACAGAACCAGTTCTTATTTTCTCGGGACCTAATGAGAACTAATGCCAGGGCCTGCCGTTTACTTAATACAATCTGTACATATGTCGCAAATTATGACAATGACAAAATGTTGCAATCTCTGGTTGGGTGCACACTTAGTTTTTATTTCTGCAGCTCGGCAAAAATCCGCACAGCCGTGCGCCAGCAAAATAAAAAACTGATATTCCTGCAAAATTGATGTTTGGTAGCTGATTTTCGGCAAATTATTTGCTGATTTCCAGCAATTTTGACAGAAATCTCGACAAAAAACATGTTTGCTGGGGCACGGCTGTGCGAATCTCGGTAAAAGTTGATCATTTTGCTGAGATCCCGGTATAAAAAATTAGGTGTGTGTACTAAAAGAGACTGCCGAATTTTCTGACCATGATTTTCACCTCTCTCGTTCCAACCTTCGGAAAATGTTTTGTCGAATTCTTACCCCCTAGTTAGTCAGGATATTTATTGCTAAGAATCTGTACATTGTTTAGATTGTAATAGTTTTAAGTAAGTAAGTTTTTTGGTTCATTGGATAGGTCGAATGATCGGTGCTGAGGACGTTTTGAAGAACCAAAAAATTTCTATAATACAGTCAACCCTCCATAAGTCGACTCGAAGTCGAGTCAAGTACGAGACCCTGAAGACGGCCTTACAGTTGAGATCGAAATACGTATATGTAAAGAATACATCGTGGTGGAATTAAATGGAATAGTACAAAACTTGTCTTATGACAGATGAAGACATTCCAGTACAAGAGCTGAATAATTTTCGCAAAAATGTCCGTAATAGCTTGTAGTATAAGGGGGTCGTTCAATAATTACGTAAGCATTTTTCTTGGTTTTTCGGAACCCCTTCCTCCCTTGTAAGATTTTTCCCATACCAATTATTTTTTGTTTATATGAAGAGTAAGAAAATGACAGACCACCTCTCCCCATATGTGCTTACGTAATTAGTGAACGACCCCTGAAATCCTGTCAGCTCAATGGACCAGCAGGGATGTTTTTCACAGATTTATCATTCAGGACTTTGTTGATCGGGTTGATCGTATGTTCTGAACTCCATAACGTTTAGGTGAACCAAAAAGGTCTGAAGTAGCTCGTGAAATCCTATCGGCTCAATGGTCCTGCTGGGATTTTTAGCGCTGAACAGATACATTGTTCAGGACTAGATTGGTCGGGTCGAGCAAGACTAGATTGGTCGGGTGAACTCCAGGACGTTTTGGATACCCTGAAATAGTTTACGTTCATCCAAAACTCAATAATTGTATGGCTTTTGATCACATTGATATTTTAGATATACATATTTCCAGTTTAGGATATTTTGTTTCAAGACATCCGGAAAAAAATATTTCTATACTAGTTTTTGCTGGATCCAGTGAAAAAAACACAAATCCGAATGTTTGAATCTACGTAAAAAAGTCGTCCTGAAAGGGTTAATAAAAACTGCCAGGACGGCAATGTTCTAGTTGTGGGATGTGTTGAGAAATAATTTTCAGTTTCTTGAAAAAATAATTAACTTTTATATTAATTGAACAGCACTAAATCGCTTCTATGCACTCGTTGTTCTCCTGAAAAGAATCACATCTGCTTGGAATATTGTATAATGTTCAACCCTCTTTGGAAATGATAGATTTGGCGCAATTTTTTAAATGAAATAATTTATTAGCACCGAGACGTGTTGGATCATTAAAAAATATCCAAAATCTCAAACACTCAAGATATGAGCGTATGGTACCATCCTCTCTTATGTGGTGCTTTGTTCAAGCTGTTCTGCTGTGACTATGTGACGATAAATATGAATAATGATGACGATTGTGTCATAAAGAAACTATGCGCACCGCACTCATCTATCCATGATCTTTCGTTCAATAAGTCGCAGTTAAGGAGAAACATTATTATTATTATTAAATACAGTCACATGTCAGGTTACTACAGAAGCTGATGTAGTACCTGGAAAGCTATCTATTGACATGCAATCCGGTTGTAGCACATCTTTTACAGCTCACAGTTGCAGCAAGAGCAACTTATGTGATCACTTAAGGAGCGAATTAAAAACTGGTGGGCGTGTGTAATTAGTAAGTTGTTTGCAATTCCGACACACTGCATACTTTAATGTAGAAAATAGCAAAAGGCTCTTGCACCGAAAGTCACCCAGCTTTGTTAAATTTTATGACACCCTTAGGTACACATATGTGTAAGTAAAGGCAACGTTTTCAATTAACTTATGCACGAGAGCTGTAAATTATGCATCAGTTAGTGCCATCCGCTTTGAAACAATTTCATCTGACTTTGTAAAATGATGATTAATAAGTTAAATGAGTGGAATTAAATCTAATGTAATGCTTCTCTATCGCTTATTCGATCATAGAGCAATCCATCATATTTAGCCAATACTTAATTGTAAGATACAACTATTAACAAACTAGATGGACTGTTCCATCTTTCATATATAGAAACAGTTTCTTATTCGGCCCTATTTGTTTTATTCTGGATAGTCCCTACGCATTCAAACCATTCATTCATATATTTTCAACTCTCGAAGGAGTAAAGACATATACAACGAACTGGAAAATCCTTTGAATCAAAAGACTTCGAAATAATAACAAGCGACGAACCCTTGAAATGAATATCATGACCACCGATTCACAACATTTCCTTGCTTCCTCAGTCGTCAATTGCAACTGGTTTACCTTTCTCAATTACCCAAACTGGTTCCGAAAAATGCGGACAAAAACATGTAAACATTTTCAAGTGCATCGATGTACTTTCATTGCCTTGGACACTCGACACCCTCTCTTTCGTTAACCATTCGCCTGTAGGCACGCTTCTTGCGGTTTACGTGACAGTGGTCTTTTAGCCAACATTGTTCTTTTTCCCAATAAACAGATTGCTTTCCGTTTTTCGCGGGATGATTCCCTGGAAAATACTATTGATTGATACTTGAATCACTGCTCGAACTTTGGACTGTTCTCTGTAGGCTAAAATCGAAGGATAACCAAAGGGTTACTGTTGTCGTCATCATATGCATTTAGTTGGTGGCCGGACGTAGTCTGTCGGATAACCTTGAACGTATGAAAAATAAATGAATATAGGATTTTTGCTCCTATGTTGGTCAAGATACTGATTACGTCGCGAAATTTGTCATTTTTATGAAGTTTTTGATACTTCAATGTGGCACTTGAAGTTTCCGATGGATTGTCAAAGAATCCTAGTGAAAAACTTGAAAATAAAAAATCTCAGGATATTTGAACATTGGGGCCAAAAGATGTGATGGGAATTCTAAATAACTCATAACAATTGTTTAATAGCTACAAATCATGCGTTCTAGATAAGAATTATACAAATCCATAGTGAATGTTAGAAAACAAAATTTTCCAAATATAAGCCACTGAATCTGGAGTTGTCTCCAATATAGGAACAACAGCCCTATTTATTTATTTTTTCTTATGAGCTCGGATGGTACTCCAATGTCAGCAGCAGTATTTAGGATCACGCAGCCTCCTTAATTGTCATTATCACGCAACTCTTGTGTTGTCCTGACTCAACGCTTTCCATGAGCTGGATGATATTTATTTGCGCAATTTACGGATAGCAGTGAGATGCTTTGCATCATTCAACAATCATAACTAACTACGGCAAGAAACAAAATCTATAAGTTTGTTGTATATTTGCGGTTTTCGGTTTCGAAGTAACATTAACAACGCTCTGAACACCAAAAAGCAGGGTTTGCAGAAATCGCTCTCAATAGATAATGAACAACGATAAAAGAAAAGCAAGGACTGTTCCAAATCATTACAAGCCATGAAAACAAATTCAATTTATCAAACTTATATGCAAGTGCGAAAAAACAGCCCCCACCGAGAAGTGATGATAAAACGCTCATTTCGTGCAAAAGGGAGGCTCATTGACTAACAGGTGTCAACCGTTGAGAGATGACAACGGAGAACTCAGTGGAATTCTTCTTCTTCTTATTATTGGCATTGCATTCCCACACTGGGACAGAGCCGCCTCGCAGCTTAGTGTTCATTAAGCACTTGCACAGTTATTAACTGCGAGGTTTCTAAGCCAGGTTATCATTTTTGCATTCGTAGGTATATCATGAGGATAACACGATGATACTTTTGTGCCCAGGGAAGTCGAGACAATTTCCAATCCGAAAATTGCTTAGACCGCTTTGAAGCCGCGCGTTTTACCGCACGCCTAAGGAGGGCCCCCAGTGGACTTACAGGACGGGAAAGAAGACCATGTTGAGGAATTCGTAAAAATGTTTGATTTTTGAAACTTCTTCGAAAATTTTATTTCCTGGAATTCTAACTCCATTAATATGAATAATCCATTGCGATCCCGAGGGAATGTTTTGGGATGCCAAAATTGGAATTTCAAGAATAAATTTGTTTCCATTTTTGAGAGTTTTGGGTTTTTGACGTAAACTACGTCTAAGGGGAAGGCTCAGATACAGGGTGTAAAACGAAAATTTTCAAATTTGAGACCGTCACGAAGCAGAACTTTTTTTTACTAAGGTGATGGCCACCACGGTCGGGACAGCAGCAGCACGTCATTTATGCCCGTGTACAAATCAGCATCGTCGGCGGATTTGGCAATCGACGGCGTCCGTAGCTCCGAATCTTCGAATGGCGGTTGCACGGCGAGTTGTTGCGAGGAGTAACAGAGAAAGTTGATTTTACACAATCTTTCTTCATTGAACAAAGCATACTCATTTGGCGTCGGTAGAGGAATCATGGCGTCGGTATGGGTCCGAGCATTGGCTGTCGGCGGGTGATTGCTGCAGACATTTATTTATTAATATGGCTTTTGCAACGGTTTGGACGTCGTCGCAGGCCTGGTAGTGGGTCACTTTTTAGTGACTTGGTCAATTTTTCAAGTAAGTCACCTAAAGAGAGACCTAAATTTCTAATTTTTATCAAGATAGTTGAAAAAAGTGACTTTTCATGAGCTCAGATCAAACTTTTTTTTGAGCTCAAATCACTAAAGTCACTTTTTCTCGTAAAAAGTCACTTTTTTCAACTATCTTGATAAAAATTAAAAGTTAAGGTCCCAAAACCAGGATTGATTAAAATTCAAAGTTTCAAGGTACATCACCCTAGCATGGGAAAGAAATTTCAAATAGTGTAACGCTTTGTGTACTCGTCGCTGTAATTGTTTTACAGTGAAATGATGGATGTATAAAAAATGAACTCCTACAGGGTGTCTGCAAATTATCCGTACAGATTTTAATAGTTTGCTTCTACAAATCAAAATCAGACAATAATGGACTGAATCGGTAGCTATATTGGCATAACAACTCAGCAGGCTGTAACAGATGTATATGCTGAGAAAATTGAGCGTCATTTCATGTATAAAAAAAAATCTTTGCGAATGCTTTTTTTCCGGTTTTCCGAACAAAAAGGAATTGCCTTCCTACTCACCCAATTTCGATTGAATTTATCATTCGGTATGGTCTATCTTTAAATCAACAGCCATCAAAACACCGAACATATTATCGAGACATTTGAAATCATGTCACAATCGTCAAAAATGTGTGAAAAGTATCTGTATAGAAATGGGGCATCGTGATTTTTTTTCCAACACGATCGAAGGCGTAGGGGAGAACGGTCCAAAATGCACCCCTGGGGCAAAATGGCCTCACTCATAAAATCGCTCATATAATCTGTTGTAGTAAATTTATGAACGAATATGACCGTTACAATTCATAATTAGTTATCCATCATTGAGCTCCATTGGAAAAATTTAGCAAAATCCCTTCATATTCACTCAAATTTAACGATTTGCTATTCTTCCACCACATCCGTAAGATTGTAGTTTAATCCATTAAGAAAAAAACACACAACCATGCGTTCACCATCATTTTACATGCAATTGAGTCATTTTAGACCACCATTCGGGCGTTTTGCCCCAGGCCTATTTTTAAAACATTTTTTGAATTCGTTAGAAAGTCATGAAAATCTTATTATTTTGAATAGGAGATCATTGTGAAATGCAGCTGGGTTTGTAAAGTTCGCACCCATACGTTGAAATGGTTGGGTATTTTTGTTTATATGTGCGAAAACATCGAAAAAGTTTAAGGGGTGCATTTTGGACCGTTCTCCCCTACAACTCAGGATACAGGGGTCATTTTAATGTGAACAAATTCAGCTTGGTTTATGTAGTCCTATTATAATAACATGCAATGCATGCTGGTTCTTTAATTTATTCCAAAAAAAAATTTAAAAACCTCAACCGTCTAAAACGAATTAAGTACTGTCCATTTAATTCCACCAGTTAATTTTCGTTATCTTTGCAGATACGTATTTCGACCACAACTGTGTGGTTGTCTTCAGTGTTTTGTACTTGACTCGACTTGACGACTAGTCGAGTCAAGTACAAGACACTGAAGACGACCACACAGTTGTGGTCGAAATACGTATCTGCAAAGATAACGAAAATTAACTGGTGGAATTAAATGGACAGTACTTAATTCGTCTTAGACGGTTGAATACATTCCACTAAAAGAGCTATATATATTTTTCTTTAAAAACCTGTCTTGTTGTATGGATAATTTGCAGACATCCTGTAAGGTCGGTTAGCCAGAAAGCCCACTAAAACTTGGCCAGGGCTTTAAACTCGGTTATTAGCTTTTCAATGATAATTTGTAGGACGGATTCTAGGTCACTATTCATGAATGTTTATATTGTGAAGTAAGCAGATTGGGATCGAGAAGTGACACTGTCGCCATGATTCCGCGACCCACGCCATGCCATTTTTTGTAGTTTGAAGAAAGTTCGTCTTGGATCAATTCTCTTGTTACTCGTCTCAATAATACGCATTTGAAATCACACACATAACCAAACTCAGAACCTAGCGAAATATTTCACTGGTCAGCAAACTACAGTCACAGTATATACAGTCTTCTACTTTCTTCCAAAAATAATGTGGTTCTGACAAGAACCGATTTATTTTCAAAAATATCTCCAGTCACTATCAGCAATCACTCAATAGTTCGAATACTGCGAGATAAATCTGAATTGGGATCGGCTTCCCGACCACTTAATTCTGCAAACGCCACTGATGCGAAAAAAAATTCATGTGCTGCTACCGGCCCGACCACCGATGATTCACCGCTCCACCATCGATGATCGCCACTGATGCCGCTACCCGCGCCGAGTTTTCTGTAGCAACCGCGCTGTCGACCACTAATAACGCCGACGACGACTAATAAATTTCACTTGAAGCTGTTGGCAACCTCTCTATGATTTACCGCTAAACAGCAAGACTATCGGAGCGCTACCCACGTCATCGCCATGCCGATAGAACCGATCTCCGTAAAATCTCGTAGCTTTCTGGTATCTAATGAAGTAACGCCTTAAACCCCGCCCCTTTGGTAAACGATTTGGGTGCAGTGCGATCCAGATTGCAAGAAAGTCGGTCGACGGTGTACGGTAACGGTTCCATCCACAGGATGGACTACTCAACTATGATTAGATGCTATCGTACATAAGTCACAATAATTCTTCTCAGACAAATGTGCTGCTCAGGTGGTTGCTGATAATGGTTGAAGAAGCAAATTATTGAAAATAAATCGGTTCTTGTCAGGACCACTATTATATTCGGAAGAAAGTAAGAAGCTGTACTGGGACTGTAGGAAATTCATGGCATCCAGATTCCGGGGGATAAAAGGGAGACAGCAGACAGCAGAAAAAGACGAACGTGTGATGAACGAAAGGTGGAAGCAGCAGTGACAGTGTTGCTAAAATCTCAATTTCCCAAATCTCATCGGCGATTTAAATCATGCGTGAGTCAAATCCGATCAGAATCATGGCCCAGAGAATGGCTCATGATTCGAATCGCGATTTCCATCCACTTTTTTTCGCTTAAAACAATGGCTGATAAATCCATATGCAAACAAAACATACGCCTCGATTGCGTTTTGACGCTTAAGCGAAATCATTTTTTGGCGAGTGAGCGAAATGATGCGATTCTGTCCAAGAAACTGAAACGCAATGCTCTTCCTACAGAATCGCAAGCGAGATAGCTCGTGCATGATGCCTTGATGATTAAGATTTTAGTATGATTCTGCAACACTGACCGCAAAGAACATTTAAATGGCGCAACGATTACAGGCTGTAATGGTTAAGTACAACTGGAGGTCAAGGAATTTGTCTACCGTGGAACTTTTCGGGTTGAACATTTTCTCGACTTCCCTGGGCATAAAAGTTAGTTTTGTGATATATTAATGCAAAAATAGTAACTTGGCTTAGAAACTTCGCAGTTAATAAATGTGGAAGTGCCTAGAGAACACACTAAGTTGTTAGGCGGCATTGTCCCAGTAGGGGGATGTAATGCCAATTAGAATAAGAAGAAGAAAAAGGATCCTTGGTAACGCTGATAATAATGTGAGTCGTGAAATACAAAGGCGCATCATTTGAGGAAGTCAGGCCTACTACGGTCTGATTGCTGTCAGAAAAATTCACAGTTAAATATGTATAATGTACAAAACGCTCATAAACGCTCCTCTACGAACATGAAATATGGACATTCAAATGACATTATGTCAAATGACACGTGACATTTTGGAGAGTTTTCACTCTCCAGTCTCAGGTGTTATACTTAGAGCAATGTACCCTTGGACATAAATATAGCCCTACTCAAGCGTTATGAGTACATTCAAAATTTATTCTAAAGAAAGTTAAGAACAAATTAGTCAAATGACATGCAGATGACATTTTACAAGCCTGCTTGCCACACACATATTCAAGCAATGGTGGGCATAAATAAGCTTTCAATCAATAACTGAGGAATTGCAAACAAAATACTAAGTTGAATAGCCATAGAAGAAGAAAAAAAATATGAAAGCATTCAATCCAGGAAACCAAAATGGACGGCAATAATGTGAGAAATCGTTCAATCAGTCGGAAATTAAATCATCGGTCAATTAGCAAGTATTTATCGCTACTAAACTATCCACACCGTTAGTCATAACGCCAAATTATTGTCGAGTCATCCTGATATTTAGGTCAATGCCTTTACTGGCTAGACGTCTGCATGAGCAAATATATGTGAGACTGATTAGGCATTAGAATGTTGCATTCTTATTGTAGTTAAATGTAGAGTTCTTCAAGTACATGAAGTTGCAGCATATTTGCCAATAATCTATCATGCAAAGTAGCCATTGGTAGTACCGCAACCATTGCACTAGGCACGGAGAAAAAAGCGTCAGTAAGAACACCCAACCAGCGACTAGTAGATTTTTAAAAAATTCTGTATAAGAATTGGGCGAAATTGTTAGATTTTTATACAAAAAAATGTAAGCTCACAAACAAATATTGTAAGAAAAGCTTGCAAAATTGTAAGGTCTCATACAATATTTGTGTACGAATCTAGCATTTTCGCATATATGCCTAGTTTTTATATAGGTTTTGATAGGAAATATAGTTTGGTAGGAAAATCTAACAATCACCGGTTGGGTTTGCTTATAGAAATTTATGCCAAGGGAAGAATTATGCGCTTCAATTAAAAATATGTACCATATTGTGAAAAACTGCAGGTATGTATGTACCTTCATAAAACTATTGCTAACTTTGAAAAAATCAATGAGTTGCATAAGTATATTAAATCAACTATTTTATGTTTGATTGCAGAAATTAAGTCACAATTTAATGGTAAATCTCTGAAGCATAGCTTACCACCTAAACAAATGCTACTATTTTCACCTCATTAAAGTTACCTCAATGCAGACACCCTTTGTGCAGTTGCAATCTACCCAAGTAATAAATCTACCGACAACCCACCACAGTCTGCTGCAAACGGCGCACATTGTAAACGGTTCTTGCATATTTATGGCGACCTCCGAATAAGCCCAACCAAATCTCGGTTCATTTGCGACAAAAACAATTAAAATTTAGCTAACCCGACTCCAGCACGCGCGGCACTCGAAGAAGGTGCAGTTGCACTTACTGTTGGCTAGCGAATGCAACTGCATCGATCATTCGTCGGGTAGGTACGGTATGGATAATTGTGAGAAAATCAAGCCAGATGCCTCCAACCACGATGACGCGCCACACCGGTCCGACAGCCAACGCGACGCGACGGCTGACAACCCTTCCTTTTCCTCAATGCTGTAGAACGACAAAAACAAATTACAATTAAAATTAATTGTTAAATGTATGATAATAAAAGCGCCTGGAGCTCGCAGTAGCGCCAAGCTAAATGGTGCGTTTTAGAAAACAGCCGCCAGACAGTACTGACCTCAGCGGCAACAGTCAGTGTGGTTTATAGAAACCTCGATGACAAGATGTTGCACACCCTAACATTTTACGTTGCAAATAGATGAGAGAATGGCATGCAAAGGGCTATAGTTTGTGGATGTATGATATATACTTTCCGTAAAATGGCTAGTTTGTATAATTCTTATGAAATCATAGTTGGGGCCCTCTCACAAGGCAAAGAGGATCCATTCCTAACATGCAATCTTGTGTTTTGTACAATAAAAATTGAAGAACATCGATTGCGGCACACAACCCAAGTGACCCTGCAGGTGCGACCCAGGAACATGCGCGTGCTAAAAAAGATTCATTCTAGTTTTTAGTAGGTAGGCAACTGGCTTAGCTTACACAGCTAAAAATCTTCTAGTAAAAATGGCACATAAGTAGTTTTTAAAGAAGAATCAAGCTTCAAACTTGGATGATTTTGTCCTTGAAACTAGACCTGTGTTATTCGGCGCACGTATGACAATTGACCGCCGCCCAATATGTTTTACTACACCGATGGCTATTGAAGGATTATTCAGTCAGTTTTTCCAAAAGACCATTTTAACAATTAAGTTTGGTTTTATCTAGCTCCTGTAGGAAAAGCCAGCCAAGTACAACAAACATTAGACAATTATCTCCTTACAATAATGCAACATTCATTCTCAAAAGTCTGTAAATCGAAATCATAGGAAGGCGACCTATAAACAACATCAACTAACATAATAGCTAAAAAGATTGTACGACAATTCCCCGAAAACCAATTCCACGAATGCAATTTTCCCGAATAACAATTCCCCGAATGAAACAGTTCCCCGAATGTAACATTTCCCCGAATGCTTCTTTCTTCTTTTTGAGTGCGGCGCAAAGCGATTGGCGGATTTCTGATCCAGAGGTTGCGAGTTCGATTCTCAGTTCGGCTCAGGATGCTTCCGGGTGAGAAGCATTTTCGGCTCTTCGAGCACAGTGTGTCCATTGCACTTGCCACACAAGACATTCATGTAACTGGCAGGCACGGGAAAACTTTCAATAACTGTGGAAATGCTAGTAGAACACTAAGTTGAAAAACAGCCCAAGGCGAAGTGAAGAGATATCGCTTTCTTTAAATGTTTTAGTATCCTTGGTATGATGAATTCATCTGCCCAGTTTAAGGCAAAAGAAAGTGACAATGTCTTCCTCAAATGAACACATTTGCCCGGTATAAGGCAAAGATGATAGATAGTCTCTTCTTTAAATGAACTCGTTTGTCTGAAATAAAGTGAATCAATGAGACAGTGCCTTCTTTAAATAATTCTGTCTACCCGATGTAATGCTAATGGAGGAGATAATGCCTTCTTTATATAAACTCGTCTATCCAGTATAAAGCGTCTCGAGAGAGAACGTCTGTCCATAATAAGACAAGAAGAGGAGATAATTCGTTCACTATAGGAGCGCGCTTGCCAGAAATAATAAAGGATTGATATGGAGCAATTATATGTTTAAAAACTGGTGCTATGCTACACTTATCCAAGAAAAAGCCAATTTTAAGAACAATCTGAAAAAAAGCCTAATGCTATTCTGAGAAAATGAAATGTTTTGATAAAATATTATACATTCAATACATATTGCTTATATATTTTTTCCTTATTCTGGCCAAATTGGTATCAAAATAAGAGAACACATTAATCCTTATTATCATTCTCAATTCATTCATATTTGCATTATTTCGAGCTATCGCCTATTCCTGAAGAAGGGACCACATCTACCATTGCACAATGGGGAAAATGTTGCATATTTCGGGCAAAATTCAATAACTCAAAAGGCCGCTGAACGAAAATTCTGACGAAGAACTTTTCTTAAACAAAATTTTCCCAGGAATCGAATGGGGGTAGTTTCGGATCCGGCACGGCATTCCTAATAGGACTTTTTGGACGTTTTCCCCCAACTTCCCCCAGAACTTTGATATTATGAACGGAATGCAGCCGTTATAAGCAGTTTACGGCATATTTCTGATTGAATCTGAATGATTAGAATATTGTTGGGTAAGCGCAGTGTTATTCTATCTGGAGAGTATGTTAGTTAAAGGGGAATATGGGGTAAAATAGTCTCATATATTACATACATACAAATGAATTTCTGTCTGTCTGTCTGATCATTATAGACTCGGGAACTACTGAACCATCCGGCGTGAAAACTAGTATGCAGAGGTTTTTGGGAGTCGAGAAGGTTCTTATGACACTTGGAGGCCCCTCCCTCTCAGGTGGGGGGGGGGGGGGCTTCCACATAAATTAAAAAAAAACAAAACAGCATAACTCGAGAACTAATCAAGCAAATGCAACCAAAGTTGGCATGTTAAGGTTTTTGAAGTCAAGAAATGTTTCCGTGGTGATTCGTGACCCCTCCCCCTTTTGGAAGGGGGGGCTGTCATACAAATGAAACATAAATGTCTACATAATGTCTGCAAACTGATCAAGCAAATGGAACCGAATTTGGCATGTGGTGGATATAATAGGCAAAAAATGTTTCTGTGGTAGTTCGTGAGCCCTCCCCTCTCTGCAAGGAGGGGGGGGGGCTCCCATACTAATGGAATCGGAATTTCCACATCACTCAAAAACTAATCATGCAAATGGAATCAAATTTGGTATGTTAAGGTTTTTGAAGTCAGGAAATGTTTCTGTGGTGGTTCGTGACCCCTCCCCCTTCTGGAAGGGGGGGCTCTCATACAAATGAAACATAAATTTCTGCATAATTCGGAAACTAATCAACCAAATGAAATCAAATTTGGTATGTGAGGGTTTTTGAAGGCAAGAAATGTTTCTGTGGTGGTTCGTGACCCCTCCCACCTCTAGAAGGGGAGAAGGGATGTTATACAAATGAAACAGGAGTTTCCGCATAACTCGAGAACTAATCAAGCAAATGGAATAAATTTTGGCATGTAAACGTCTGTGAAAAATGAACTGGCTGTGTAAAATTACAGAAGAGGTCACCACTTTCTTTAGCAAAACTGTTGGCTTTGCAGAAAAAATATCAGGGGTAAAGTTTGACTATACTCTGAAGACCCTGATATCCGAAACCTTGGGAAGATTTCGCTTCTGAGAGCATGCAAATGATCTGTGTGTGAATCCTAAATCACATTGTTTGATAGTTCGTTATGCATGCATTAATTTTCTTGAATACGAGATGCTCAAGGTACTCCAAAACGTTCTGGAGTTCAACCCACGGTATCTATCAGATCAATCAAGGTTTTAGTCAATGTCCTCATCGTCGGTATTCATCTGATCTGGTTTTATAAGCTTTTCTTGAGTACGGGATGCTCAAGGTACTCCAAAACGATCTGGAGTTCAGTCAACGGTATCTATTAGATCATTCAAGGCTTTTGCAATGTTTTCATCGTCGGTATTCACCCATTCTTGTTCAATAAGCATATACGCGTCATGCATACTCTTTTTTCTACAATACGAGATGCTCATGGAACTACAAAACGTTCTGGAGTTCAGCTAACGGTATCTACCGGATTGATCAAGGCTTTTACAATGTCCTCGTCATCGGTATACCCCTAAAATTTCTTGAGTTTAGTTCATAGTACCTTCCAGATCAATCAAGACTTTCGCAATATCCTCATTATCGGTATTTACCCAATCCGGTGTAATAAGCATACCCTAGTAACATTTTGGTTTTATACTGGTTTTATAACACTCTTGTAGGATAAATTATGGTCTTCAAGAGCGTTACAAAACTTAAAATGTTACTTGGGATATGATCCAAATTTCCATGAACATGAAATCTAATGGCCAAGGTGCTCCAAAATAATCTTGAGTCAAGATGCACAATGACAATAAGTCAATTCCATGATTCAATGATCCCTTCAATATCGACTTATGGAGGTTTGAGTGTAGTTCAATCGTTACGGGTTTTCAGGACGTTTTGTTGAACCTAACAGGTCTGTAATAGCTTGTATGAATAATGATTGAAGTCGTATCAATTCAATTAACCTACTGGGATATCATAACATACACTAGCAAATTCGTCCTGAAAGGGTTAAAAAAGTCAACTCAGTAGCTGCTTAAAAAAAGCTTTTACATGTGAAACACCAATTCTCTTGAACTATGATAATGTAATTGCACGTTTGATATGTGTAGGCATCGAATTGAATTAAATACAAAATTTTTTGTGAAGCTCCATGCAAAAAGTAAGGTGTTCTTATATCTTCCGCGTTCCTAGTGTTATATCTATGAAAGTCACTTCCTCTTTCGATTTGATCACACAAATATCGAGGCAGTAATCTGTTAATTACTTTGAAAATGAGCACCATTGTTCAACGCACAATTGCTTGACTAAGAGCCACCGCAAAGCATCCAAAAAAAGTAAAGGAAGTGAATCTGCTACATCTTATAATGAAACTCATAATCTTATTCTGCATCGATATTTGTAACTGATTTGCTAAAAACAAAATGGAAGAACAAAAGTCCAAGTTAGGAGAGATGAGTGATTGCAACAACTGTATTGCAATTGCAATATTTGATTCGTTTTCTGGGCTATGTTCTTGATGACATTGTCAATATGTGGGTCAAATTTCAATTTATCATCATTAATCATGCCAAGATATTTAATTTCTCGTACGCAGTGTCTCGTCATCACTTTTCACCGAGACATCATCAATTGAATGATTTCGAGAAATAATCATATACTTATATTAGTAAATTCAATTTTAACTAGTGGTACTTCCACCATCTACTTGACGAATGCAAATCTGCATTCAAGTAATCAATCTCATCTTCTAGGTCTTTAGCTGCAATGAATAACATTTGTATGAGAGCCTCCTCGTCCAGAAGGGGTAGGGGTCAACAACCACCACAGAAATATTTCCAAACTTCAAACACCTTAACATACCAAATTTGGTTCTATTTGCTTAATTAGTTTATGAGTAATGTGGAAATTTCGATTCCATTAGTATGCCCCTCCCCTCCTTGCAGAGAGGAGAGTGCTCATGAACTACCACGGAAACGAAAACGGAAACATTTCCTGACTTAAAAAAACTTCACATACCAAATTTGGTTCCATTTGCATGATTAGTTTCTGAGTTATGTGGAAATTCCGATTCCAATAGTATGGGAGCCCCCCCCCCTCCTTTCAGAGAGGGGAGGGTTCACGAACTACCACAGAAAGATTTTATTCCTATTATATCCACCACATGCCAAATTCGGTTCCATTTGCTTGATCAGTTTCCGAATTATGCAGACATTTATGTTTCATTTGTATGAGAGCCCCCCTTTCAAGAGGGGGAGGGGTCACGAATCACCACAGAAGCATTTCTTGACTTCAAAAACCTTAACATGCCAACTTTGGTTGCATTCGCTTGATTAGTTCTCGAGTTATGCTGTATTTTTTTTATTTATGTGGAAGCCCCCCCCCATGAGAGGGAGGGGTCTCCAAGTATCATAAGAACCTTCTCGACTCCAAAAACCTCTGCATACTAGTTTTCACGCCGAATGGTTCAGTAGTTCCCTACTCTATAATGATCAGACAGACAGACAGAAATTCGTTTGTATGTATGTAATATATGATATCTAATATATGGCCACGCCCATCTTCACCAAAGGATATTGCGCTGGCAATGTCCAATAAGACACACTTGAACGTATCTTTAAACGCTGCTTTTTTCGGACGCATACAGTCGATTGCGAAGATGTGCTTGTAAGAGGTATACTATGTTTTCGGGGAATTGTTCCATTCGGGGAATTGTTACATTCGGGGAAATTGCATTCGGGGAATTGGTTTTCGGGGAATTGTCGTACAATCGCTAAAAAAAAGCCCAAAATGTCGTGACAAAATGTCTTTGTAAGGTCAACTTGATCATCAGAACTATGCAACGTATGCTCGGCCAAACAAAAATACTTTTTCCAACATAAAAATATGTAAGTCACCTGACATTTATTCTACCTATTAGAAAATGTGGGAATTGTTCTTAAATTGTTCAAGGAATCGCTTCTACAACGTTTGCGGGAGTTTTTACTACAGTTTCTTTGGTATTTCGAATTGAAATTATTTAATAATTTCATTTGAAATTTATTTGAAGATTAAACAAGTTGTTTTTAGTATTTTGTCTTAATTAAGAGTTGTGTTTGAGGGGGCGTTTCATTTTGTCTCAAATAAGAGTTTGGGGTTTTTTGTCTCGGTTAAGAGCAAAAATTGTTTTGTCTCATTTAAGAGCTTTGTTTTGTCCCGTGTACGGAGGAACAGGACGTTTTACCTCGTATGGAAGCAGACTACACGGGACAAAACAAAGCTCTTAAATGAGACAAAACAAAACTTGCTCTTAACCGAGACAAAAAACCCCCAAACTCTTAATTAAGTTTTTTTTTCAATATTCCTTATGACTTTCATTTGACAATACTTCTACTTCTAGATTTTTTTGCAATTCCTTCAGAAACTCTTCGAGAAGTATGTTCGAGATATTCTCCTGGAAGTACAACAGGACATGCACCCGAAATTATTTCAAGAATATACCAACTTTTCTTCAACGAATTAAATCAGGAATTCCGTACGAGAATTCCTCCAGAAATTCCATTAGGAAACCCACCCGGAATTACATAGGAAATTCCATCAAGAATTTTCCGAAAATATATCCAGCGATTCAAACCAGAAACTCCTTCGAGAATTTTCTCAACAAATTCTTCAGGAATTGCTGCATGAAATATTCCAAGAAATCTTTCGGATGTTCACAGACAAATTTCATCATGAATTCTTCCTGAATTTCCTAGAACAGTTTCTGGTGGAATTTTCAAGAGAATGTCTTGAGAAACTTCTGGGGGAATTATGGAACGATTTTTTTTTGGAAAAAAATCCATGGAAAGTTATAGAGGGAATTCTGGAAGAATTACTAAAGTAATATCTGTGCAAATTTCTGGAGTAACTGGAGGAATTTCTGAAGGAGTTCGTGAATAAAAAGCAGTAAAATTTCTTAATTAAACTTTGGAGTGATTTCTTTAGGAAATGTTGGCAAGTTGGGAGTCTCTGGAGGAACTTCACGGAAAATATAAGAGAGAATTCATCAAGGAATCACTTGAAGAATTTCTTAGGAAGCATCCGTGAAAAATTGTAAAAGAGAACCCTGGCCAATTTCTAGAGGAATTCACGAGGAAATTTCTAGAGTAACTCTTGAAATTCACGGAAAATTTCTGGACAGAACAGGAATTCCCGAAGGAATTTCCGGAGGAATTCCCAGAGAAACTTCCGAAGGATTTTTTCCTGGAAATTTTCTGAAGGAACTTCCGTAAAAAAATCACGAAGAAACTTCTGCAGGAATTCCTAGAGAAACTTTCAGAAGAACTTTCGGAGGATCATCCGAAGCCTTTTTCAGGAAGAATTTTCGGAAGTATTTCTGGAGAAACTTCCGGAAGTATTGCTGTAGGAATTCTCGGAGGAACTTGCGTAGAAATTGTCGGAGGAACTTCCGTAAAAATTCCCGTGGATACTTCCGGAAGAACTCTAGGAGCTTCTGTATAAAATCATGGGGAAACTTCCGGAAGAACTTTCGAGGAGTAACTTCCGGGAGACCTTTCCAAGAAACTTCCAGAGGAATTTTTGGAAAAACTTCTAGAGGAATTTTCGGAGAATCTTCCAGATGGACTTCCGGAGGAATACCCAGAGGGACAGCCGGAGGAATTCCCAGAGAGACCTCCGGAGATGTTCCCGAAGTAACCTCAGGAAGAATTCCCGGAGGGATTCTCGGTGGAACTTTCATAGGAATTCATGGAGGAACTGTCGAACGAATCTCTGGGAGAACTTTCGGACGAATTACCGGAGGAACTTTTGGAAGAGTTTCCTGAGGAAATTCGTGAGGAATTCCCTTTGAATTTCTCGGAGGAATTTCTGGAGAACATTTCCAATATAAATTTCCAAATGAAATCCTGGATGACTTATTGAAGGAATTCCTGGAGCAACTTCCCTACGATTTCCTTAAGAATTTACTTGAGTTATTTGTGGAGTAACTTCCGGAAGAATTATTGAAGGAATTTACGGGACGATTCTTGGAAGAATTCCGGAGGATTTCCTAATATAATTTTGGAAGAACTTCCGGAGAAATTTCTGATGAAACTTCCGGGGGAGTTCTCGCAGGAACTTCCGGAGAACTATCCTTGGATAACTTTCCGAATGAATTCCTGGATGACTTATTGAAGGAATTCCCGGAGCAACTTCCCAAGATGATTTTTTGGTTAATTCGTGGAGGAATTTTCGGAGGGATTATTGAAGGAATTTACGAAGAATTCCTGGAAGAACTTCGGGAGGAATTCCTGGGATAACTTTTGGAGAAATTTCTAGAGAGTCTCTGGTAGAACTTCCGAAATCCGCAGGGAATCCTGAAGCATCTTCTGGAAGAGCTTCAGGAAAAATTACGGAGAATTTTGAATGCATGAAATAAGATCACACCGAGGGGTCTCCAGTTAGCCTTGCGAGCAAATGCGTAGGATAGCTAATCCGGAGATGGCGAGTACGATTCTCGGTTCGGTCTAGGATGTTTTCGGGAGAGAAACATGCTCAACCCCTGGGCATAGTGGATCCACTATACTTGCCACACAAGATACATACTCATGCAATGACGGGTATAGAAAAGCTTTCAATTAATAACTGAGGAAATGCTAATAGAATACTAAATTGAAAAGCCGGTCAAGTTCCAGTTGGGATGTAGAGCCATAGAAAAAGAAGAAGATGAAGAAGGTGTCCAAGGTCTTCCAGGTTGTTCTTTAGTTAGGATCAAGATATCTACTCGATGCACGATAACTAAGGAGGTGTTTGTGTCGAGAAATTTTTTGTTGAGGCGTATAACGGACTTGGATGATTACATCAAACAATACGGCTTCCAAAACATTTTAGGTAACCGTAAAGGCCTGCAATTGCTAGTACAAGTGATGATTGAAGTCATATAAGCTAAATGGACTCACTGGGATATCATATCTAACATCATTCATAGGATCATTGGATAGGTCAAAGTCGTTTTGAAATGATCTGAGATCCAGGTTAAAACATCCTGATGAGATAAAGTTCTTGGAAATTTTTTCGAAAGGACTATAGAGTAACCGTGAAAATTCATTTGTTTTAACGATTCGGTATCGAGTCTTAGAACAGCAACTCATGGAGGGTCCACTGGAGCTTGTAAAAGAACTAAGTGATATCCTACTAGCTCGATGAAACTGCTGGGATGTTTAGTGATGCACGGATATATCATTTAGGACTTGGTTGATCGGGTAGATCGCATGTTCGGAACTCCAGAACGTTTTGGAGAATAGAATAGGCTTGTAGTAGCTTGTAGAAGTAATGAGTCCCATTCTATCGGCTCGGCGAACCTGTTGGGATGTTTAGCGATACACAGGTACATCGTTAAGGACTTGGTTGATCGGCTAGATCACATGTTCTGAACTCAATGACATTTTGAAGAACCGAAAAGGTTTGTAGAAGCTTGTAAAAATAATGAGTGAAATAGTATCGGCTCAATGGACCTGCTGGGGTGTTCAACGCGTAGATAACAAGTTCCGAACTTCAGGACGTTTTGGAGAACCGAAAAGGCCTCCACTGCCAATGATCGCATATTTGTAACATTTACATTTTGGTTGAATTTGTAAATCGTTTGTGAATGACACTCAACAAAAACCACAAAAAAACTCAATCGTTTCTAGCTTACCATAGATAAGTAAGATAGTAAAGCCTACTTTACTGTTGTGGAATTAGATGCAGTTGAATCCTGAAGTAATAAAGTGCAAACAAACCCGCATCTTGCCACTTTTATTTCGATGAGGGGAAGTCGATGAAGAGAATCCTCTCTTGTTAATTACGGCTTTATTACCGCTAGTGCTTGAAATATTAATTATATATTTCGTTTTTAAAACTAAATCTCTAAAACAAATGATTTATTTTCTTGTTGATAGAAACGAAATCATTTTATTGACGAAATCGAAGCGTGGCAAAATCGGAGCATATCTGTACTTGTTGAAGTTGATAAACAGGTCAAGTTCCACTTGGAATGTAAAGCCACAGAGAAGAAGAAGCTTACGGCGACCAACACCACCATGTCGCCGATCAACAACGCCGCCACTGGCTGAAAATGGTCTATCACGCCGCCGCTAATAAAATTTCATTCGGTGCACAGGTCTACTTAAAAAAAAAACATAATTCGGAACAGGCAAGACGAAATGTATTGCAACAACATCCAAATGGAAGCTATGTCTATTCTTCATAGCTTTCTAAATTATTAATTAATGGTTTATAGAGATCCTTTTTATGTATCTACAAATTTTATGCTGGGAGGTACCCAACAATCAAAATATTTACATATGAGGGCGAATGGTAAGATGTGCGGCTACAAAGCAAGACCATGCTGTGGGTGGCTGAGTGTGTGGCGGCAATGTCCTCTAGTGGTGGATTTAATGAAACAAAACCTGCCCACGCTATTATTTCCTTCATTTCCATTTAGAAATACAGATGTGAATTAAATCCAATAAATATGCAATAAATGAAAATTTTAGTCTGACTTCCTCCCATACATTTTGTAGTTTTAGCTGTGCTGATGTGAATTCTAAGAACTTTCGTTGCAATGGATCATGCATCACCATGCTTTAATAGTTTAATTAAATGCTCCCTTTCACTTTAAGCTTAGACAGTTCGTTTCATCGATAAAAGCCAATGAAATGACAATCAGTTAATATTTTTGGATATGGTTCTCTTATTCACAGTGTTTTTTTCTAATTACTATGAAGCCAAAGAGCAAGCAAAAAATAAGTTTGTCTAGCGTACTAAGGTGACAATTAAAAAAAATTGAAAACCAGCGTAAGAGAAGTAAAATGAAGAATGGTTTTAAGTATTTACAATTTATTTAAATATGCCTCAAATGTACGTCCTAACATACTGCCTAACGCACTTCACTCAATCTCCCATTCGGTTGCAAATCCTTGAGCTTGAGCGTCAATATTTCGTAAGCCTCGGAAACACAAATCAACTGCATTCTAACATTGGCTGTTGGTGCGTGAGCGTGACACAAGTAACTCCCGTCGGAGGCTGATAGATAGCCTTCAAAACGAGTTTACTGAGCTCAAATTACGAGAAGCAGTGTGAGTGCGTGCGTTTACCGACACCCCAAAATTTTGAGTGATTCACGCCTCTACTTAGCATCATCACAGCCGATTCGATTCATTAGAAGCAGCCGATGCAAGGTCCCCCATGGGCAGTAGATTATTCCGCGGCTCAGTCGATTGCAGTTAACTGTTTGTGCCGGACTTGAATTCTAGATAATTGGGTCGCAGGCGGGTGTTAGATACAGATTCGCGGTCGTGAGTGTCGACGCAAAGAACTATTGAATATGTCACTAAACTTTACCGAGCACAAGGTCCCGTACATCGACCTGGGCGATGGCTACCAGATTTGCCTTCAGGATCGTTGTTGTGCTCACGGCCCAGAGATCGAAAGGCAAGCGCGACAGAAAATTAACGAAACGCCGGAAAATGTGGAACGCGGGATGAAGGAAATGCATCGGTTGGTTGCAGCTGATCCGGCGCTTTACGTGCCTACCGAGTTAGAATGGTACTTGAAAGTTTATTTGCGTGCCTCAAAGTTTGACGCCAAAGAGGCGTTTAGCACCGTTCAGTCCAATGCAAAACTGAAGATGAAGAATCCGGAATACTTTGTAACCCCGGTTGACGTGCGTCATGTGTATGAAGAAGAGTTAATTTGGGTTTTGCCGGAACGGAATCACGATGGGGCTGTTGTTGTAGTGATTGAGTCTGGAAGTAAGTATTTGCTTTTTAGTGAATGCAATGTTGTAATAGATGCTTCATATGTTTCTTCAAATCGAGTATTGTGCAAGCTTAATATGCAAATCAAAAATTTCCATCGCCGTGAAATGGTTTTCATTGGTAATACACGGGCAGCATATGGAGAGAGGAAATTTTGTGAATGTAGTGTTGCAGAATGTCAGTAGAACATCATATCTTAAATTGAGCAATTTTTTTATTGCTGTGTAATACAGTGAAGTGGATAGGTTCTAATCAGCAAAAAGCAGTCTCCCCACTTTCATTCATGCCTTTCGTTTTGAATCACATGAACGGAATTAGACACTGTTTTTGCTGATTGGAAAATGAGCCCAAGAAAGAATTGTTGAGAATTCCTTTGGACATATTTATACACGATCTTACGGGGGCTAAAACTTTTTTAATTAGATAAAGTATTTATTATATGTATGCGCTCAGAAGATATTTGACTTCTGTGAATTAAGAGCATAGAGTGAAAACCAAAAATCAAATTACTGAAATTTATTTTCACCCTCTGATTGACAATTAATTCCACGAGAGGTGCACGAACTTAATGCTAACAAAAAAACTTCGTTGTTAGTCACAAATGGTAAGAAAACTCAGAGATGAGTAAAATGAAACCTGCAGCAAAAAGAATTTCTATGTTCTATTCTATTAGAAAAAAGTCTATCTAAATACACTGGATTTTGTTTTTACACGATTTACACTTTCTTAATTTTTCGCCCATCCTAAATGCTTAACGCATATTAATTACCATGTGATTTTTCTTTGAATTATTTAGGATTTTTTTAAACATGTTGCAAAGCTTTTGGTGGCAAATTGAAGTCATACGAACAAAAATACGAGCGAAAAAAAATCGTGTAAAAACAAAATCCTGTGTATTCTTTTCTGTGATGAAAATAATCGAACGTATACAAAAATGATCGGATTATGGAGTATACACTATACGATAAATGCCTTCAATAATGCCCCAACTTCACGTCGCACCGGCAGACTCGATGATGTATTTTGCTTGTTTTGCACAGCTGTGCGAAAAAATCGTATCCAGAACGGCAAACAAGCGAGACGTGGCTTGTCGATTGGTACTGCTTCCCGGATTCTGTTTGAATCACAAATCATTTTGAGATAGAAATGATCTCCTGTAATTGATTTTTTAAAACATTTTTGGAGTCATTTCTGCTTCTGAAAAAAGAGCTACGCCTTTATTTTCGATGCGGATACGGGGGTACGTTTCATAAATTGGAAAATTAGAGCATCACGATAAAATGATAGATAAGTAATATTTAAACAGCAATAGATTGGAAATTTATTTACGAATCGAAATGAGATCCAACAATTTTCCAATAATAAACTATAGATTTGTGAATTATTCTCAAACACTATTTGTATCCATAATCACCTTCACCGGTTTATTCTCCCCGATTTCCAGCTGATCAAGGGGCGACGAACAGCATGCGTAGTCCGTTTGATTGCACAGTGCAAACAATGTTAGGCATTATACAAGGACGTCAATGAAATGGTTGGTTTGATGAGAAACGCCAGCGAGGGGCCGAAAAGAAATATACCTGCTACCTAATCATTTTCATTAGCATTTCCATAGTTATTAATTGAAGGTGAAGGTACCGTCACATGAAAATGAATATTGTGCCTCAAGCACAATTATACAAGATTTGTTCTAAATCGTAAATTACTATATTCCAGATCGAGGATTGAAGGGCTAACTGAAAAATCGAGTATTAAAAAAAAGAAGTATTTCTGGATTAAAAAAAAACGATGCGTTCGTAAATGCATTCATATCCACTGGACTATAGACAAGAAGATTCATTGTAGGGTCGGTGTACCGGTAATAGAGGTATTAGTGACAGGTCCAAGTTGTTTAATTCATATCTATTGATAGGAATATATTTCATGTGATGTTAATATATTGGCAGAAAGCTGTTCTTTTCTACTTTTCAAAATCGCTTCCTCCATTAACTGGTACATGGACAAGCTTACTTACACAAGCTAATTTTTGTTCCTATAATAGTGAATCCCATTGGTTTCTTATGGGATTCACTATTATAGGAACGCCTCACTATTATTGGTGCAAAGGAGCCAATAAGTTAAGGAAAAATGATGTTTTTCGAATAATTGGTGGAATTAAATGGAGTTTACTTAACTCGTCTTAGGGCCAATTTCTTCACCTCCGCTTAACTCTTAAGCGGTGCTTACCCATACGCTTAAACCTGGTTTAAGCACTAAGCAGAGGTGAAGAAATCGGCCCTTAGACGGTTGAATACATTCCACTAAAAAAGAGCTTAAAACATTTTTTCTGATGTTTTTCGGAAAATTGATGTTATCCGGAAAATTTGTAAACTTTTTCGCACACATTCACCATTTTTGAGCAAGCGCTATTGTACGAAATAATTTGTAAAAAATTAAAATGCACTACATCTAGCGAAAATCGTGTTTCCACTATTACTGGCACAGCCACACGTACCTACATTTCATCTTCTTCCAATCGATTCAATGAAACTACTTTATACATTAACTCTTCTTATGACATGTGAGTTTATCACTAATTAATTTCTGTATTGTCCCAATACCAATTTACGTTTCTGCTTACAGAACGCTGGAAAACCTCCAAAGTATCGCTCGTTGAGCTGAACGCCGCGGTCAATGCAGTGATCGCCGTACTCGCCCACAGCGAGGAAGCTCAACTGCACGGTTGCATTCTTCTGTTCGATATGGAGGGTCTGTCGATGTCGCACATCATGCAGTTTACGCCCAAAGCGACCGGAATCATGCTGACGCTGATCGAAAAGTGCTCCCCAGTTCGAGTGCTCACGACGCAAACCATCAACACCAGTGCGGTCTACAACTTCCTGTTTGCGATCATCAAGCCTCTCCAGTCGAAACGGATGCGCGAAATAAGTATCCTACATGGCCGCGATTTGACCAATCTCAGCAAGTACATTAGTCCGGAGATACTGCCACCGCGTTTCGGAGGCACCTCGAAAGCACCTCACTGCGATGGACGACTGTTTGCCGAGTTAATGATGCAGTACGATAGCTGGATGAAAACGAGTAAGTGTGTATAAAAACTATGTGTCATTAGTCGAACAAAGCATGGAGAGAAGATCTGTTGTAGTGGCAAACCGTTTTTTTGTTAATCAGAATCAATGATAATTGACGTCTTAAATCTACTTGCGCATACTACCAACAAATTTTGACGAATCGAGCATTGACGTAAATGGTTATATGAATAAGTAGATTTACCACCGGACACAAATACAGTATATGGAAAGCAAAAAACAACATTTGGGGCCGTCGTGAAATACTTGTTCTACTTTACCAGACAGCGATTTTTATGGAGTCAATCAACTTAATATTTTCGCAAGATTTCTTTGTTTGTTCTTCTTTGAATATTTAATTTAGAACCAAGATTTTAAAAAAATAATAAGCTGGACCGCTTAAAAACAGATCAATCAATCTAATCGAGATACAGCTTTTCTTATATTAGGCCGAGCCATAAATCTCTATGGTTCGACATACTGTTTTCATGTCATTTGACTAATTCTATCTAAAATTTTCTTAGAAGTCTAATTCATTTAAAAAAAATAAACAAACCCATGATGCATGAACGGGCCTACATTTTTCTCCAACAGTACTTAGTTTTCATACAGATTATGGAAGTTTCTTATGTATATTGCCGTTATACGCATAACTGTCTCATGTATATAGGGAATCCCAGTAAACATGGGAGAAATATGCATATGACGGCAGTATAATTGTGAGAAAATCAGACATTCGCTTGTTGGATATAGCAATTACCAGACATAATTTTTTCCTCAATAACTCAAAATGTCCATAGACATACAAAGAAACTAAGAATAATTTTCAATGTAAAATGAAAAAACCGTAATTAATCCACCTAGCAGTAATGATACGTTTCTCCTGCAATTATAAAATGGTTAAAAAGCATATAAGAAAAAATAAAAATGTAACTGATAGGAGGATAGGTCCTTTTTTTGCATTCGTTTATACTCATTGTTAAATTTGCAATGAACGCTACTCATTGCGAGCAAATCAGATAAGCATAAGGGATTTTTACCTATACATGTTATGAAAATAATATTTAGACCATAACATTTGAGCCCATAGCCCGATGTGGCCAATTTTCAATAGGAAACAATGGGACAAGATTCCGCTTCAAATGCAACTTGTTCAAGTAAATCAGCGGGATTCATGTCCCATTAATTCCTATTGAAAATTGACAGAATCAAACTATGCACTCAGAAGTTATGGGCAAAATACATTTTCTTTAAACAAAACGAGTAAAAAAATCTAACTCGCTTTTTTGACACTTATCGTGATTATACGCCACAAATCGGCCATCTTGGAAACCACGTGCTTTTTACATTATTTTTTCAAGAGCACGAGTTGAGAGAACCATAAAGCGCAAATATAGTGAAACAATGGTAGACCATTTGCTTACTCATGCTGAACAATCGACTTTAATTTGAGCGTTGCACGGAAGCTACTTTGTCAGATTTGGGCTTTTGAAAATGGGAGTAGAAAAACATGTGGGGAATTTGAAATTCACCACAGGACTCATTGTATAATCACCTTCGTGTTGATGTGGTACTTACTTAACGAGAGGCCACCGTAATAAACTCGTGTTACGATTGTTGTTGAGGTGGAACTCGTCATAATTTAATTTCAAATCTACCTCAATTGATGGTGTCTCTAAGACAGGTGAGAAACATATTTTAATGAATAGGTTGGTTGATTAGTTGTGAATTTGAATTAGGCTGTATCTAGTAGATTTAATCTACCAAGTAGAATAATACAAAACATGTTTAACTGGTCTTTGGAATTCGTCTAAGCCAAAGTTTTATTCAGTCGGGCACCTAAATCTGTAGGCAGTGTTGTCCTACAATCTGTGCAAAAAATCTTGCTCTTTGATTTCACTCCATCTAAACCAGCGGTTCTCAACCTTTTTCTTGAGAGGTACCCCTTCAAACTTTTGAATTAATTGAGGTACCCCCTCTTGGAAGTAGGCTTCCAAGCCTCTTGAAAGAATAATTCCGAACCCTTTGAAGGGAGGCTTCCGAGCCTCTTGAAAGGAGCTTCTGAGTCTCTTGAAAGTAGGCTTCCGCAGCTCTTGATAAGAAGCTTTCGAGTCTCTTGAATGGCGGCTTTTGAGTCACTTAAAAGGAGGCTTCCTTTGCATCTTGAGAGGCCGCTCCTGAGCCTATTGAAGGGAGAATTCAGAACTTCTTGAAGGGAGGCTTCCGAGGCTCTTGAAAGAAGGCTTATTCGAGCCTCTTAAAATGAGCCTTCCGAGCTTTTTGGAAGAAGGGTTCTGTTCCCTTTAAAAGGAGGCTTCTATGCCTCTTGAAAGCAGCTTCTGAATATCTTGAACATATGCTTCCGCACCAAAGAGGCTTTCAAGCATCTTGAATGGTGACTTTTGAGCTACTGAAAAGGAGGTTTCCCTTTCATCTTTAAAGGATGCTTCTGAACTTTTTGAAAGTATGCTGTCAACCCTCTTGGAAGAAGCCGAGCTTCCTTCCTAGCTTTTTGAAGAAAGGCTTTCTGTCCTCTTAAAAGGAGGCTTCCGAGCGTCTTAAAAGCACGCGTCCAGGCCTATTGTAAGGAAGCTTTTGTACCGCGTGAAAGGAAGCTTTTGAGCCTGTTGAGATGAGGCTTTTGAGCCTCTTGAGATGAGGCTTCGGAGCCTCTTGAAGGAAGGCTTGGGAGCCTCTTGAAAGGAGGCTTCCGAGCTTCTTGAAAGGAGGCTTCCGAGCCTCTTGAAAGAAGGCTTCCGAGCCTCTTGAAAGGAGGCTTCCGAGCCTCTTGAAAGGAGGTTTCCAGGCCTCTTGAAAGGAGGCCTTCCGAGCCTCTTGAAAGAGGCTTGAGCCCTCTTGAAGGAGGCTTCCAGGCCTCTTGAAAAGAGGCTTCCGAGCCTCTTGAAAGAAGCTTCCAGGCCTTTTGAAAGGAGGTTTCAGGCCTCTTGAAAGGAGACTCTGAGCCTCTTGAAAGGAGACTTCCAGGCCTTGAAAGGGAGACTCTGAGCCTCTTGAAGGGAGACTTCCAGAGCCACTTGAAAGGAGGCTTCCTGAGCCACTTGAAAGGAGGCTTCATAGCCTCTTGAAAGGAGGCTGAGCCTCTTGAAAGGGAGGCTTCGAGCCTCTTGAAAGGAGGCTTCCGAGCCTCTTGAAGGAGGCTTCTGAGGCTCTTGAAAGGAGGCTTGAGGCCTCTTGAAAGGAGGCTTCCAGGCCTCTTGAAAGGAGGCTGAGGCCTCTTGAAGGAGGCTTGAGGCCTCTTGAAAGGAGGCTTCCAGGCCTCTTGAAGGAGGCTGGAGCCTCTTGAAGGAGGCTTCTGAGCCTCTTGAAAGGAGGCTTCCGAGGCCTCTTGAAGGAGGCTTCCAGGCCTCTTGAAAGGAGGCTTGAGCCTCTTGAAGGAGGCTTCCGAGCCTCTTGAAAGGAGGCTTGAGCCTCTTGAAGGAGGCTTCCAGGCCTCTTGAAAGGAGGCTTCCAGGCCTCTTGAAAGGGAGGCTTCCGGGCCTCTTGAAGGAGGCTTGAGGCCTCTTGAAAGGAGGCTTCTGAGGCCCTCTTGAAAGGAGGCTTCCGAGGCCTCTTGAAAGGAGGCTTCCAGGCCTCTTGAAGGAGGCTGGGGCCTCTTGAAGGAGGCTTCTGAGCCTCTTGAAGGAGGCTTCCAGGCCTCTTGAAAGGAGGCTTGAGGCCTCTTGAAGGAGGCTCTGAGCCTCTTGAAGGAGGCTTCAGGGCCTCTTGAAAGGAGGCCTGGAGCCTCTTGAAAGGAGGCTTCGAGCCTCTTGAAAGGAGGCTCTGAGCCTCTTGAAAGGAGGCTTCGAGCCTCTTGAAAGGAGGCTTCTGAGCCTCTTGAAAGGAGGCTTCCGGGCCTCTTGAAAGGAGGCTTGAGCCTCTTGAAAGGAGGCTCTGAGGCCTCTTGAAGGGAGGCTTCTGAGGCCTCTTGAAGGAGGCTTCAGGCCTCTTGAAGGAGGCTTCCGGGCCTCTTGAAGGAGGCTTCCAGGCCTCTTGAAGGAGGCTTCCGGGCCTCTTGAAAGGAGGCTTCCGGAGGCCTCTTGAAGGAGGCCGGGCCTCTTGAAAGGAGGCTTCTGAGCCTCTTGAAGGAGGCCTCCGAGCCTCTTGAAGGAGGCTGAGCCACTTGAAAGGAGGCTTCCAGGCCACTTGAAGGGAGGCTTCCAGGCCTCTTGAAGGAGGCTTCCGGGCCTCTTGAAAGGAGGCTTCCGAGCCTCTTGAAAGGAGGCTTCCAGGCCTCTTGAAGGAGGCTTGAGCCTCTTGAAAGGAGGCTTCCGAGCCTCTTGAAAGGAGGCTTCTGAGGCCTCTTGAAAGGAGGCTTCTGAGCCTCTTGAAGGAGGCTTCCGGGCCTCTTGAAGGAGGCTTGAGGCCTCTTGAAAGGAGGCTTCCAGGCCTCTTGAAAGGAGGCCTGAGCCTCTTGAAGGAGGCTTCTGAGCCTCTTGAAAGGAGGCTTCCGAGCCTCTTGAAAGGAGGCTTCTGAGGCCTCTTGAAAGGAGGCCTGGGCCTCTTGAAAGGAGGCTTCCGAGCCTCTTGAAAGGAGGCTTCCGAGCCTCTTGAAAGGAGGCATCCGGGCCTCTTGCAAAAAGACACAAGCCTCTTGAAGGGAAGCTTTCGAACCTTTCGAAAGAAGACTTTTTAACATCTTGAAAAGAGGCATTCGTGCTACTCTGAAGAAGGCTTCCGAGAAGCCTAGGAAGATGCTTTTAAACCTTTAGCAATAGAGCTTTTCTGAAAAAAAAAAAACCTCTCAAGCACAGGCTTACAAACCTTTAGATTCTAGATTTTAGTTCAAAAGCATGTTTACATATTATTCAACATTTTGTTTAGATCAGGTAGATTGCATTGAAGATTTTTAAAATTTGCTTATTCGACATTTGTCCGTTTGATGTTTTGTTCCGCAGCCCTTCATACGCTGTTCTAGTTGAGGAGAGCAGGGTTCAATTAGCTTTGATTTACTGATCGCCATGCATATTATGTACAAGACAAAGTTTTGAAATAAAAAATTCACAATAATCAAAACTTTATCAATAAGCTCCGATTGGAATTGTAATACGTCCGCCATTATGCATTTTCATCCGAGGTACCCCCTAGGGCCAGCGAAGGTACCCCCAGGGGTACATGTACCCCAGGTTGAGAACCGCTGATCTAAACGATTTTACAATCCTAACTAAGTAAGTGCAACTAATAGAAGGCTATTTGAATTTTCTAAATGTCCATCTTTTGGTGAAGTAAAATCAAGGAGCAGAATTTTTGGACAGAGTGTAAGACAACACTGCCTGTAGGTGACTCGCAAATTATGTTTGCTGTGGTACATAAGCTTTTCTAAAGGTTAGAATACATGCCCAAAGCGCCAAAACCACTTGGCATATTTCCTAGAAAATTATCCTATCCTCCTATCCTCCAGATATTCCTCCGAAAAGTTTCAATGAAAAACCTTAGAAAAATATTTTATGTATTCTTCCGGAAATGTCTTACGAAATTTCTCCGAAAAATCTTTCAGAAATTCCATTACGGATTTCCTCGGAAAATCCTTCACGAATTTCTAAGGAAGTAAATTGTTTTAGTAATTTCTACGAAAATTTTGTTAGGAATTCCAAAGGAGAATCCTTAAGGAATTCCTTCGGAAGTTTCTTTAGGGATTCCTCTGGATATTTCTTCATTTGGTGTTTCTTCAAAAACTGTTTAGCAACTCTTTATTTTTTTAAAGTAATGCCCCCTTATGAATGTCTGCGGCAATTATTCTATGAATTCTTTAAATAAATTCTTCCAGAGATTGCACAAGGGATTTCTTCCAAATTTTCCTAAATTTTCTACAGAACTTCTTCCAGCAATTCCATTTTTCCATTCTCCGGGAATTCTGCCAGAACTTCCTGCAGGAATTCCATCGAAAATGCCTTCATGGGTTTTTTACGAAATTCTTTCAGTAATACCTTCGGACTTTTTCAGTGTTTGTTGCTTAATTTGTTTGTTTTATTTTTTCGAAAATTCAATTAGCAACTCCACCGAAAACTATTTAATTCTCCAATTAATTTTTAATGGATTTCCTGGAAGAAATGCTGAAGAAATCTAAGAAGGAATCCCGGAGACCCGGAATCGAAGAAACTTTTAAGGACAAGCATCACAGAGTCCAAAACTGAATTCACTCGCGTTTTCAAAAGCACACCATTCAATACGGAGGCAGCGGACAGCTTTTGTTTTTATTATTTCAGCTTTGCTGCGTCGCAGCATTCGTGGAATAATAAAAATGACAGTTGTGCGATGCTTTCATATTGAGTGGTGTGCCCTTGAAAACGCGAGTGAAATTTGTTTTGGATTCCGAGATGCTTGTCCTTAAAGAAATCCCTGGAGAAATATCCGAAGGAATTCTTGGTGGATTTTTTTAGATTATCCAAGGAAATTTTTTTGAAGGGTTCTTCTTGAAAAGATTTTGAAGACATTCCTGGAGGGTTTAGTGCAGGAATTTCTAAATGTATTTCCGAAGGCCTTTTTAAAAGAGCCTGAAAAGATTTTCAAAAATAAATCCCGCTTTAAAGCTCAAATTACCGTCATCCAGTCATTGACGAGAAAGACAGCCACGTGCTCATACCACCCCCCAGTAATAAAACTATCCACCGAGGAGAAAAAGCAGTCTCCAGCTGGATGGGGGAAGTATTTTTGTTTCAAAACTATATCATCCAATAGCGAAGACATAATTATATCCGGTGGATGCTTCATTTGGTTGTATTTCGCTTTAGTTTTCAAAAAAACTGTTTTTTGCTACATTTTTTCCCAAGAGGGGAAATCGTCGATTTACTCTCACGCTCTCTCATATATAAGATTCGGATTCGGATTTTTAAGTAATTCCTCTAGGAGTTCCTTAGCAAGTTTCTTGAGAATTAAGCAATTTCTAGAGAATTTCTCCGGGTAATCCTTTGAAAATTCCTCCAGTAAATTATTTTGTAACTTTAGGAAGCTACCTACAGGACTGACAAAACTAGCTCTGTATACATCCTTGATTTGTACAGTCGTCCTGTACGGCCATGAATCATGGAGAATCGAATTCTCGAAGTGTTTGAGTTGAAAATACTTCGCTCAATACTTGGGGAAAATGTTAAATGGCACGAATGAATGAATCACCAAGTATACAAAATGCAGACATAGGCAGGCTGATAAAATAAGTCAGATTAAAGATTGGGTTTGACATGTAGTGCATACGCATACGGAAGAGAGACCAGCAAAATAACCTGCAGAGAACCTGGAAGAGGACGTTGGCTCTGGGGTTGTCCCCGCTGGCTGTGTGCAATCGAGGAATATTGTATGTTTTACTGAAGGAATTTCCCAAAGAGGGCCTGAATAAATTATTCTATATAAAATAAAAAAAAACTGTCATAGGATTTAGAAAAAAATTAGAAAAAAAATCATAGTTTCCTCCAGAAATTCTTTCAGAAACTCCGCCAAGAACTATTTTGGGAAATTTAACCAAATTTCAGGAAAAATATTAGATTTTTCTGAAATTTAGATATTTTGAGCTCAAAACGTCTGTATCAAAATCCTGAATTGGAAATAACTTTTGAAAAAAATATTAACAAATTAGTTCTATGAAACCAAAATCTAATTCTTAACACGGTCACAAAAAAGTGAAGCAGGATTTAGCAAGTGGTGGAATTAAATGGGATTGTACAAACTCTTGTCTTATGACAAGTGCAGGATTTATTGTTAACCCTTATGCGGCCAACAAAAAAAACACACGTCGATGGCCGACAGGGTACCCGTGTTCCACTAAATTGATATTCTCATAACTTCAACAATTTTCAACCGATTTGGATAATTTTGACAGTTTTGGAAACAGAAACTCATATACTTTTAGCCTATTGTCAAGGTTTACAGCTTATGCCCATGGTTATACAAGAAATTTTTGAAGTAAGGCTTAAGAGTCTACACGCGTAACCAAAGGCCATTCAGCCAGTTTCAAAATGCTACAAGCTCTTTGCGCTTCTTAGAATTGAAGGTGTTTACAGTATATGCTTCGGGTAATGCAAAAATCCCTGAAATGAAGTCTTAGTCATCCGAGAAATCCCTGGAGTAAAGCTTAAAGATCTACTCGCGTAACCAAAGGCCTATTATGCAAATTCAAACACGGTACATGCTCTTTGTGGTACTTAGCATAGAATGCGTTCACAGTATATGTTCCGAGTCATCCAAGAAATCTCTGGAGTAAGGCCTTAAGGTCTACACTCGTAACCATGGGTCTATGGACTTGTCTCAAAAGTGGTACATGTTCTTTGCGCATCTTGAAATCAAATGTGATCACTACATATGTTCTGCGCTATAGAAGAAATCTCTCGGATAAGTCCTCTGGCGCCTTCATTGCATATAATCATGGTCATCCAAGAAAACCCTGGAAAAGGCCTTCAGGTCTACACGCGTAACCAGAGATCTTTTAGATTGTTTCAAAACTGGTACATGTCCTTTGTGGTGCATAGAATAGAACGCCTTTATTGCATATGTTCATGGTCATCCAAGAAAACCCTGGAAAAGGCCTTAAGATCTACACGCGTAACTAAAGATGTTTCAGATTTTTTCAAAAGTGTTACATGCCCTTTGTGGTACATAGAATAGATTGCGTCCATTGCATAGGTTCATGGTCATCCAAGAAAACCCTGGAATAGGACTTTAAATCTGCATGGGTACCCAGAGATCTTTTGGCTTGTTTCAAAAGTGGTACATGCCCTTTGTGGTACATAGAAAAGAATACGTCCATTGCATATGTTTATGGTCTTCCAAGAAAATGCTAAAATAGGCCTCAGGATCTTCACACGTAACCTTTCGGATTGTTTCAAAAGTGGCATATGCCCTTTTTAGTACATTGAATATACCTTTCAATGCATATGTTCATGGGTATCCAAGAGAACACTTGAACAATCAGCAAGAACTTCACGCGTAACCAGAGTTCCTTCGGCCTAGTTAAATAGTTATACATGCCTTTTATAGTACGTAGAATAGAATGCACCCATTTTAAATGTTCATGGTCATCCAAGAAACCCCTGAAGTAAGGCATTAGGATCTACACCAGAGATATATCAGCCTGTTTTAAATTTGGTACATGCCTTTGGGGCCCATGGATAAAAGGCGTTCATGGCATATGCTAATGGTCATCCTAGAAATTTATGGAGTTATACTTCTAGGCTTACACGAATATCTAGAGGGTCTTTAAGGTCACTCCTTACGGAATACAAGTTTCAAAGTGCTCGCGTTTTCGGGGGCACACCACTCGATATGGAAGTAACGCACAACTGTCATTTTTATTATTTCACGCATGCTGCGACACAGCAAAGCTAAATCATCAAAAAATACAGTTGTGCGCCGCCTCCGTATCGATTGGTGTGCCCCCGAAAACGCGAGCACTTTTAAACTTGGATTCCGTGGGGAGTGTCCTTTATCTAATTTTAATATGGTACATGATCTTTGCGATATTAGCCCGTTTTTTCCCTCACGTTCTCGGCGTGAAGTTGTATCGTTCCAATTTATTTACATTTTGCATTTCCTAAGCATAGACTTCATATTAGTGATATCAATGAAGTTTGTATACTACCTGGGACCAACAACAACAAGACAACAATAACTACTTGGAATGCTAATATATCAAGATGAGGTTTCACATCTTGTTTATTCTTCAATAACTGCCCAGAGCTAATGACAACAACTTGAACTACTTGAAATGCAAACATATATCAATAGCCTTCCGTTCGTGGGTTGATCTACAGATCATTCCTATATGGAGTTCATAGACTACCTAGTACCATGGCAAAAACAAAAACTACAGCAGACGTTCGATAACTGCAAGTCATTTAACTGCAATTCGATAGTTGCAACAGTTTTACAGTTATCGGACCGCTAAACTTCAAACCGATGTCAGACTCAATGACAGCTGCATTGCGCTGCACATTTAGATGCACTTTTCTTGTATTTGACGTTCGATTGACAACCGTTTGACGTCTAGAAGGCGTTGCAGTTATCGAACGGCATTCGATAACTGAAAAGTAAACATTTTGCAGTTATCGAACGGCTACTGTACTAGGAATGCGTATATTTACTCAGATGAGGTTGACCCGATTTTGTCACTCCCAGATTTTGTCTACCCGCCGAACTCTCGCAATACATTCTCAGAACTAACTCTCTCATATATGTTGTTGTACAATGCCAACCAACTAGGATGAGTATTTAGTGTTATCTGGCTCCTACACACTTGCTTCATCACCAACGGCGCTCGATGAAGTAGGGTTGTGTGAGATTAGGCCAGTTGGTCGTCAGATCCCAACTCGACCACATAAGCGAAGAAAGATCGCCTTTCGAGCTCAGCACATTCAAAGTTAATTGCCTATGTTCCGGGTATTGAGCCACCCGGAGTGGAAATTAATTACTATGTCTGAAACTCGATTATGCATATGCACAACATGTAATAGATTAAGTTCGGAAAAGGTATTGGAGGAAAACCGCTACCTTCCGTCCCTCCCAGTTGTTCTTCAATAACTGCATCCGTTACGGAGGTTGATCTACCGACCTTGACTCTAAGGAGTTCGTAGACTACCTGGAGCCCACGACAACAACAAGAACTACATGGAATACAAACATATACCAAGAAAGGGCACGCTACTTGTTTATTCTTCGATAACTGCCTCCATTACGGAGATTGATCCGAAGATCTTGACTGTATGGAGTTCGTAGACTACCTGGAACTCACAACAACAACAAGAAATACATGAAATGCAAACATATACCAAGAAGGGGTCACACAACTTGTTTATTCTTCAATATCTGCCTCCATTACAAAGGTTGATCCACAGACCTTGAATCTATGGAGTTCGTAGACTACCTGGAGCCCACGACAACAAGAACTACTTGGAATACAAACATATACCAAGAAGAGGTCACAAAACATGTTTATTCTTCAATAACTGCCTCCATTACGAAGATTGATCCACAGACCTTGACTCTATGGAGTTCGTAGACTACCTGGAGTCCTCGACAACAACAAGAATTACTTGGAATACACACATGTACCAAGAAGGGGTCACGCAACTTGTTTATTCTTCGATTACTGCCTCCATTATGGAGATAGATCCGAAGATCTTGACTGTATGGAGTTCGTAGACTACCTGGAACTCACGACAACAACAAGAACTACATGAAATACAAACATATACCAAGAAGGGGTCACACAACTTGTTTTTTCTTCAATAACTGCCTCCATTACGGAGGTTGATCCACCGACCTTGAATCTATGGAGTTCGTAGACTACCTGGAGCCAACGACAACAACAAGAACTACTTGGAATACAAACATATATCAAGAAGGGGTCACAAAACTTTTTTTATTCTTCAAACGCTGCCTTCGTTACCGAGATCGATCCCCAGACCTTGACTCTATGGAGTTCGTAGACTACCTGGAGTCCTCGACAACAACAAGAACAACTTGGGATATACACATATACCAAGAAGGGGTCACGCAACTTGTTTATTCATCGATAACTGCCTCCATTACGGAGATTGATCCGAAGACCTTGACTGTATGGAGTTCGTAGACTACCTGGAACTGACGACAACAACAAGAACTACATGAAAACAAACATATGCCAAGAAGGGGTCACAAAACATGTTTATTCTTCAATAACTGCCTCCATTACGGAGGTTGATCCACCGACCTTGAATCTATGAAGTTCGTAGACTACCTAGAGCCCACGACAACAACCAGAACTACTTGGAATACAAACATATGCCAAGAAGGGGTCACACAACTTGTTTATTCTTCGATAACTGCCTCCATTACGGAGATTGATCCACAGATCTTGACTCTATGGAGTTCGTAGACTACCTGGAGCCCACGACAACAACAAGAACTACTTTGAATACAAACATATACCAAGAAGGGGTCACGCAACTGGTTTATTCTTCGTTAACTGCCTCCATTACGGAGATTGATCCGAAGACCTTGACTGTATGGAGTTCGTAGGCTACCTGGAATCAATGACAGCAACAAGAACTACTTGGAATGCAAACATGTTATAAGAAAAGGTCATTGGATGACCCGGAACATATACTGCTTTCACAGCTAAGCACCATAAAGAGCATGTACCGTTTTTGAATTTACACGATAGACCTTTGGTTACGTTAGCAGACCATAAGATCTTATTCCAGGGATTTTTTGGGTGACTTAGGCCTTACTCCAGGGGTTTTTGGAGACCCAGAATGTATACTGTGAACACCGACTATTCTAAGAAGCGCAATGAGCATGATATATATTCGAAACTGGTTGATAGTCCTTCGGTTACGTGTGTACACTCTTAAGCCTTACTTTAAAGATTTCTTGTATAACCATGGACAAAAGCTGTAAACCTTGACTATGGGCAAAAAGTATATTAGTTTCTGTTTCCAAAACTGTCAAAATTATCTAAATCGGTTGAAAATTGTTAAAGTTATGAAAATATCAATTTAGTGGAACACGGGTACCCTGTCGGCCATCCACGTGGTAAAAAAATCAGATGCCCCTCCCACGTCCCTCCTCACTGTATCAACGTGATTTTCTCACAGATGCTACATTTTATGGAGTTCTTAGATGTCACCGAGTTTCAGCTTTCAGCTATAAAAATTCATTGAAATATCACCACTTGAATTTGAAAAAGGAACACGGGTACCCCGTCGGCCGCATAAGGGTTAAAATTTGATTTATCAAAATCAAGGAATAACAAAATAGTGTTAATTCAAATAACCTTTTGAAATCAGGTATCGGCGGCAATTGACTATTTTGTATGTGCTGTTTGATGATCGACAATCGCAAAATATTGCAATTTCAATCCACTGAAGTCGGTTTTTATACAGGCGATTCCTACCGTGTGAATCAAACTCGCGTTAATCCCAAAATCCGCAGTAAAATTGATTTTTTCAGCCATTGATTTTTTTCTTCCACGCCGCCGTCGCCGATAAAAGTCAACGGCGCTCCGCCGTAACGCCGCCGCCGCCGATTATATGACCGGCGCACAGGTCTAGTCCCATTGTTTCCCATTGAAAATTGGGCTGGTCGGAGTTTCTGGCCAATATACTATTTTATAAAAACTCCGAAATATTGTGTTCTGCATTGCGCCGCCAGTAACAAAGTCAATCAGTTCGGTGCGTGATTTCTCTTGTTTCGGATAGCAGAACGATCGCGCGATCGGCCGAAATATTGTGTTCTGCATGGCGCGGCCGGTAGCAAAGTTAATCAGTTCGGTGCGTGATTTCTCTTTTGTCGGACAGCAGAACAATCGCGCGATCTGCCGAAATATTGTGTTCTGCATTGCGCGGCCGGTAATAAGAGTAGCCATCGAACAAGTAAGTGCAGTGCGTGTTTTAGTCGTCGGGAAAGAAATAAAATATCTATTTTGTGTTCGGTGGCTCATGCGCATGTCGCGCGCGGTTCTTCAATAGTTTGCTGTAGCCATCGAGAAAGTGAGTACAGAGTGCTGCGCTTCCGTGCGGTTTTCCAAAACGCGAATCTTCTCAGTTTTCATATGCCACCGGGCGTGCATGTTTTAACTTTTTACTCGTATTAGTGTTATTAGTATTATTAGTGTTATTTCCCATCCCATAGATCGCATCGCTTACCAAAGTGAATCCAGATAAATTATCCTTTGTAACTAAAACGATATCCTATCCCAAGACAATCGTGGAGATGCAGAGGTATACTCGGTCTCTAGTAGCAACGAGAGTCGGACTAACATTCCTTCCATTCCTATATGACCGTAAGGACGTGGCCGGCGCCGTTATTGACTTTAAATATTTGAGCTCCCGAAACGTGTACATTGAGAATGGGTAGCTAATCCCAAGCCCTATTCATTGTGTTCTCTGTACAATTTTGCAAGTTCAGTCACTCACGGAGTAGCAATTATGAATTGTGCGGTCATAATGCTCATGCAATATACTGTTTTATAAAAACTCCAACTTTTTATAGGATAGCCTCCGAGCAAGAGACTCATTCGTAAAATGTATTCATGGCCAGACCATGGCCAGACAAGTTATAGTCAGAATATTAAGTATTATAAACTAACTCATTTTTCGAGCACGATCAAATAGAGATCTGAGCAGGCAAAGCCGCGTTATCAATAGCAGTTCTATTCTGCTGTCACGTATTTTCCCATGAATATTAAAAAATGTGAATTCGTAACTAGTGAAGTCTCAATAGAATATCGAGTATCATCGATAAATACAGATTGAAGATATTCCCAAGTCACGCTCTTTTGCCATAGAAACGGAGGTGGAGCAACTTCAATGCTCATATAATTATTTGTATTCTTTTCTTTACTTAACCGCTACTGTGCCGAGATCTACTTTGGAATTCTGCAGTACTGAATCCACACAGAATCTATTTTTAGACTGCCGTTACCCAAGTTTAACTTTTTTGAAACACGAAAATTTCCCAAGGCGGATGGGGGTACAGAAAAATTTCAAAATCCATTTTTTTGCCTTTCTCGTATACTAAGTATACGGTAAAGGCTATATGATCGCTCCAAAAACAAACTTTTTATAGAAGGCCCGGAGACCCATAGTGTTCGACTCAGTTCGACGAATTGAGGTGATGTCTGTGCGTGTGTTTTTTTTTTTTTTTCTTCCTAAACAATGGAGGGGGAATCTGCTCAACAGACATCCTGGGTTGACCAGGAAGTGCTGGGTTAGGGGCCACCTCCAATGAGGGAGGCAGGACTGCATCCCCGACCAGCTAAACCGTTTCCATTGCCGCCAAGCCCATCGTCCCTTCGGTACAACCAGAAAGTAATGCTTCAAAGGGGGGCCAGTGCATAACGCACCCTCGAGGTTAGCTGCGGGTCCTTGCAGCATCGAACATCGTGACTCGCTTGTTTAGAAGAACACCATGGTACCGTGCCAGCGCATTGCCGGCTTTCCAGGTGGCCGTACCACGCCCTATGACCTCGGAAGGTGGGCAGGGTCGACTTCGCGCCGGCTTCCCTCTGCCGGACTGGTATCAAGCATGATGATGCCGCGTAGTCGCCCAAATTGACCTTTCTGCGATAGGGCCTATTCGCCCGCACCCAGAGGGACTTGCCGACGCGGTGCCTACGCCTGCCCCAGCCTTGACGAGGACCCCTTTCCGTCCTCGGGCTCGGAACCCGCCCGGTTGACCGACGCCGCGAAAGCGACGATACCATGTTGTTTTTCACGCGGCCACTTGTTCGATAAAAGGATCGAGTTCGACCACAGGGCACCGGTATGACCCATGAAGCCGACTCCGAACCCTTGGACCACCTCTTATTTGCGCCTGAACTAGCCATCCCTCGAGTCCACGGGCGAGGCCGAGTGTCCGAACCGGTGTAGGTACTGTCTGAAGCAACCATGGCCTGTAAGGACCTGGGTCAGGTGGAAAGTGATTTCCCCATGGCGCCTCTTGACCCACGTATCTATCTCCGGTATCAACCTATGTGTCCATCTACCCTTAGTGGAACTGTCCCACGCACGCTGCCATTTGACCATTGAGGCCAACCTGACAGTCCTGTGGATGCCTCTCGTGCCGCGCATTTTAAAGCACTCTATGTCTTCACCGATAACGATGTCAATAGGCATCATACCGGTGATGACGCAGAGTGCATCGTGCGACACGGTACGGTACGCGCTCGCTACTCTTAGGCACATGAGCCTATACGTACTTTCTAACTTCGTTCTGTAGCAGTTAATACGCAGGGCCGTGCCCCAAGCTGGCCCCCCATACCTCAGTATGGACAGAGCAACGCTAGCCAGAAGCTTGCGCTTGCTGGCATAAACCGCAGAGCTATTGGACATCATCCGGGACAATGCCACTATAGCTGTGGAAGCACGCTTGCAGGCGTAATTGACGTGGCTACCAAAGGTGAGCTTATTGTCGATTATTACCCCCAAGAGTTTGATTGAGCGTTCAGAGGTGATCGTGCAGTTGCCTGCCCTTATCACCGCTTGCTGCTCCGACTTTCGGTTGTTAACAACAACCACCTCAGTCTTGTGGTGAGCCAGTTCTTACTTCCTGGAACTCATCCACTCCTCCACAATTGCGATCGAGTAGGCTGCAGTCAACTCCACCTCTTCGATCGATTCGCCGTAGACCTTCAGCGTAATATCGTCAGCGAAGCCAACGATTATCACGCCCACCAGGAACTTCAACCTCAAGACACCGTCGTACATGACGTTCCATAACACCGGACCCAGTATGGAACCTTGCGGAACCCCTGAGGTTATGTCAACACACTTCCGACCCGCCTCCGTGTCGTATACCAGTACTCGATTCTGGAAGTAGCTTCCGAGAATCTTGTACAGGTACTCGGGAATTCCAAGACGCAGGAGCGCATCTGCAATAGCTGCCCAACTGGCACTATTGAAAGCATTCCTCACGTCGAGAGTCACTACTGCACAATAGCGAACTCCCTCCTCTTACGCTGGATAGCTATCTCCGCGGATTTGGTAACCGACAAGATAGCGTCTACGGTCGACTTACCCTTTTCTGAAGCCAAACTGGTTACTCGATAGACCATCCGCACCCTCCGTGCGTATCAACAACCTGTTGAGGATGATCTTCTCGAGCACCTTCCCACCATATCAAGCAGGCATATTGGTCTATATGCCGACGGATCCCCAGTGGTTTTCCGCCTTTGGCAATAGGACCAAGCTCTGCCTTTTCCATGCTTCAGGAAGACTCCTCGTCCAGGCATCTCTGCACGACAGATCTGAACATCTCGGGAGCCTCGGCAATGGCCGCTTTAATGGCCAGGTTCGGAATACCATCCGGTCCTGGCGCCTTACCTACACTAAGGGACTGTGCAATCCCCGCAAGTTCCGCCACAGTTACTCTTCCTCGTCGGCCACCCTGGCTCCTGGCAGCTCCACGAAGGGAGGCCAGGGGCTTGGGTCGTGACGTGGGAAGAGCCTGCGATGATCCTCTCCAGCATCTCTGGAGACCGCTCTGTAGGGGCCATCGCCCCACGTGTCTTGGCCATTACGACCCTATAGGCGTCATCCCATACATTCGCGTTGGCACTTTGACACAGGCCCTCGAAGCAGGCTTTTTTGCTTGATCTAATCTCAGTCTTCAGAGCGGCTCTAGCAGCCACGAACGCCACCCATCGTTCAACACGCTCCTCTTCTGTGCGTGCTCGCTGCATCCGCCTCCTTGCCCGTAGGCAGGCGCGGCGCAGGTTCGCAATTGCTTGAGTCCACCAGTAAGCCGGTGGTCTCCCATTCCTAGGGTGGACTTTCCTAGGCATGGTGGCATCGCATGCACGCGAGAGTACTGTTACCAGCTGCTCGTCACTCAGACCGAGAGTATTGTGCTCGCGGCGGAGCGCTTCCTTAAACACCTCGTCGTCGAAGTATGATGTCTTCCACATACGAGGCCTCGTCCCTTCTTCCGTCCGCTGAATGCTGGTCGTATAGTCGATACTGTAGCGAACCGCCAGGTGGTCTGTGTGTGTGTGTGTGTGTGTGTGTGTGTGTGTGTGTGTGTGTGTGTGTGTGTGTGTGTGTGTGTGTGTGTGTGTGTGTGTGTGTGTGTGTGTGTGTGTGTGTGTGTGTGTGTGTGTGTGTGTGTGTGTGTGTGTGTGTGTGTGTGTGTGTGTGTGTGTGTGTGTGTGTGTGTGTGTGTGTGTGTGTGTGTGTGTGTGTGTGTGTGTGTGTGTGTGTGTGTGTGTGTGTGTGTGTGTGTGTGTGTGTGTGTGTGTGTGTGTGTGTGTGTGTGTGTGTGTGTGTGTGTGTGTGTGTGTGTGTGTGTGTGTGTGTGTGTGTGTGTGTGTGTGTGTGTGTGTGTGTGTGTGTGTGTGTGTGTGTGTGTGTGTGTGTGTGTGTGTGTGTGTGTGTGTGTGTGTGTGTGTGTGTGTGTGTGTTTTTTTTTTATAGAGGGATGAAGGCAAATCTGCATACAGACACCTGAAATTATCACTCTGGAGTGGGGTTGACGGGTTAGGCAGAAGGCCAAACCGCCGGACCCACTAAACCCACCAAGTAACAGAAGGTTACTTGAGTTACCCTCTCCCCTAATACCCTGAACCCCCAGGACTACCTTCCAGTATTACTTCTGGGGATAGGCGGTACTAAATGTACTCCTCCCAAAATGGCACGTTCCACGGCGCCTCTCTTCGATTTTCTATTTACTTCTGGGCCATTTGGCTCTCTTGTTTGTACCAGTAAGCACACAAAATTCTTTATCTTTTCCTCGTGCCATTCAGCACCATCTCCTTTTCGAGCCATTTAGCTCCCAACGTGGTCGCACTCTACTCAGATAATCCCCGGCGGCGGATCTATCCTACTCCGACGGAGAGTCCCCGGCGGCGGAAGCTCCCCGAAACCGACGACCCGCATCCGTGGAAGGCTGTTTCTTTTCAACACCACTAATACACCTGGTCAGCAGGTCCTATGCACTTTCTCACGTCAACGGGTTACCGGACGAGTGCCGAAGTCGATCCAGAGATTCCGGGTGGAGCATAGCGTCCGGTTCAATGGTGCCTCGACGACCCGAAACCGGCCCTTCAACGCGTCGCGATCTACTCGACCTAGTCCCCGGCGATGGATCTGGCCTACACCGACGAAAAAATTCCCGGCGGCGGAATCTCCCCCGGATCTGTTCTCCCTTGTCTATGAGCCATTCAGCTCCTAGCCTGATATAGGTCTAATCATAGTCTTTTAACAACATTCTCGTGCCATTCATCATCATCTATCAACGTTGAGCCAATTAGCTCCCAGTTCCGTCGCGGACTACTCAGATGATCCCCGGCGGCGAATCTATCCTACTCCGTCAGGGAGTTCCCCGGCGAAGGATTTTCCCTCGAAACCGACGACCCGCTTTCGTGGAAGGCTGTTGCGTAGCCTGAACTACTCTTAACATCTAATTTGTCTTCTCAATCTTCAGTCCTTTCTCACTTCAGCGAGTGACCGGTCGAGTGCCGAAGTCTATCCAGAGATTCCGGGTGGGGCATAACGTCCGGTTCAATGGCGCCTCGACGACCCGAACCCGGTACTCTTACGCGTCACGGTCTACTCGGCTTAGTCCCCGACGGTGGATCTAGCTTACACCGACGCACCTCCCCGGCGACGAAAGTTATTACGAGATTGATAATCAATAACCTTGAGCCATTAAGCTCCCAGCTTAATCGCGGACTACTCGAATAGTCCCCGGCGGCGGATCTATCCTTTTCCGACAAGAGGCTCCCCGACAGTGGAACCTCCCCAGTTACCGATTGTATCACTCTCTCCCTATCTTCGCGTGGTCGCTGTCGCTGTCAATTCATTCGCTGGTCCCGTCTCCAAGTTCTTTTGCAACTCCGTAAGAATGTGCGATACTACATTTTGACGACATCCCAAGTGGCTTCATCGCGACACATCTCACCGACTATGTTCTCCACGCTCAAAGCTGATATTTCTCTTCGTATGGTCTCGAACCTAGGGCATTCGAATAGAACGTGTTCAGGTGTTTCCTCCGTATCCTCGCACACCGGGCAGCATGGTGAACGTGCGTGACCAAAGCGATGTAGATACTTCCTAAAACATCCGTGTCCCGACAGGAACTGCGTCAGATGAAAATCTATTTCGCCGTGCTTTCTGTTTACCCAACTCGTCAAGTTTGGAATGAGGCGGTGGGTCCACCTTCCTTTGTCCGAGTTATCCCACTCATGTTGCCACTTGGCCATTGATTCTATTCTCACTGTTTTCCTCACACCTCTTATGTCCTTGCTTTGGTAGCACTCAATATCCTCAGCCAGCGTTATGCCAACAGGAATCATCCCGGCGATCACATATACTGCCTCCGACGATACAGTCCTATAGGAGCTAGCGACTCTCATAGCCATGAGCCGATACATTTTAGCTTTGCCTGGTTACGCTTGGTTTTGAGCGCATTACCCCACGCGGGGACGCCGTACCTTAGGATCGATGATGATACGCTCGCCAAAAGCCGCCTTCTACTACTCCTCGGACCCCTAACATTTGGCATGATTCGGGCTAACGCTGTGGTTGCCTTCGCAGCCTTCGCGCAGGCATAGTCAACGTGGCTATTAAAATTTAACCGATCGTCTATCATCACCCCCAGGTGTTTCAGTGAACGCTGAGACCGAATTACGTGCCCTCCGACAGAAATTTCCACACTCTGTGCGACTTTGCAGTTACTCACCAAAACAACTTCTGTTTTGTGGTGAGCCAATTGTAAACTGACACTAGCCATCCAGTTTTCGATTATATCGATCGTTTCAGCTGCCAGCATTTCCACCTCCTCTAGATTCTCACCGTTATCGACAAGACAACGTCATCGGCAAATCCAACGATCACGACTCCTTTGGGCAGCTTAAGCGTTAGTATTCCATTGTACATCGCATTCCAAAGAATGGGTCCGAGTATAGAACCTTGTGGCACTCCTGCTGTGACCCTGATCGACCTTTGCCCGATGTTTGTTTCGTAAGTCAGGACACGATTCTCGAAATAGCTCTTCAAAATCCTGCATAAGTACGCCGGGACACGCATACTATGCAGTGCTACGGCGATGGCCTTCCAGCTAGCGCTGTTGAACGCGTTTTTAACATCGACAGCACAGTATCGACAACCTCTCCTTTTTAGCTTAGAGGCCATCTCGGCCCTCTGAATGACGGCCCGGATTGCGTCCACCGTCGATGTACCCTTCCGGAATCCGAACTGCATATTCGATAGACCACGCTCACCTTCTGTGTACTTTGATAGCCTGTTGAGAATAAGCCGTTCCAAGAGTTTTCCGAGGGTGTCCAACAAGCAAATGGGCCTGTACGATGTTGGATCCCCAGGCGGTTTACCTGGTTTTGGCAACAGCACCAGCTTCTGTATCTTCCATCTATCTGGAAAATTGCCTTCTTCCAGGCATTTTTGCATTACCGTCCTAAACATGTCCGGGAACGCCAGTAGAGCAGTCCTCAATGCTACATTGGGAATTCCGTCCGGACCAGGAGCTTTTTTAACCTTCAGAGCTTTCGCGACAACTTCAAGCTCTTCGCTGGAGACCGTAGCATCAACAGCGTCGTCTTCATCATCGTACGGAGTTGATGGCCACAGCGTTGGGCTGTGATGCGGGAAGAGACCGTCCACTATTATCTTTAGCCTCTCCGGGCACATTTCAACTGGCGTTGTTGGTCCTTTGGTCTTTGCCATTATCGTCCGATAAGCGTAGCCCCACGGATTGGCATCGGCTTCGCGGCACAACTCCTTGTAGCAGTTCAACTTGCTCAACTTGATCTCGCGGTTCAATGCTGCCCTAGCCGCACGAAATACTACCTTATTCTGTTCTCTATCCTCTTCTGTTCGCGATCTTGTAACGCGTCTTCTTCAGAACGAAGATCCCTAGGTGACTCGTTCCACCAGTAAGCCGGACGTCGCCTATTGCGTGGTTCCAATCTTCTCGGCATTGATGCATCACATGCCCTCGCTACAGTTTCTGTTAACTGATCTGCATTAAGGTTTAGATTACCACTTGCCGCACGAAGTGATTCGACTAGAAGGTCCTTGTCAAAGTACTGCGTTTTCCACATCCTCTCGCAAGATCTCATCCTATGTATCGACGTGGGGTTTCTCTGGCCGACGCTGTATTGGATGGCCTGGTGATCACTGTGAGTGTAATCCTCACTAACTCTCCAGTTCATATCTCCCATCAGACACAAGCTACAGAACGTGATATCGATTATGGATTCCCGACCGTCTTTGCGGAATGTGCTAACGTTCCCTTCGTTACACAGTCTAACTTCCAGCTTTGCTAAAGCCTCCAGCAAACTGTAGCCTCTTTCGTTGGTTAGCCTACTGCCCCACTCTACTGCCCAGGCATTGAAATCTCCTGCGATAACTACTGGATTTCGGCCGATTAGCGTGTCGGTGAGCACATCCAGCATCTGGTTAAACCGCTCTATAGGCCACCTTGGCGGTGCGTAGCAACTACATACAAAGATACCATTGATTTTGACGATTACGAATCCCTCGTGTGAGCTATCGACTACTTCCTGTATGGGATATCGGCCCATAACTTGTATCGCAGCTATCCGTTCTTTATCCGTTACCCAATTACCGTTATCGTGAGGAACTCGATACGGCTCTGCAATGATTGCGACATCACAGTTAGATTCCGTTGTAGACTGCCACAACAGTTGCTGAGCAGTGTCGCAATGATTGAGGTTTACTAGGTTATCTCCATCACTGTTGGCCTGTAATCGCCTTTTTATATGCGTGACATTTAAAGCCACCCGTCATGTGGTCGTTTCCGTCCTCCGCTTTACAAAGCATACATCTTGCTGGTTTCGTGCAGTCTATAGCAAAATGTCCTACCCGCCACATTTCCTGCAAAGTGTAGATCTGTCAGGACCCTTGCAGTTTTTTGCCAGATGTCCGAAGTCCATGCACTTGAAACATCTCTCCATTTGTTTGGAAACTCTAGGGATGGCTTTCAGAGAGCACACCGACCATCCCACTTTGACTTTCCCAGTCTTCATAAGCCGGTTGGCCGCTTCTACCGGCAGTCGAATCGTCGCCGTTTGTGTGCCTCCATACGATTTCCTCAACCGTATCGACATTGGAATGTCCCCCAGGTTACACTGCGCGTTTAGTGTATCTCTCAGATCATCGGCAGTGGTGATCTCGTCCAAATCCCTACATTCGACTAAAACCTCCTGGGTCAGGGATCTAACCGTTGCCTGTGTGTGTGTGTGTGTGTGTGTGTGTGTGTGTGTGTGTGTGTGTGTGTGTGTGTGTGTGTGTGTGTGTGTGTGTGTGTGTGTGTGTGTGTGTGTGTGTGTGTGTGTGTGTGTGTGTGTGTGTGTGTGTGTGTGTGTGTGTGTGTGTGTGTGTGTGTGTGTGTGTGTGTGTGTGTGTGTGTGTGTGTGTGTGTGTGTGTGTGTGTGTGTGTGTGTGTGTGTGTGTGTGTGTGTGTGTGTGTGTGTGTGTGTGTGTGTGTGTGTGTGTGTGTGTGTGTGTGTGTGTGTGTGTGTGTGTGTGTGTGTGTGTGTGTGTGTGTGTGTGTGTGTGTGTGTGTGTGTGTGTGTGTGTGTGTGTGTGTGTGTGTGTGTGTGTGTGTGTGTGTGTGTGTGTGTGTGTGTGTGTGTGTGTGTGTGTGTGTGTGTGTGTGTGTGTGTGTGTGTGTGTGTGTGTGTGTGTGTGTGTGTGTGTGTGTGTGTGTGTGTGTGTGTGTGTGTGTGTGTGTGTGTGTGTGTGTGTGTGTGTGTGTGTGTGTGTGTGTGTGTGTGTGTGTGTGTGTGTGTGTGTGTGTGTGTGTGTGTGTGTGTGTGTGTGTGTGTGTGTGTGTGTGTGTGTGTGTGTGTGTGTGTGTGTGTGTGTGTGTGTGTGTGTGTGTGTGTGTGTGTGTGTGTGTGTGTGTGTGTGTGTGTGTGTGTGTGTGTGTGTGTGTGTGTGTGTGTGTGTGTGTGTGTGTGTGTGTGTGTGTGTGTGTGTGTGTGTGTGTGTGTGTGTGTGTGTGTGTGTGTGTGTGTGTGTGTGTGTGTGTGTGTGTGTGTGTGTGTGTGTGTGTGTGTGTGTGTGTGTGTGTGTGTGTGTGTGTGTGTGTGTGTGTGTGTGTGTGTGTGTGTGTGTGTGTGTGTGTGTGTGTGTGTGTGTGTGTGTGTGTGTGTGTGTGTGTGTGTGTGTGTGTGTGTGTGTGTGTGTGTGTGTGTGTGTGTGTGTGTGTGTGTGTGTGTGTGTGTGTGTGTGTGTGTGTGTGTGTGTGTGTGTGTGTGTGTGTGTGTGTGTGTGTGTGTGTGTGTGTGTGTGTGTGTGTGTGTGTGTGTGTGTGTGTGTGTGTGTGCTTTTTTTTTTTTTTTTTTTTTACAAGGGTTAAAGGCCATCAAAAATCCCTTATCCTCCTTGCCTAGATCCCCCCGGGACCACGGGATGCTGCGACTACTTCGGAGGAGGGGGGCTGTGCTCATGCATTTCTTCTAAAATTCCGGCCCCTAGCTTAGGCTAGTTCGCCGACTGGCTTGCTGAGATCCACAGCTGCGTTGTCTCGATTCCTCGGCGGTCGTACCACAAACTTCCTCACTCGGATCCTCCTGACTTCCCCGCCGTCAAGGGTGTTCCACCAGTTACGGTGAATGAAACTTCCGCACGGATGGTGCCGCGACTACCGCCGGCTATCGCAGGGGACGCTTTCGCGCATTGCGCCGTCTTCGTCTTCGGGTTGCAGAGGTGGTCCGACAGTTCCGGTGGTGGATGACGTCCGCACTGGCGGTGCCCTACATACCCGAAGCACTTCCTTCTTCTTTCTTCTTTCTTCAGCAGGTTGGCAATTCAAGTGCCGAGGTCGGTCCAACGATTCCGGTTGGCAGAAGACTTCCGGTTCGCTGGCGCCCCGACGACCCGAAACCAAACACTGCTCACTCTGCTGGATTTCGCTCCAAACCGACGCTTATTTGCTGGTCCCTTCTCCATTGACGCTGCAGCTCTGACAGTATTTGCGTCACGACTCTGCTTACTGCATTCCACGTACCCTCATCGCGACACATTCGCTCTGCGATGTTGTCCGCCCGTAGGGCAGGCATTCCTCTACGTACTTCCGCAAACCTTGGGCAATCGAATACCACGTGTTCTGGAGTCTCCTCTATGTTGATACACGCCGGGCAGGATGGCGATGACGCATGGCCACACCGATGCAGATAGTGACGGAAACAGCCATGTCCGGAAAGGAACTGTGTGAGGTAAAAGTTCACCTCTCCATGCTCCCTATACACCCACGTCGACACATTGGGGATGAGCCGGTGGGTCCACCTTCCATTATCCGCATTGTCCCACTCCTGCTGCCACTTCACCATAGAGTCCAGTCTCACCGTCTTCCTCACATTTCTGGTATCTCTCCGTTGGTAACACTCGATATCCTCTGCTAGGGTTATGCAGATTGGAATCATCCTGCGATAACGCAAACTGCCTCCGAGGAAATGGTTCGGTACGCACTCGCGACTCGAACGGCCATTAGGCGAAACACGCTGTTCAACTTTCTGCGGTTACGTTTCGTCTTGAGCGCAGCTTCCAGGCTGGAGCTCCGTACCTCAGTATCGAGGATGCTACTGCTGCCAGAAGACGTCTACTACTGCTTTTAGGACCACCCACGTTCGGCATGATCCTTGCAAACGCACTGACCATTTTAGATGCCTTTTCGCAGGAATAGTCCACATGGGTGTTGAAATTCAACCGGTCGTCGATCATCACTCCTAGATGCCTCAAAGCTCGCACGGACGGTATGTTATGCCCTCCTATGGTAAGCTGGATCCGCTGGATCTCGCGGCAGTTGCTAACCAGCATCACTTCTGTTTTGTGGTGAGCAAGCTGCAGTTTGACTCCATTCATCCAGTTTTCAACTGCGTCGGTCGTCTCCGCCACCAGCATTTCTACCTCTTCCAGCGACTCTCCGGTTATCGTTAGAACGACATCATCCGCGAATCCGAAAATCTTCACGCCTTTGGGCAACTTCAGTTTTAGAACTCCGTTATACATAATGTTCCACAGCGTCGGGCCTAGAATGGAACCTTGCGGAACACCTGCGGTAACCCTAATCGACTTCTGCCCCGAATTCGTTTCGTAAACCAGGATCCGGTTCTGGAAGTAACTTTCAATGATTCTACACAAGTAGTCAGGAACCCGCATACCGTGCAGCGCTGCGGCGATAGCCTCCCCAGCTGGCACTGTTAAAAGCGTTTTTGACGTCAATCGTTACTACAGCGCAGAATCGATTGCCGCGCCTCTTCTTCTTGGCCGCTTTCTCTGAAACTTCAATGACCGTCCTGATTGCGTCCACCGTCGATCTGCCTTTTCGGAATCCGAACTGCATTTCCGATAAGCCGGTCTCGCCTTCAGTGAACTGCGTCAGCCGATTAAGGATAATCCTTTTCAGAAGCTTCCCCAGTGTATCCAGCAGGCATATGGGCCTATACGATGCTGGATTCCCCGGCGGTTTCCCTGGTTTCGGCAGCAGCACTAGTTTCTGGATCTTCCACCTATCCGGAAAGTTACCATCTGCTAGGCATTTCTGTAGCACCATCCTAAACAAATCTGGAATCGCCAGTATCGCAGTTTTTAGAGCCACGTTTGGAATTCCATCTGGACCCGGAGCTTTCTTCATCTTCAGACCTTTCGCCACTGATGACAGCTCGTCGTTGGAGACTTGCATACCTGCAATGGTTACTCCGTCTTCATCTACGTACGGTGTAGGTGGCCACATCGTAGAATCATGCTGCGGGAAGAGACCATCAACGATGATCTTCAGCTTGTCCGGACACATTTCCGCTGGCGTCGCTGGACCCCTGATCCTCGCTGTTACGACCCGATAAGCGTTGCCCCAAGGATCAGCGTCAGCTTCTCGGCACAACTCCTTGAAGCAGTTGGATTGGCTGACTTTAATCTCCCGTTTGAAGGCCGATCTAGCTTCACGGAAGATTATCTTACGCTCCTCTCTGACTGTTTCAGACCTTGCTCTCTGAAAGTGTCTTCTGGCTCTGAGACACGCAGCACGAAGGCTAGCAAGAGTATCGTTCCACCAGTAATTTAGCCGCCGGCTTTTCCTTGGCTCCAGTCTCCTTGGCATCGTCGCATCGCATGCCCTCGCAAGAGTTTCTGTCAGCTCGTCTGCATCTAGATTTGTAGCGCCGCTGTCCGCTCGGAGTGCTTCGATAAAAGATCTTTGTCGAAGTCCTTCGCCTTCCATTTTCGCCCGCTATTCCTAATCTCTCGCCGTACCGTCGGCATTCGTGTTCCAACACAATACCGGATCGCCTGATGATCACTATGTGTATAGTCCTCACTAACTCTCCAGTTCATGTTCCTCACCAGCGACGGACTGCAGAACGTGACGTCGATGATGGACTCCCTGCCATCTCTGCGAAATGTACTAACGGTACCTTCGTTGCACAGCCTGACGTCCAGCTTTGCCAACGACTCCAGCAAACTGTAACCTCTGGGGTTAGTCAGCCTGCTTCCCCACTCCACTGCCCAAGCGTTGAAGTCGCCTCCTATGATTACCGGTTTTCGGTCGATCAGTTTCTCCGTGAGTGCGTTTAGCATCCGAATAAACTGCTCCAGAGTCCATCTTGGAGGTGCGTAGCAGCTACACACGAAGATCCCGTTGATTTTGGAGATAACGAAACCTTCGCTTGAGCTGTCTACCACTTCTTGAATAGGGAATTTGACCATCACTTGGATAGCTGCAATCCCCGATGAATCCGCCACCCAGTTGCCGTTGTCAGGAGGGATCCGATACGGTTCAGCAATAATTGCCACGTCACACATTGCTTCTGTTGTCGACTGCCACAACAGTTGCTGTGCGGTGTCGCAATGATTGAGATTCAACTGGATGATCTCCATTAATCCCGGCCCGCCATCGCCTTCTTTGTACGCAGGGCATTGAAGCCACCCGTCATATGGTCGTTCCCGTCCTTAGGCTTGCAGAGCAGGCATCTTGGTTGCTTCGTGTAGTCCCTAGCAACGTGTCCTTTTCCACCACATTTCCTACATTGACCGGATCTGTCCGGGCCATTGCAGTTCAGCGCCTGGTGTCCAAACGCCAAACATTTGAAACATCGCTCCATCTGTTTGGTGACTCGTGGGGCGAATCTCAACGGGCACACCGACCATCCTACTTTTACCTTGCCCCCCTCCACCATTTGGTTGGCAGCCTCTGCTGGTAGTCGTATCGCTGCTACTTGTGTGCCACCGTACGCTCTCCTCAGTCGAACCGTCATTTGCACTTCCCCCAGCTTGCATTGTGAGACCAGTGCATCCCTCAGTTCGTCTTCCGTCGTGATCTCGTCCAGGTCTCTGCACTCGACCACTGCTTCCTGCGTTAGAGCTCTTACGTTACCGTCACTGCCCAATGAATTGGCAATGAGCTCCCGGAAGGCCGAGCTCCTGATCGTATAATCCTTCTTCAGCTCGAACAGCAACTCCCCCTTCTGGGTACGCCTAGTTCTCACCACATTCTCACCCAAGTCTTTTAGATTCGGGTTATCTCTCATCTTCTTCAGGATCGCTGCGTACGACGTTTTATCGCTCGCTTCTACGATCAGGGCATCACCTTTAACTCTCTCCCGAGGAGAACGACGTTTTCTTGTTTCTTCTGTTCCTTCCTCTTTTCCACATTCTCCTTCTGCTGCTTCCTCTTCTCCCGCTGGTTTTCCACGGTCTTCTACTCACAATCCTTGTCACTTTCCTTCAGAACGCTGTTAAATTCTTGCTCGTTCCGATTTTTTTTCGTTCCTTCCTTCTCTCCAGGCTAATTCCTTCCTCGTTTTTCCGTGCGAGTGGTTCAGGGGAATTTTGGGTGCCTGCTGTGTCTCAACTGCTGTATGCTCCGCCGCATCTTTCAGCACCTTTTCAGCTGCTTCGGCTTTCTTTTTCAGCGCGATCTGTTCGTGTTCGGCTGCTTTTACGGCGGACTTAATGCTTGTCACTAGAAGCTTGATCTTCGTGTGAACATTGTGCTTGTCCTTCACGAAGTCATAAAGCTCGTTGACTCGCTTCCGCACCTCCATCAGGTTGGACCTCCCGAATTGTAGCTCCTCCTGAGTAGCACTACTTTCCGATTTTTGGGTGGACACCCTATTCCCGGATCCTAGCTCCTGTTGGCCTGCCTGGTACTCAGCAGTCTTGGCCGTACTACTGGTACTCGCTACTGCTGCCTGCGACATCACTGGAGATCGCTGCAGCTTCCCACTCTTTGCGAAAACATTCGCCCCGCCTGCTCCTTCGTTGTTTATAGAATTTGTTTCCATGTTAAAAGGGTCCCCCCTCCGGGCCGTTATCTCTACCTGTTGTAGATAGTCGCCTCTTGTGATCCCATGGGTGCCTTTGTAAACAGTGAGGTCCATGCAAGGGTTGACTCCGGTGCCTTATAACACCGTGTTCAGAGCCGGATCGGCGTAAATCAGGAATGGTGCATCTGAACCTACTACCCACCGGTATAGGTGACAGGTTTTAAGCGTTACTGGAGGCCTGCCAGGTTGTTTATCGGGACGGAGGCAGACGAACCATTAGCCTGCTTGCCATTTCAAGAAGATGTCACTCTTTTTTACTCAGGAAACAGAATAGCTCGACTGTCAGCCCATATACGCCTAGTCCTATCCATAAACCGAGAATCGTCCAATGTCGTTTGCCGTGACCAGTATACCATAATCAGGATCTTACTGGTATGAATCCTGATGTACCGGTTGGCACTCCTCTTGGGCTTGTGTACTTTGAGCGGCGCACGGTCGCTGTGATAGGGCCTGCTTGCAGACACATGCAGCTTTTATAGAGGGATCAACAGAGCCCACTGTCAAACCCCACCACATCCTAGACAGGCCCCTAACTCGCAGTGGCCATGGGGAGGGTCGTCAAGCCCTTGGACAAAGTCCCTGCTGCCCCTTGTGTGTGTGTGTGTGTGTGTGTGTGTGTGTGTGTGTGTGTGTGTGTGTGTGTGTGTGTGTGTGTGTGTGTGTGTGTGTGTGTGTGTGTGTGTGTGTGTGTGTGTGTGTGTGTGTGTGTGTGTGTGCAAAACTACTCAAAAATGTCACTCATTTTCGAACTAATCCTCAACTGATTTGCTCACAACAAGTTGCATTCGACGCAGAATCCTGTCCCATTGTTTCCTATTTGAAATTGGCCAGATCGGACTATGGGATCGAAAGTTATGGTCAAAATACAAATTCATACGAAAAAATCGCGTAAAAAATGTCACTCATTTTTCGGGCACTTATCCTTAACCGATTTGCTCGCAACAAGCTGCATTCGACGCAGAATCCTGTCCCATTGTTTCCTATTTGAAATTGGCCAAATCGGACTATGGGATCGAAAGTTATGGCCAAAATACAAATTCATACGAAAAAATCGCGTAAAAAATGCCACTCATTTTTCGGGCACTTATCCTTAACCGATTTGCTCGCAACAAGTTGCATTCGACGTAGAATCCTGTCCCGTTGTTTCCTATTGAAAATTGGCCATATCGGACTATGGGATCGAAAATTTTACCATTTTTTGCCTTTCTCGTATACTAAGTATACGGTAAAGGCTATATGATCGTTCCAAAAACAAACTTTTTATAGAAGGCCCGGAGACCCATAGTGTTATATACCAATCGACTCAGTTCGACGAATTGAGGTGATGTCTGTGTGTGTGTGTGTATGTGTGTTTGCGCAAAACTACTCAAAAAATTGTCACTCATTTTTTGGGCACTTATCCTCAACCGATTTGTTTGCAACAAATTGCGTTTGGCGAGAATTTTTTTTATGCATATAAACAAATATGAAAAATAAGACCAATCCACATATTGGTGTTATTTTAGATTTTTCCAATCCTTTTGAACGAACGAGAAAGGCACCATCACCGCTAGGTGGATTAATCTGGGGTTTTTTCTTTTCATGGTGGTTACAATGGCAGTTGTGCCTTGCTATTAATCTACACTGCACCCCGCCCATATTTGCTTCTATGAGCTTCTATTCTATTCATCATCACACAGACGTTCCTAAGCGATGTTGCTCATGTGGTCACTGTTCGGGACGTGTTGATAAGAGAATAGTTTTGTAGAATAAGATCCCACCTTCATCATTATTATCACTTATCACTTTAAATGTAATACGATCACTAATAACCACGCCATATTTATCTTCTTCATATATTATCTTCATCACTTCACTGTTATCTTGATCATATCAGTACAATTATGTATAATTATTATTGTCACTAATATTATTTCTGTACATCCACTTGCTTTCTTACTTCACTTCAATTTTCGATTTAGCTATCTTTTCTCGCCGTTATCCGAAAATTACTTGTGTATTTAATATAGTTATATTTATTTATCATTTGTTTTTATAATTTGTGTAAATATTCAACGAAACTAAGGAATCACTTGTCATGGAAAAGGACAATTGCAGATTCCTTTACCGCGTGAGGATCTGTTCTGGACTGAGAGGATGCCGATGCACCTTCTGTGTTGCTTGCGCAAGCCGGCGCTTCTGTCATATCTGCATCTGTCATCATCGTCATTTTCAATCATGCGCGAGGGGTAAGAAGGCATGACAGTATGAGTCATGTATGCACCTCACAATTTGTATTCAAGCTGGAATGTTTTATGAATATCATACGAAATAACAATAAGTTACGTGAGCTGTAACATCAAGACACTCTTTATCAAGTGATAAAACCCGCAGTCTGAGCAGACTATATGTTTTAATGCAACCGTGTTTTATAAACATGAGATAGTAAAATTAAGAGTTTTTTCCACTAATGCTATGCAGTGTTGGTAAAAACTCAAAATCTCAAAACTCATGGATGATTCAAATCAAGCGTGAGTTGAAACGCACCCAACTCAACACCTAAAAACTCATGGATGAGTTGAATCATCCATTTGAATCATTGTAGGTTTTCTTTTGTTCTTCTTCGTTAAAAACAGTGAATTGACGTTTGTCGCATAAAATATTAAACACTCTTTTATGTATAAGCAATAAATTGCCCCCAATTTAATTTCAAATGCGTTTTTAAACCAAAATGATTTTTTGGCAAATGAGTGAAATGATGCGTTTTAGCATGACAAATTCAAGCGTGATGCATTCCTTTAAAATCGCAGACGATTTCGTTCGTACGGGAGCGCTCGTTGATTGAGATTTATGAGTGATTTTACCAACACTGATGCTATGTCAATGTTCTGTTTTCAATTTATGTTTTATGCCTTTAATCAGATTTACAAGTTTTGATGAATTATCAAGTTGATGAATTATGCAGATACACAAACATTCACATACACACACATAAGGGATTAATTTTAAATGTAAGTAAGGTGATACAAAGGGTGATACACATTTCCGCATTTATACAATTTAAAAAAGTTATTTTGATTTACCTTTTCATGAGTTTGTTTTAACTACTAACCACCACCGCTCAACTTTATATTAGTCGGATCACCACTGCTTTAAGGTACACTGGGGGAAGTGGAAAAGGAAAAATCGATAGTTCATGTGCAACTCATTGTCAAAGCAGTTTAAATGATCTAAATGCATTCAATCATTATGGGCTCTCAAAAACAGTCCATTTTGAACCAACTGTGCGGTAATTCATACCATTTTAGTCGCTTGAAATTTATAAAAATAGATTTGAAATTTGGGAGTTATTTTTCCACTTAACCCAGTGAAATGGGGTAAGTGGAAAACCCAAGTTATCTTGACCTTCAATTGTGATCAGTAGTGATATATCATTAAAATCGAGACGGTAATTTAGTATCTTTTGTTGAATAATTTCGTTGGATTTAAGGAATAGGTCCCCAAGGAATTCTTGTAATAGGGGAGAGGTGGTTGTGCCTTCTAAAACACTAAGTGTACGTAAAATCAGTATGTTCGCCCCAAAGATGAACTTTTTTGAGGTAGAATGAGACTTACAGTGCTATAAACTTATCAACTCAGTTTAACGAATTGAGATGATGTCCGTATGTGCGTGTTTGTATGCACAAAACACGTACAAAATATTCACCTATTTCATGCATTTGTCCTTAACCGATTTGTTCGCAACAAATTGCATTCAACGGCGAAACTTGTTATGAATATAAAGGAATATGTATTATGGAATATATTTACCTATCAGTGCTATTTTTATCTTTCTCATACATTTTTTTTCATATGTAAAACATGTGAAAGGCATCAACACCGATAGGTGGATTAATCAGGCGTTTTCTTATGTATATTAGTCCAATCACCACTGAAATCACAATGATAACAAAGAAGGAACATATTAAGATTCACAGCTATCGAAATAAACACTGGAGGGAAGGAAAAATTTGCGTGATAAGAACATTATTCACTCCCCCCGCGGTGTTTGATATCAGGGGTAAATGTAAAATTTTGAAATTATTTGCTTTCATGGTACAAACCACTACAAATTGAATGTGATTAGTTTAATTGTATTATAATGGTCACATGTAGTGCAAAATCACAAGAAAACGGAACAATTTATGCAAGTAAGAATTAATTTGATGAATGCAAAAATTAACTTCTCGCAAAACCTAAAATGACAGCTCCTGCGTAAACTGTGTTAGTGTATGTATAACACAGATTTTAACATAGTATTAGTGTGAACATATACTTTATACTTAATATACTTTAATTTTTGCACAATGTTATGGTATGGTAAAAACTGTAAAGCCTGTACAATTGAAATTTTTCGAGTTGATTTTTACACTTACCCCCTTTTTCCACTTCCCCCAGTGTACCTTACTTGATGTGATTAGGGTCTTGATACACATCGTTGTCTCGTCATCGTTGGTATTTTCGAAGCCATTCACAATTATCGGTATTGAAGAAATGAAACAAAACAAAATTTGTATTAGTGGAAGTTATTTCATTAGCTATGATGGTTTGTTGGCTTATTAGTTAATTGTTATTCGGGACGTCATATGTGTGACTTACGATAGGTGTCATGTGATGCATTGTTTAGAATAATTTATTTATCCAACGATTTTTTCCTAAATGTTGGTTCAGGTTAATTTCTATTTATATAAGTTTGTTTGTAAGTGATGTGTTTGGTCGTTGTATGCTTGAGTCGGCTTTAGCTATTTTTGATAAGCCCCCTTCATTTTTAGTATTTGATCAGTGCATGATTTGTAACATGGTCCCTGATTTATGATTAAGTATGTCTTTGTAACAGCATAGCTGGGCCTTTCGATGACAATATCGAAATACAATAATTTTTCCTCAATGTGGTCCACGTTGTGTTGTAACTGATTTAGCAAAAATAATCGTGCACCCCAGTTCACAACTCATTTTAAACATTAACCCAACTCACAATAATTCCAAGGACCGGTTGCATTCTGGAAGAAGTCGGCAAGTTTTGATATCAGCTGACGTGTTTCCTTTAAGCTATATCGTGTAGGACAATTTAAAAAAGTTTATATAACTCTAGAGAAATTAAGTTGTGGAATAAGGTGTTTGAAAATTTGTATCAGCTGATTACCGCCTTTGGCAGTATACAGTTATAACACAATAGGAGGCTAAGTAGAACTGACTGACTATTAAAAGGCTCTTTATTCAATAAATTCAGTCGAATTATACTTAACCTCCCTTAGCTTCGATCCGCGACCGGTAGCACGCGCCCTGTTGGTCATTGAGGAAACCGTATAGGAGAGTACGAACTTTCAATGTAATTTCCAAATTTACACAACTTTATTCCATCCAATTAAGCCCCTGTTCGTACAATCCTACAAGCATAGAATTACATTCTCCCGAAGCAAAACCTTGCCGATGAACCATTCTGCATTACTCAATCACCATAGAGCCATTGAAGATCATGATGAAAGATGTTTATAACAAATTACATTGACTGAAATTCAATGATCCATGAAACTGACTGCAACACAGAAAGATCCCCACCGTATGTGTCTTCTGGAGAATTATAATCCATAGCCCAAGGGAAAATCGAATTTTTATTTTTGATGCCAAATGTCTTAGAAATGCATGTAACGTTTAGATCTGGTCTGCCGTAATCTGAAAAAGTGACGTATCCGCCATTTTTACAACATACATGTTTTCCATTTTTCTGTTAAAGAGTACTACTCGTTATATTTTGATGTTGATATACGATGATATATGTATATTTACGATATATTTTGATGTTGATATTCCTCTCGATACCAAAAGTGATATTTATAATGCTCTCGTATCTTTAACAAATTTAATGGTCGAAGCCAAAGGCATCGCAATTCCTAAATGTGAAATTAAATTCAACTCCATTATTATTGACGACGATTTTCACTTGTCATAAGAGTTAATACAATCCCATTGAATTCCACCACTTAATTGTATCTTGACAGATACGTATTTCGACTTGGAAACACATAGCAGAAAAGAAACCAAAATATGTAAAATCTCGAAGAGATTAATAAATTATCTTTTTTATCAGGAAATACTTAAAAACCACTCATATTTTATTCCACATTGCTAATGCGAATGAATGACGTTCGCAAAAGTGTCAACAATAGAAATCTTTGCTTCACATCCCGAGCATAACCGGGTACACATTTTTATATTCTTGATTAGCATGCATCTTTTAAAAGGCTCCATCCCACTCTTGGATGTTTCCGTCTTGAACCGCTCCGACGAGGAAGCGATAGTTTTAATTTTACAAACTGGTTGAGCTGTAGATCTTCAAGTTTTTTTTTCGGTTGACTTAAGTACTAGAATTCACTTAAACAGTAGTTTGTAGACATAGGGGGGGACTGTTTCCATTCCCACCTCACTATAACAAATTTATCTCATCTTGAAACAAAGAAATAAAGCACCATTTTCATCGGCCCTTTTTACTTACCACGCATGTAAGTAAAAAGAGCCGATGATACTGGGCTTTTTTTTCCTGATGAAAAAGTCACAAAAATGAAAAGCTATCGAACTGATTTTAATTCAAATCGAACTGATTTTTATTCAACTTGTTTTTTCTTTCTGTAAGGCACAAGTTTTAGAAAGTGTAATCTTGACAGACGAAAATTCCGTTAATTTTATAGCCAATACAATCTTCCGGTATTCATCTTAGTGTGAAATAAATATGAAATAAAAGGAGATCTTACTCTTCCATTCACCCTCTTATTTATACATTAACCCATTTGTAAATTGACATTCTAGACATCTAAACATATTTCAGATTGAACAATCAATCGGATTTCTTTCCATTTCAAAAGTTTGATTTATAAAAATGGGAATATTGTGCTTGAGAAATTATTAAATGGAAAAATTCACGAATCTAACAACTCTAATTAGAGTCATTATCATACGTCGTGCAGTAGGCTTCGAATATTTTTCTCAAATACATTGAATACTCATGAATACATTCCCTACCCCATGAATCATTCCCTAATAAATTGGGTTTCGTAATGTTTGTAAAGAACTGACGTATAATTATGACCAGCTGATTTTGTTCAGTACCAATACACTATGTACTCTAATTGGGGCTCATATAAGGAAATCATTGGAACAGATATATACGAATCACCTCATTGCTCATTTATATATATGCATCTAACGAGTTGCCAATTCATCTTTACAGAGGTGTTCTTAAAGACAAAAAAACTACTTTGAAGCAGAAAGGTGTTCGATTGGGTGCTCAAACTTAGATCTTTAACGCGTTCAGCCGTGGAACATCTCAGTTGATTTTCATCGTGCGATAGCGACGGTCGGTTCCTTGGTCTAAAGATTAAACTCTTCATTTCGATCGATAGTCGAGTGCGTTTCGCGTTCAAACCAACTCTGCCATTGGATTTTCTCAATTGAATACGAACAAGTAACCAACATGGCATTGAAATTCAACGAGAAAAACCATCCCTACATCGATCTCGGTTCAGGGTTCCAGATTTACCTGCAAGACGAATGCTGCAGGCACGGTGCCGAAATGGAAGCCAGGGCACGCACATTTATTAACGAATCGCCGCAGTCGGTGGCCCGAGGCATGGCAGAACTGCGCAAGTTGATAGCGGCCGATCCGGATATCAACTTGCCGGTCGAGAGCGACTGGTATCTGAACCTTTATCTGCGAGCCGGATTCTACGACCCGCAGAAGGCACTGGCCATCGTGCAGGCCAATTCAAGGCAGAAAGCGAAAACTCCGGAATATTTTGCGCCGATTAAGAGCCTGCGGCATGTGTACGAGGAGGGTGTCGTGTGGATGCTACCAGAACGGGACGACGATGGGGCGGTGGTGATTATAGCGGAATCAGGAAGTGAGATGGGATAGTTTTATCTATTCTATTTTTTTTTTTCGTTTATTTGGGTGCTATGCACGTCAGAAGAAAACTGGATTGATCCTAACAGGTTTGAGTGAGGAAATGATAAACTAATGGCACATGCTATTTTAAATTTGATAGCTAGACAGACAGACTGAAATCGTTCGATAGATATTACAATAATTATCTAATAATTTGCATACGCTCGTTCTTTAAAGTTTTTGAGTTAACTCTCCCATATTAAATTGTAGGCGGTGCAAACCCTTGTCGGTCAAAAAATATCTAATCGCGAGGAATAGGGTAAAGTGCCCAATAGTGGACCCCCAACCAATAGTGGACCCTCCAGCCATTTTCGCATTATTACAGTACAATGTAAACATTTTGCTATGAAATTCTATCGGGAGAACCTACCTTACACTCCTATGATTTGACTTCATGCATTGGAAATGTTATGGAAAGTAAAATTAGATGTTTTTTTACAATTCTATGAAAAATAAACACGAGAGTGTCTATCATAGGAATATTTTGGGGGGTCCATAATAGGAAAGAAGAACGTCCCGAAACGGAACATAAAAATCAAATGAAGTGTCGACTATAGGGAAAGCAAATTCCTATTATGGACCCCCGGAGGGTCTACTATAGGGCGAATTCAGTCGGACTTTAAAATGTTAGTTTCAACGAATAACGTCGAGTATTTGAGTGTTTTATGTATGTATCGTAAAGCTTGCAGAGCTTGATATTAGATATCACGCAAAATTAATATTTTGAAAATTTCCACTCCTTATACCAGAAAGAGCAAAATTTCGCTACTAGGGGGTCCACTATTGGGCATTTTACCCTATTTTACCTCCGCTGGTTTTATCTTCTTTTTTTACGGTTCTGCGATCTTACCTGAAATTTTTTACTCAATAACCACTTCTATGAACACATCCACAGCAATTGATGAGCTTTTTATATTTATACGGAGTAAAGAATTCTTTCTTATTTTAATTACATTTAAATAGTTCAATCAAAGTTGATTGCTCATTTTCCTGGTATTATACCATGCTACATGGACATTAATTTACAATGTTCTGAAAACTCAGATGTGAATATGTACATTATGTGGAAGATTATGAGTTGAAAAATGTATTGGGGGTAACTACTTCCCGAGTAACACACATGTTGTAGGGCAGTTACGGTAACTCAAATGCGACCAAATTTGGTCACATTTAAGTTGCTGCAACCAAATCCACGCGAGTTGTGTTACTAGGGTTTTCTTCGATGGGACTCGAATCCATGACCCTCAGTTTTTTTATATAGATTTTCTTATCTGAATCCCATATAGATGAAATAAAATGTTTTAAAGTAACATTTAGCCTATTTTAGGGGATATTAGGGATATTAGGGCCTACCAAAAAAATTAATTCAAGGATTTTTTTTTCTTTTTTATTTTAGATTTTTTCAGACATTTGAAGAAAATGTTTTTTAGATACACAAAAAGAATTATTTCGAATTATTTTGGGATATTTTTTTAAATATAGCAGAATTGCTAAAACTGAAATTTTATTGAATTGATCGAACGAAGAAATGTGGGACACATTTTGCATTTTGCCTGTGTGTGTACAAATGAGCATAAAAATTACCTCAATCGATTAGCTCACAAAAGAAAGAGTATTTAGCGGAGGATCTTCTTCCAGTGTTTCTCTTGAAAAAATTAGCCTAATACGTCAACGCGTTCAAAACTTATGTTCAAAATACTAAAATTTCATATAGTGTATAGGACAAACACATTTTTGGCACTTATACTCATCCGATTTGCTCGCAATAAGTTTTATACGTCGGGGATTTTAGCATTGAATGCAAATAAACGTAAATGGTGGGACATACCCACCTATTACTGCTCTTTTTGACTTTTCTTATAAGAAATTACATTGAATTAGACATTTTTTCAAACAGCTCTAACTTGGAAATGTGCAAATATGTGCAAACTTTCTCGACGCCTCCCTGAAAGGTCTGATGTTTCTTACGTGGTTCATGTAAAGTAGCGGCGACAAAAGACTTTTTTCATGGTCAAAAATTCTTTGAAAATTCGATCGATTTTTATTATGTAATTTCATGAGAGGAACTATTGTAAACTTCTTAAAGAATTGTTCCGGAAATATGTTGGGGACTTTCTTCGGGAATTTCTTCAGTTCTACGAACGGATATTCGTTTCTTTTAAATGTTCCTTTAAAACATTTGTCGGAGATGTTCAAAAGGATTTTTTTTAGAAATTCGTTCGGAAATACAGTTGATGAAAAAGTATAAAACTGCTCAAACATAGTAGCAAAAAAACCGCTACTATAAGTGTCAAACCGATGTTGTTGATGCAACCAATCATGTTGTAGTGTACATGATAGACAACATATGCCAAATTAAGTTTATTGAAGCAAAATAATTTTGAATGCCAAAATAATTTTGAATGCCAAAATAATTTTAATGATTACAGCGCGACTAGCGTTTTAGAACTTATGATGTACTGGAAATACATTAGCAAAATGTTACGGATTTCTTTGAAATCCTTGGGATTTTTTTTGGAAATTCATTCTTAAATTTATTTACGAAAACTTTAGAAAACACAATAAGGAATTGTTCTGGATAAATATTCCTACGAAAATTCCTTTAGAGATTCCTTCGGAAATTCCGTTATGAATTTCTTTGGAAATTTTAATAAATTCCTTCAGGAATTTCGCTGGAAATGATTTCTGGAATTCCCCCCTCTAGGATTTCATTCTGGAATTCTTATCGCAATTACTTCATTAAATCCTTCAAGAATTCCTCCAAAATTTTTTTTAGGAATTTCTCCAGGAATTCGTCCAAGTTTTCCCCAGGAAATTCTTTTTTCCGGGAATTCCTTCAGGTACTTCTCCAGGAATTCCTTCAGGAATTTCTCCGCGATTTTTTTCGCCGAATCGTCCAGGAAATCATTCCGGATTTCACTCGGAATTTACTCCAGAATTTCATTCGGAAATTAATTTGAGAGTTTCTCCAGGATATCTTCCAAGTGTTCTTCCAGGAATTTCTTCAGAACAAACTCCCGGGAATTCATCCGGTAATTTCTTCAGCAATTCATCTGGGAATACTTTAAAGATTCCATCTGGGAATTTCTCCATTAGTTCCTCCAGGTATTCTTCCTGGAATTCCTTCAGATAGTTCTCCGGAAATTCCTTCAGGAACTTCTCAAATAATTATTCTAAGATTTCCTTGTGGGAATTCCTCCGGAAGTGTTTGTGGGAGTTCTCCTGGGAACTCCTCCAGGAGTTTCTCCAAGAGTTCCTCCGGGAATCCCTCCAGGAACTTCACAGGTAATTCCTGGAGGATACACCCAGGTTCTTTTTACACGGTTTGGTTTTAGTCGTTTAAGACCTTCATCGTCAATTAAACAATGAGTTAACCCCACGAAAAAAATCACAAAAAATCAAAGAAAATTCAGGTGGTATTTAAAAAGCTGTGAAAGTTCGGGTTGACCGAGAAATTAATAAATTCCAACCGTGTAAAAAAAACCTGGGTGTATTTGGCAGGAATTTCACGGGAAATGGGATTTCGGAAGATCCTCAAGAAATTCAACTCCGGGAATTCCAGCGGCTGTTCCTCTGAAAAATCCTCCGGGAGTTCCACCAGTATTACCGCCGGAAATTTATTTTCGAGAACATTATATAGAAAAAATCACCACGCCGATTCACGCCGCCGCTGCCGCCGACCAAAATTTTGACAAACGCCGCAGCCGCTGATTTTCGGACCGGCGCACACCTCTAGATGTAACTAGACTGAGCACGCGCAGTTTGAAGTTTGTATGAAAATTACTAGGGTATCTGTTCCTATATCAATAACAATAAGGCAATGCGCATATGAAATGCATTGATTTCTCACCCAATAATCAAGAGACATGGGAATAATTATGCTCGGCTCATGTAATTTTTAATTAAACACAATTTGGTAACTTCAAAAATGAAATTTCATCACATTATAGAAGTATTTAGCTAAAAAACATCATTACCGCCATGCACCTATTTCAATAACATTCAAAAACAGTTAATCCTATGCCTGTACCTATATCAATAATACTGTTTCCAACATAAAATACGCACACTATTACATGTGTGTATACGTAACGATATGATTGCAGTGATGCCGAATTCTTCAATATTTTGTATTTGAGTTGAAATATAATTACAAAATTGCTGTTTTTGTTGCAGTTTTCCATCTTATCAGTTCAATTTTGTGTTTGTCATAATTTATCTTTTCGATATAATTTATTTTACAAACATAAGAGTTGAATTTCACAATGAAAGTTCATTCAAGCATTTTTTAAATAAAAATGTTGGTCGGCAACCCTTGCAGATACTGCCAGCCATGTAAACAGTTTGAAATACGGACAAGGATAATTGAGACGTTGTTCGAAAGAAACCTATATCAAACTATAGGAAATCGCGTTGGTTTTTAAAATATAATTATATTCATAGTGAAAATGTGATGTGCTTTATGTGCTGTGAAGTGAATTTTGAAGGGATAGAATTGTTTTAGCCTGAAATTGAGTGGAAAACAACGGCGTGAAAACAGATGAATCTGCTAGTAGCAATCGAGCAGTGCATCAAATCATCAGTTCAAAGGTAGGAAAATGCAAATAAAAGTGCTTTCTAATTTTATCTTTTAATAATTTGATTCTTGTGAATTAAAAGATTACTCAAACAAAATCTTGAAAAATATTCCAAACATTCAAGAATGTGTTCCATCCATTATTGTGTACATACGATGTGAGAAATTGTAAATAAATTGATTTTTTATGTGGTTTATCGACGGTTGGGATTAATATACGGGCTGTTATTAATATGGGAACAGATACCCTATGAAAACAGTCGCTTTTGTGGAAAACCGTTCCGCAACGTTGCTTATTAAGCTCTAAAAATATATGACTACGTTGCCAACATAGAACATTTTGTAATGAAACTGATCGTCTTTGTTGCGAAACGATTATATGCTTGCAAGATAAGTTATTAGGGAAATACTGAATCGTGCTGAATTCAATTTAACACGTAAAAGATAAACATCAATATCAATAATGATCATTTTTGTTTCCTTTATAACTTTGCTTACAAAAGTCAGATCGCTTCGCAACAACAACTGTCCTTAGAAAATATTCTATGAAATCGTCGTGTCGATTACACTTGAATTGTTAATGGGTCGCAACACGGAACAGTTTTTCACTTATGTGGCAATTTCTAAAGTTATTTCCATACAAACTTCAAACTGCGCGTGCTCAGTCTAGTTATATCCAAATAAGCTAAAAATTTAGGAATATTAATAAAACAGCAAATGTCATCGTTTAAGTATAGAGGAAAAAAGTCAAAATTTGACTAACTGTAGTGTGCACCCTACGAAGAAGCGGACATGTCAGGGCTTGCTGCTCACCGATTGATACACTGTGGGAAACACGCGAAAAAAAGCTTCTTAAACCACACATTGCCCCTTTTCTCTCAGTGAATTGTTTTTTGGGGTTATATGAACGAGGCGAGGATGCACAATAAACATGTTGCATTTGAGAAACATGATCACCACGAAAACCATCGACATAGGTAGAGATATGGAGATACAGAACATCGAGATAGAGAGTCGATTGTATAAACCATTTTGCTGTGGTTTTCCAAACGCACTTTGTGGATCTTATAAGTCATTTTCCGGCGGTCTTCCAGGCGCACCTTTCAAACTTTCAATCATTTTCGTGTGATCTTTTAAAAACACCTTGTGGTTTTCCAACTTATTTTCTGGCGGTCTTACAGGCGCGCCTTGTGGCCTTCCAAAATACAAAACCATTTTCCGCCTCTTTTTCGGACGCACCTTGAGGATTTCCAAATCACAAACCATTGTCTGGCAGTCCTCCAGATGCGCCATGCGGGTTTCCAAATAACAAATAATTTCCCAGTGGTCTTCCTGACGCACTTTGATATTATTCGAACCACAAACCATTTTCCGACGCTTTTTCAGACGCGCCTTGCAGCAATCCAAACTTCTTCTTCTTCTTCTTATTGGCATAACATCCCCACACTGGAACAGAGCCGCCTCACAGCTTAGTGTTCATTAAGCATTTCCACAGTTATTAACTGCGAGGTTTCTAAGCCAAGTTACCATTTCTGCATTCGTATATCATGAGGCTAACACGATGATACTTTTATGCCCAGGGAAGTCGAGACAATTTCCAATCCAAAAATTGCCTAGACTGGCACCGGGAATCGAACCCAGCCACCCTCAGCATGGTCTTGCTTTGTAGCCGCGCGTCTTACCGCACGGCTAAGGAGGGCCCAGCAATCCAAACTATAAACCATTGTTCCTTGTCTTTCAAATGCATGTGATATTCCAAATTATTTTCCGGTGGCATCCAGATGCGCCTTATGGTTTTCCAAACCACAAAACAATTTTCCAGTGATCTCCTGGTCGTGCCTTATAATTATACAAATTACAAATCATTTCTGGCGGTCTTCCAGACGCGCCTTATGACTTTTCAAACTATAAACAATTTTGTTGTGGTCTTTTCAATCGCACTTTATGGTTTTCCAAATTATTTTCCGTCAGTCTTCCAGACGTATGGTTTTCCAAAACCATTTCCGGCGCTCTTCCGGACGCGCCTTATTGTTTTTCAAACCTCAAACCATTTCCAGGCGCTCATTGTGGTTTTCCAAACCACAAACCATTTCCCGGCTGTCTACCCCAGACGGGCCTTGTAATTATTCGAACCACACACCACTTTCCGGTGGTCTCCAGAGGCGCCTTCTGGTTCTCCAAACCACAAAACATTTCCGGCGATCCAGACGCGCCTTGTGGTTTTCCAAATCACAAACAATTTTCTGGGGGTCTTCCAAACACGTCTTTCCAAACCACAAACCATTTTACGGCGGTCTTCCAGACTCACCTTCTTCTTTCTGGTTTGGGTGGTGCTTTTCTTTTGCGCACGCACCCACCTAACTGGACCGGCATCGCAAGCCATATGTCCAACCTATTTCTATTTATACTCCGTGGAGTTTACAAATCGTGATCTGCTTTATCGACATTTTTTTTACATTCGCGAAGTCGAAGCAAATTCTGCTCTTCACTCCAATGGGAAACCCCATTGCTATCTGTCAGAGTTTGAGTGAAACATGGCCGCCATCTCCTCCTCTCTGTTGCTCTACTGTAAAAACCCATAAAGAACTGTCATTGTTTGTGTGAAGAATTTTGCTTCGACTTCGCGAATTCTTATTTGAAAATCTGTCATTATAAGACTTGTGTTTTTCTTTTTTACATCCGTAGACTGTGCTTTCTTTTATAGTCATGTTGGGGGTGGGAATCGAACCGAAAATTTTTGCCATAACTTATAAGGTTTTTTTTCTTTACGTATAACCTGGCAGGATCGCCAAAATATGTGGCAGCAAATGGCAGGAACAAAAAAGAGTTAGCAGCGGCTCACTGTACAGGAATGTGTACGCCACAGAAATCTGACAAGAAGAGGAAAAGTCATGGCTTGCTGATCACCGACTGATAAATGATTTTCGCGCGAAAGACCCATTCATTCTTTGGGAAACCAATTCGGGTCCATTTGGAATCAATTCTCGCTACCCACCACATTTGAATTCGCTTTAGACGAAGATACATTTGGCTGACGATTTCACATTTGCTGCCCGTATCAAACCGCAAACTCATTTAAAATCAACTTGAGAACTATGACAATTGGCATGAGTGAACGAATGAATGTAAAAATGATCCTAAAAATGAGTTTTCTCCTTACGAGGGATACGTCTACTGTTAATTCATTTACTTACAAACAATTCGTGCCATTTTATTTAATATCAAATTCAAATGTGCGTGTTACTGCCATATGATGTAATTTGTTTTCTTTAATTCCATGCATTACCGATCTTTCTGTTTTTTATTCCTTGGGGAAAACATGTGTTGTCAATAGCTTTCGATCGCTATGGCTAATTGAATTGTCATTACCTACCTAGTTGGCTACACCTATGCCTGGCGTAAAATAGAGCTACATAATCGTCAGTCTTAGGCGATGTTCCTCCAGTTTCCCCGAACTTTTAGGGTCTCTGGTTCTCTGTTGAATATTGTTTTCGCTATTCTTTCTTCCGACATTCGCATTAAGTGACCAACCCACTGAAGTCTGCCGTATTTTATACGGGTCACAATATTTCTTCTTTGTATACTTGATATAGTTCATGATTCATTATTCCCATTTTTTAAATGCGCCCTCGAGTGCAATGTTGAACAATAAATTCAAAAGTGCATCACCCTGCTTCAATCCGTCTAAGATCACAAACGAGGTTGACACTTCGTCTGCAATCCGAATACTTGATTTCGAACTCATCCAGCGTTGCACGTATTAGTCTAATCAGTTTCGCCAGAAAACCATGTTCGGACATTATCTGCCACAGCTCATTTATTTTCACTGAATCGTAAGCTTTGAAATCAATGAACAGATGATGAGTCTGCAAGTTGTACTCCCGGAATTTATCTAGGATCATTTGCAGGCTAAACATCTGATCCGTCTCAAGCGGTCTTAGTCTGTTAAACATGATACGCGACAGAATTTGTTACGCCCAGTTCAGAAGGGTGATCCTTGAATTATACTGGGAGTTATTGTTGCGCTCATCTATTTTAAACTATTGCGACGGACTTACCCTCGCAGGCGTGATTTCAAAAATAAACGTTAGGATAGCAGCAGGGTTAAAAGAAAGGGCGAATTTTCACGCACCAAACAAAAAGAAATAAAAATGATTAAATACCATAATGATAAAATAAAAAAAAAAATGCTCTAACATTTTACAAAAAAGGCAAAAAATAATCATTTTATCAAATATTACAAAATTTAATAAAGTATCAATATCAAAACAAAGTGAAGTAAAACTGATTTCAAATTCGAATACAGCTAAGCATTTACACAGCGTTCGACTTTTCGCATGATAAGTTTGTTAGGAATGTGCTTTGTTTCCGTCTATCCATAATTTCCGGAATGAACCACATCGTGACTGGATGCCTTGTAATCATTCAAATTCACCTCAATACATGTTAAATTTCATATTTCCTATTTGATTTAAGACATCCGATAATTATAGTACATACCAAACATGCAATAACACGTACCGATCTTCGCGGTCAACGCGATGATGGCGGAATAGGTCGATGACATACTGACGAATTCCTCTTGCTGATATTTTGCTTTACGAGTGCTTGGACACGCTCCGCTCAGCATGTTATCGCCCATAGTTAGACGATCTTATCAGCATTGCATCCCCTAAATGGGATATTGCCACCTCGCAGCTTAGCTTTTATCAGGTACCTGCACAGTTATTAACTTATGGTTTTAAAGTTATGTATTATCCATTTGACATTCGTACATCATGCTATGTAGTCAACACAGATTTTAGACCTGGCCGGGAATCGAACCAGGCCCCGTAAGGCAAAATCTGTTGCCTTCAAATTTGGATGGATTTTTTTTAAGTTCGATTCTCTGAACAGAGATATAATTCATCATTTGAGCAGTATGACCAGAATGGTTTCATGATATTAAATCCTCACACTTTACGAATAGTCATGTTTTGTCTGACGACTGGCATTATGTTCTTTAAACGGTTTCTCCTCGGTATTAGATTTTGCCCCTGACGGTGATCTTGCTCTGATAATGATAAGAGAAAAATATTGTCTACTCATGACGGGTAACGATTTTTAGGCTGTTTAACGCAACCGTAGTTTGTTTTATAATAGAAAACTATTATTACAAAAAATCACACATTAGTTAAAAACTTGTTAGGATCATTCCCAAGACAGTTTAGAACGTTAAGCATTAAAATCTTCCTTCAAACCAAAACAGAGCGATGGAACACCTCTAAGGTGACGGTAGATCAGCTAAATTCGGCCGTCAGTGCCCTGGTTGGAGTTCTGACCCTCAGCGAAGAGGCTCAACTGCACGGTATCAAGCTGATATTCGACATGGACGGTTTGGCCATGTCCCACATCATGCAGTGCACGCCGAAATCCACTGCCATCATGCTGAATCTGATGGAGAACTGTTCCACGGTCCGGACGGTCAACGTGCACACCATCAACACCGGAATGGTGTACAATATGCTCTACTCGGTCATAAAGCCGCTCCAGTCGAAACGGATGCGCGAAATAATGGTGATGCATACCCGAAACCTCTCGTCGCTGAACAAATACATCAATCCGAAGATTCTGCCGCCACGGCTCGGTGGAACATCGAAGGCGCCGATCTGCGATGGACCGCTGTTTGCCGAACTGATGATGTGCTACGACGAGTGGCTCTCCACAAGTGAGTAGGGGTGATACTGCGACGACTTCGAGAAGGGTGTAACCTTGAGTTTTGTGAATGATTTTTTTCTTCGGTCGCTCATCTCCGAAGTTCGGGGTTAATTATCGAGGAAGATACCAACGGGGTATTGAACGATGACTTTCGATACTTTGCGCTGCTCACGCAGCATCGGACGCAAATGTGCGAAATGCTACCGATGCATGAAGGTAAACATCACTAGTGTTTGGTATTTGTTTTCCGTATGGATGTGTGTTAAAAATAATCTGTGAAATGAAATTGAGAGATCATGCATTTTGATTATGTGGTGTTTTGCGGTTGGATAATTTACCCAAAAATAATCGTCGACCAATTTTACAAACAGGTGAGATAGATGAGTTGGTACAAATTCGTATGAAATTAGGAGTAGTTACTATTTTCTTAAAATATACTAGCGGACGTTCAGCCAAGCAGTACTTGATAAAGAAACTATAACTCACTGAAAATGATATAGCTCAAAAACACATTTCTAATTTTGTCTAATGCTCTTCGCTAATTTTGATCAAAATCCATTACGATTCAAGCGGCGCTAAACTTATTTCGAACTTATATACAAAAATGAAGGAAGGCAGAGTGGAATTCAGCATCTTGATGCTTTGCCATTCGCGACCTAGGGCTAACGTATTCTTGATGGTGTAGACAATAAAAAATACTTTAGTCATTTTTTGTTTCTCTTGAACCAAGAATCTTAGACGTTTTTATTGCGAATTTGAAAGCGGTTTTCAAACAGGTTTTCTCTTCTGGGCATGGGGTTATATCTTCTCCCTAATCACGCTGAAGTTCATTAACTTAAGCCGTGATGTGGTTTGCTATACAACACATGTGGTTTGCGTCAACACATGAACAGTATTTTAAAACTATAAAGATGACTAATATCCGGCAATCGATTTGATTGCGTTTTGCGCTTTCATGTTTCACTAAGTTTAGATGTTTTATTTTAAGGGGAATTAAATGCGTTGACGGAGGAGAACTCCCTGTAATTCATGTGTTAACGAACATAAGCGTGTATAATACCAATGTCTTATACTTATTTTCGTTTTCTTTCAGCTTTGCTTCCATTTGGATACACGCGAAAAAGTAGCATCAGTTCCTAATTAATTCGACGGTCTAGGTTTGTCTAGTTTTTATTTCTTAATTAATAATACGCAAGTGTAATAAATTTGTTGAAGGTTAAAATTCGATTTGCTTGCATCTGCAACATATCACAATCCAGTCCATAGCCTTCGACAATTTGCTCCAAGAAACCAAACTGTACTAATAGCCATAGGTGCGAATCAGTATTTCTCCCAAGCATTTTACGATGCTTGGATATAAAAATGATTACACATACTGCACAGTGAACAGCAATCTGCAAAACAACGAACCTCGATTATGGGGCAGCAAAACTTACTCTTCATAAAGAATTATAAATTTTTCATATAAATTCATGAAAATTGTAAATAAAATAAGGGAAATTGGTTCGTTTTTCATCTCACTGAACATATATTCATCTCATCGCAAAACAATGAAATACAGCACCAATTTTGTCGCTTCTTCTTGCTAACATGCATGCTGACTGTTGAAAAAATAACAAAAATAAGAAAACAAATCAAATAAATATTCATTGCTTTTGAGCTATGAGATGCCGAACAATTGCCTTAATGAGATGGAAGAAATTACTGTATTTGAAATTTTTATTAAAGAGTTTAAAATTTTCATAAACATTTCTTTTTTCAATTTTACGATAATAAAAAACTTTCGTAATTTTCAAACCAAAATTGCGAAAAAAAATCAAATTTTTTATAGACAAAATACGATATTTCTGTAAATAAATCAAATGTAACAATAATAAAAATAGTTTCAACTTGCACCAAATGGATTTTTTTCCAACATTATAAAAATTAAAAGAAATTACCATGTACAATGATTTTTGCTATTAATTTTATTGAAATTCAATTTTTGGAAAATTCAGCAGTAAATTATTGATACCGTGGGCGACCGAAATCCGTCCACTTCGTGAGATATCAATAAATTATAGAGGGTTTGAGGGAATTAATTTATAAATCATTTATCTTATCCTTATACTAGACCGTAAGCTTTCTGGCCATTGAAATGAAAAGTAGGCTCAGAAAATAAAATAACACAATCGCCATTCAGCAAACGCGAAGTTTCAGGTGACATTTGTTCGCTTATTGGACATAATTGTACCGAAAGTGACTGTGTTTGAATTGCAAATCGCAATTAACAGAGTAACAACAACTTCATAACAATCCAAGGGATCGCTTCTCAAGGTGCGTAATTAACTATTTACAGCGGTAGTCATATCAATCAGTCTGCTTTAATTTGAATATTTAGTTGGCAAATAGCTGTACGGATTATGATCCTATGATTCAAAATCCGTCCACAGTGAACGGATTTCGATTCAGGAAGTGTTGATATTTTGTTCGTAACTTTATCATGTTTTTCGTTGTTATCAATGCAACACAGTGGAGCACATAAAAATAGAGGCCCTCGCGCACCTGTATAAACGAAAGTTATTTTTGCATTCGATTTGTTTTTTTTAGAAACTTTTTCATTTACTGAATATACCTACGTGTACGGATTTTGATACATCTCGGTAGTTTTGTTTTTTTAAAGACAAATTCATATTTATCAATTAAAACATTTTGATTATCACTTGTCGTTAGACGAGTTTGTACAATCCCAATTAATTCCACCACTTAATTGTACCTTGACAGATACGTATTTCGACCTCACAGTAAGGTCGTCTTTAGTGTCTCATACTTGACTCGACTAAGTCGAAGTCAAGTACGAGACACTGAAGACGACCTTACTGTTGAGGTCGAAATATGTATCTGTCAAGGTACAATTAAGTGGTGGAATTAAATGGGATTGTACAAACTCGTCTAACGACAAGTGAAGACATTCCACTAAAAAGCTCAAAATAATTTTCTTAACATTTTGATTATGTTTTTTAAAAAAATGTTTATTCTATAGCAATGTTGAGCACTAAAATTTTAACAACACTTTAATGCCGTGAATCGCATAGTTGTCCCATATGAATAAGAAAGATGGGACAGATATGCGTTTCACGGTAATATAGGTTTTAGGAAAACATTTTATGGAAATATTCGATTGTTTATAGAAATTCTATATTAAGAAATTTCTTCCACTCTGATTCATGAGACAATTTTCAAATATTCGATGGAAGATCTCTTATTTATCATGGTGCATTTTTATTTCACTCATTTTGCATCAACCAGACAATAACAAAGCGACTAACGAAACCAACACTAGACGCACGGTAACCTTGATGCAGCGGAAGAATACCACTAAAGATTGCCTACTGGCAATGGTATAGTGTACAACACATTGGGGAACGACTAGAGTAGACCAGATAAGCGACCAGACCACTATATACGTGCGATCGTTAGCAAGTACCGCTCCAGAGTGTAAAATTAAGACGTTTTAGTCAAGTGTAACCAAAAAGATTAATGCAATAGTCAGGGTGGTCACATGAACTGCCGTAAAATTAATATGAGACTTGTTTAGTAGTGAACTGGACTGCATAAGTGCGGGCGGCTGACGAATTGATTGGAATAATAAGAATTCATATTCGTGACGTGTACATATGTACAATAGTTTATAAAAATGACAATCATAGAAAACTAGCAGAACGTACCCTGCGTTTTCTTCGTAATGCCAATTTATAAGTTTTTTACGACACCGCACTCTGGGGGGTCGTACAGTAATTACGTGCGCACTTATGGGGATGTTTGTATAAAAAAAATGTTACACTGGCGCCCAAAGTGGGGCCTGTTACACTGGCGACCAACGTGGGGCGCCAGTATAACAAATTTATTTTATACAAACATAAAGATACGCAATCAACACGAAACAAACAACAAATTAAAATAATGCACGTTTCTCCTGGTGCCCTGAGAGAGACGGCTAAGTGGTGCCCACTACGGGAAATGACGAGGTTTCATATGAGATTTTGGTCCATCAGCCAAATCCCGCAAACATATTTTTATTGCGTATTGCGCTTTTTGTCTACAGCAATTAGTTTGCTGTATTCATAGCTGAGCTTTTGTATAGGGTTCTTATCCTATTTGGGCACCCCGAATCAATTAATGCCATTTAGCATCAACGATTCGATGTCTGTGTCTGCAACAAACTTGGGACGAATCACAACTAAACATTTTATTGCCTACTTTCAGGCTCTTCAGGCTCAGGCTCTTGAGTCCAGAAACAGAATCAACAAACAAAACTGACGCAATCTAACGCAAATGAGACAGACTCAATCGAATATTAATAATTATTCAAACAAAATTAAACCAACCGTAACAAAGTTATTAAGAAAATGGAATCGAACTATATAAGCGTCATATAAGGTTGGTGTCTTGGCTAAATGCGAGAAAGGCAGTATCACCACTCGGTGAATTAAGTTGGGTTGCGAAGAATAATTTCACACTGAAGTTTGTAACGGTTTATTCCGGTGGAGTCATCATAAAATTATCAAAATAGTGAAGACGAACAAATTCCGCTTAAAAACTTGGCTTTTGCGCCAATTCCTCGAAAGGAATTGCCAAGATTCATTTTAATTTGCCCAGCTTGCTAGTCGGCCACGTCGTGGTCCGAAAACCGTTATTGCGGAATCTGTTCTCTACACTTTCAATTTAACAATCGAGCCACATTCACTTTATTCATTCCTCAAAACTATTCCGATTCAAACTATCTCACCACATTTATACACAAAATTGAGTTGACTCAGCAACTCCAAAGAACCGACCGCATTGCGCTGCGAATCAATAACAAACACTAATTTTCCGATCGCATTTACACAATTTCACTTTAACTTACGTCGGTTCCAGTTGTGCGTATGATACCACTCGCCCCTCTCAGCCACACCACATGTTGCAAAATTATTTAATTACTCTTAGAATTTCGGGCGTAGTGACAACTACAAGTCCCGACTCATGTTGATCGTTGGTGGTGGGCAGGTACACCGCATGACGGCTACAGCACAGCCAGCTGCGACTGCAAATCAGCCTCCCTTGGTCGATCGTCCCGACGGCAAGCAGCAAGCGATGATTACCAGCGATCCAAACCCATCTTGGGCTTCTGCTGCTGCTGCTACTGCTGCTACTGCTGCTAGTCGATGTTTGCCGATCGACGGGAACTTCTGACCTCGATGTGACGAACGGCGGCTCTTTTATAGTGCATAGGTAGAGAAAATGCGCTCTACATTGCTCGGTGGCAACGTTTGAATCAAATGTATTTTTTATTTACTTGAATGAGGATGGGCAAAATTGCACTGTGGCTTAAAATTGAAATTTCTTGAAACAAAACTGTTACAAGTTTTATGAGCTAACTATTGCTTAGAATATTCAAAAAATGTATATAATCTTTTTGCTCCATATGTTGCATTTGCTCGGATTAAGGAACAAAAGTATATGGATCTTCTTCTTCTTCTTATTGGCATTACATCCCCGCACTGGGACAGAGCCGCCCCACAGCTTAGTGTTCATTAAGCACTTCCACAGTTATTAACTGCGAGGTTTCTAAGCCAAGTTACCATTTTTGCATTCGTATATCATGAGGCTAACACGATGATACTTTTTATGCCCAGGGAAGTCGAGACAATTTGCAATCCGAAAATTGCCTAGACCGGCACCGGGAATCGAACCCAGCCACCCTCAGCATGGTCTTGCTTTGTAGCCGCGCGTCTTACCGCACGGCTAAGGAGGGCCCCAAAAGTATATGGATCCTTATCCTAAATCTCGAAAAAAATAAGAGTGATAGGGGAAGTGCACCGGTTTTGGCCACCTTAGTGCCTAATTCGAGCAACCCTGAAAAATACACATTTATCCAAAACAATCGATCTGTTAAAAGCAGCGTAGAAGCGTGAGAGATATATCTCTTGTTGGAACTAATAAAAACCTTGATAATTGCTTTATTTTTGGAGTTATTGGCAAAATTGGCCAAATTAGGAACATGGCCAAAACCGGTACAGTTCCCCTATAATAATTCCTTTATTTTAGCATAATGATTAAAAAGGAATGAATCATATTCTCTTAGTGTAACCATGGAAAATGCATGCTTTAAAAGAAGATATCGAACCTGTGTCAGAAAGTCGAAATTACAAAACGGCAAAAGGTCGAAGGGGCAAAAAATCTAAATTACAAAAAAATATTAGGACACAAGGTTGAAAGAACGAAAAAATAATATATTCTATGAACACCTTGATGAAAACTCTAAAGAACAGCCTATGTTTGAAAGAGGGATAAATTTCGATATGTACTTGTAACTCTGAAAATGTCAATAATGATAAAAAAAGAAGGAAAAATTCTAGAAATAATTATTATCAGGTGAACGTCAAACCTACATATTAATATGCAAAACTCGAAAGATCAGGTAAAAGAATGGAAATCTACAATAAAACCACTCTAAAGCATTGGAACTTTTGTCCCAATTATCTTTTTGTAACTTCTTATTAACCTACAAGATTTAGAATGAGTATCCAAAGTAAAAGCTACTATTAGGGCAAGGCCTATATGGAAAAGACTCTTATATACCGCACAGGCCACTTTGGCCTTAGTCTGAATAAATAATAATAATAGGGCAAGGCCTTTTGATCAAGGTAGATCTTTATCTGCATAATTCTGATTGGCATGAGAGCATAATTCTGTCTCCTTAATGGCTTAGACTGTTCTTTAGTGACGTGTAAACTATCTCGATGGCTACTGTAAACTATCCACGAACTAATCCAGAAATGCGAATAGTAAATGACTTCTGCAATATGATTCTATGCCAAGCGAATTAAGATGGAATACGTAATTATTCACGCTTTGGATGATGGCAACCAAAGAACAACTCAACTTGACTAAACGATTGGTTCGGGCAAATGGTCCATTCGGGCACATGATCCATTCGAGCAAATGATCTTTTCGGGTGTTTGGTCTTTTCGGGCATCTGGTCTATTCGGGTGAATGGAATTCGGGTTTATGTCATTCGGGCGTTTGAAAGCTTTTTAAAAACTGCGGAAGAAATTTTATCGCAACTTCCACCTGAAGTCAAAGTACATATTTATGGAGATTTTAATCAACTGACCGCTGACTTTATTCCGGATTCAGAGAATGAGCAAATCCTACTTCCAGTTGTTGGGGAAAATGAAACACTACTGTTTATATTTGATAGAATTGCCAGCTTAGGGCTTAACCAAGTCAATCATATTAAGAATCAACAGAACTGCTACCTAGACCTTCTATTAACGAATATACAGGAAGATTTTTGTGTGTCAGAATCATTGAATCCCTTATGGAAAAACGAAACATTTCACACAGCTATTGAATACTCTCTGTTTGTTCATGATTATCAAAAACCCAGCGACTGTGACTTCGAAGAAGTCCTTGATTACCATAAAGCAAACTATGACAACATAAGACATAAGCTAAGTAGATTAAACTGGAAGCAAATTTTAGAGAATGAAGGGAATATCGAATCTTCCGTTGATGTCTTTTATAACATCATTTTAATATTATTACTGAAGAGGTTCCAATAAGGAAAAAAAGGCGGAACAGAATTGAAATATCCAATTTGGTATAATAGACAGATAAAAAATTTAAGGAATCGCAAACAAAAATTACATAAAAATTACAAACTAGACAATTCGAATGAAAATTTGGAAACATATTTAGACATCTGCGATCAATTAAAACTAGCAATTGATGTAGCATTTGAAGAGTATAATACGAAAACAGAAAACGAAATAAAGTCATGCCCAAAGAACTTCAATTACGTAAAATCAAAATTAAAATCAGACAATTTTCCCTCATCCATGTATCTAGATGAACGCGTCGGTAATTCCTCGGAAGACATCTGTAATCTTTTTGGAGATTTCTTCCAAGAAATATACACCACCGGAGAAAAAGAACAACACCCAATACACAAATTGTACTAGGAAACAAAACTGTAGAAAGGAGTGAAAGAGTTAGGGATTTAGGAGTGATTTTAGATTCAAAACTAACTCTTGTTGATCACTATAACACAATCATTCACAAAGCTAATAATATACTAGGCTTTATCAAGCGCTTCTGTTTCAACTTTCAGGATCCCTACACAATCAAAACACTATATTTTTCATATGTACGATCCATACTGGAGTATTGTAGCATTGTATGGTCGCCTTACTTAACCACACATGAAGAAAGAATACAATCAGTACAAAAACAATTTCTACTATACGCTCTTCGTAAATTAGGTTGGACGTCATTTCCTCTTCCATCTTATGAATCACGTTGCATGCTTATAAACATACAAACATTGAAACAGCGTCGAGAGTTTGCAACGGTTTCATTTGTTAACGATATAGTATCTCAACATGTTGACTCAACTGAAATTTTGTCGAAATTAAATTTTTACATACCTTCTCGGCTACTTCGACATAGGACATTATTTTTCACTAACCACCGTCGAACAAATTATGCCAAATTTGGTCCTCTTAACCGAATGATGGTTGTTTATAATCAACACTGCGAAGCTATTGACTTAACAATGTCTCGGCATAACATTAAACCATATTTTCAAAAAACAAACATAAGAAATTCAACAATTTAAATTCATAATTACAAACAACTCTAGCAAAAAAAATTTTTTTTACGCTTTTTATTGTATTTCATAATCTACTATAGCAATAAATAAATAAATAAATCATATTGCTTATGATGGGAAACCAAAAGAGATATTTATTACCTACCTGCAATATTCAGTTGATGTTTAGACTAAAATCCGACTAAAGAAAAATCGGCAAAACGTCGAACAGCTTCGACATTTCTCGAAACGAAAGAAAAAATATTTAAGCTCTTTTAGTGGAATGTCTTCAACTGTTTAAGACGAGTTTAGTACTTTTCATTTAATTGTATTGTCTAAGGCGAATTTAGTACTTTCCATTTAATTGCACTACGTTTTGTTATCTTTTCAGAAACGTATTTCGAGTCGAGTCAAGTACGAGACACTGAAGACGGTCTCACAGTTGAGGTCGAATTAAATGGAAAGTACTAAACTCGACTAGGATAGTTGACTATCGATAGTTCGGAAATGGACTACGTTTTACTGTTCGGTAATTTTAACAGCTATCTCGCTATTGACACGGTAGGAACCGAAACTTCAGTAGAATCATATCTATATAGTATATCTATGGTAGAATTTCACAGAATTTCGGTAAAATATTCCTGGATAACCGAAACATCAGTGAAATTATTTTTCACGGACATTTTTAGTGAAAAATATTACCGAACTCATAAAATGAATCTGAGTGTGTATGATGTACAAAACTTCCATTGAATGACATAACTTTTGAAATCATGAAGTTTGATATGCATGATGGGGTTTACGTATCTCACAAAATTGACCCTTGAACCGGTACTCGGTTTATCCATTAACCGTTTACAATCGATTCAAATATGGTCCAGAAAGCACAAAACAATTGAATCCATACCTTTTTAAATCATGAAGTTTGATATGTCACATGACAAGGGTTTGTTTTTTTCTGGAAAATCGCAAAAAGTTAAATCCGGAATAACTGCGGAACCAGTGGCCAATCTGGAAATCCTCAAATATCTTGAAACTTGAATAAATTCCGCTTTTTTGGTCAAAGTTGCGAAAAAAATGTTGGAAGATAAAAGCTAAAAAGATTTTTATTATCGTTTTCAAAAGGAGGGTTAGTAACGAAAGGGTGAACACATACCGCATTGTACTCTCGTGCTGTGCGGCTCTATTTTCTGTTTGCTGGAAACATTTTTTGATACTACCCACAGATATTTTAATTCCAAGTGCACTTCTCAGGGCTAGCGATTTTACTCGCGATTCGAACTAACGGCGAATATTTCCAAGTGAATTTGGTCACACTCAGATGGCCAACCTGGAGCCGGTTCCGGTGGGAACCCAATGAGGACAATTACGGATTTGATCATATTGGTGCCGTTCGACGGCTTAAAATTCGGGATTTTCCTCAAACAAGCGACTAAAACTCATACTGAGTACTTCCAGGGGAGTTTGGTAACCTTTAGGTGGCCAACCTGGAGCCGGTTCGTCGGCTTAAAATTCGTGAGTTCTCATGAATAAGGGATTGGAACTTATTCAGTGTATTTGTTTTTCATGACCTGGAACCTTGAATCGTTCCAGTTGATGACCCAATGAGGACATTTTAAAAATCGAGCTTATGGGTGCTAGAGCTGTGCGCATATTGAAATGTTATCGGCGGCGACGTGATAGAGCATTTTCAGTCAGCGACGTCGGCGTGGGGAAGTTCCTCCGGAAGTTCCTCAAGGAATTCCTCCGGAAGTTCCTCAAGGCCATGCCAAACTTGCCGTCTTTATTATTATAGACTGAGAAAGGCAGCGATAAAACACCCATTCAACCAGCCCCACTCTACTACAATTATCAATAATGTTCTGTGCAAATTTGGAAGAATACTCAACAGAAACTCAACAAGAACTTTTCATAAATTTCCGAAGTTTTTACTGTAGAAGTTAAGAACATTTTTTTGTGAAAATTTTGAAGTTTATTATGTAAAATGCGACAAATTTTCTGCTGAAATTAACTGAAAGTTTATTTGGGAATTCAAAAGAGCCTTTCTTGGTAATTCCAAAGATTTCTCGAAACTTCAAACAATCCTAAAATATTTTCCAAATTTTGGTTTTTCTTTAGATTTTTCTGGAGAAGTTCATTAGATTTTTTAAGCGAAAATAAAAAAAATCTTCTTTTAATGTCTTGAAAATATCCCGAAAAAATGCAACAAATTTTTTTTAGAAAAACGTAATGAAAAGTCGCCACGCCGATTCATGCCGCCGCCGCCGACCAAAATTCTGACAAACGCCGCCGCCGACGAATATTGGATCGGCGCACACCTCTATACAGAAATGATCGTCTTGACAGCGCCTGTGGTGGGGTCGCCATTGTCATTAATAGACGTATCAAACATAAATTATTTTCTTCGATCGAAACCAAAGTTTTTGAAACCTTGGGAGTTTCTGTTGAAACAAATTTTGTACAATTTTCCTTCATTGCAGCCTACTTGCCTTTTCAATGCAATGGGCATCAAAAGAAATTGTTGAAAGCTGATCTTCAAATTCTGACTCGCAACAAATCAAAATTCTTCGTAATTGGAGACTTCAATGCCAAACACCGTTCATGGAATAATGGTCAAAGCAATTCCCACGGCAACATTTTATTTGAAGATTGTTCTGCGGGATATTATACTATTCAATATCCCAATGGCCCAACTTGTTTTTCATCCACTCGAAATCCTTCGACAATTGATTTGGTTTTAACGGATTCAAGTCAGCTGTGTGGCCAATTGGTAACTCATGCTGGCTTTGACTCTGATCAAATTCCTGTGACGTTTGAAATCTCACAAGAAGCCATTTATAATCCAATCAGCTCTACTTTTAATTATCATAGAGCTGATTGGGATTTATATAAAACATATATCGATAAGAATTTTGATGTTAATATTCCTTTGGATACCAAAAGTGATATTGACAATGCGCTCGTATCTTTGACAAATTTAATTGTCGAAGCCAGAGGCATTGTAATTCCTAAATGTGAAATTAAATTCAACTCCATTATTATTGAAGACGATCTTCAGCTACTGATCCGTCTTAAAAATGTGAGGCGAAGGCAATACCAAAGAACTCGCGATCCCGCGTTATTTGGCGAGATTTGCAAAATGAAATTAAAAAAACGTTTCGCTATTCTGAGAAATACCAACTTTGAGAATAATGTCTCGAAGTTGGATCCCAGTTCGAAACACTTTTGGAAATTAAAGAACATTCTTAAAAAAAACCTCAAAAGCCAATTCCAGCGCTTAAAGAGGAAATAAAATTTTAATAACAAATGGCGAAAAGGCTCAAAAACTTGCTCAGCAGTTCGAGAGTGCCCATAATTTAAGTCTAGGTCTCACTAGTCCAATTGAGGATCAGGTTACACGGAGCTTCGAAGACATTCTCAATCAAGAGAATGTTTTTGACCCTTCGTTGGGAACTAATTTGGATGAAGTGAGATCTATTACTAGAAAATTTAAAAATATGGAAGCCCCGGGTGATGATGGGATTTTCTACATACTTATCAAAAAACTTCCTGAGACCTCTTTATCCTTTTTGGTTAATTTATTTAACAAATGTTTCCATAAGAAAATTATTTTGAGCTTTTTAGTGGAATGTCTTCACTTGTCATAAGACGAGTTAATACATTCATTTCCACCACCTAATTGTATCTTGACAGATACGTATTTCGACCTCAACAGTAAGGCCATCTTCAGTGTCTCGTACTTGATGTTTTCAATTGGCATACTTCCCAGATAAATGGAACGCCAAAGTTGTTCCTATTTTGAAGCCGGACAAAAATCCAGCTGAGGCTTTTAGTTATCGCCCAATCAGTTTGCTTTCTTCAATAAGCAAACTGTTTGAAAAGATTAAAATAGAATGATGGTTCATAATAATGACAATTCTGATGAGCAATTTGGTTTTCACCATGAGCATTCTACCACGCATCAGTTATTAAGAGTCACGAATTTAATTCAACTCAACAAATCTGAAGGATATTCGACTGGAGTTGCTCTTTTTGATATAGAGAAAGCATTTGACAGTGTTTGGCATGAAGGTTTGATTGTAAAATTGATGAATTTTAATTTTCCTCTGTACATTATTAAACTGATCCAAAATTATTTATCAGATCGCTCATTGCAGGTAAACTATTCTAAATCTGATAGGTTACCTGTAAGAGCTGGTGTTCCCCAAGGCAGCATACTGGGGCCCATATTGTATAACATTTTTACTTCTGACTTACCTGATTTACCACCAGGGTGTCAAAAATCTTTGTTTGCAGATGACACAGGTCTCTCAGCCAAAGGGCGAAGCCTTCGTGTCATTTGTAGTAGATTGCAAAAAAGTTTGGATATTTTCTCAACTTACTTGCAAAAATGGAAAATTTCCCCGAATGCTTCCAAAACTCAGCTTATAATTTTCCCACATAAGCCGAGAGCTTCTTATTTGAAACCTTCTAGCAGACATATTGTCACTATGAATGGGGTTCCAATTAACTGGTCTAGCGAAGCTAAATATTTAGGACTTCTGCTAGATCAAAAAATAACTTTTAAAAATCACATTGAAGGCCTTCAAGCCAAATGTAACAAATATATTAAGTGTCTATATCCACTTATAAACAGAAAATCAAAACTTGTCTTAAGAACAAACTTTTGATTTACAAACAAATTTTTAGACCTGCCATGTTGAATGCTGTGCCAATATGGAATAGTTTCTGCGATACCAGAAAGAAGGCACTTCAGAGGATTCAAAATAAAATTTTGAAAATGATTCTGAAGTTGCCTCCGTGGTATAGTACCAATGAACTTCATAGAATTTCTAATATTGAGAGTATTGAGACATTGCAACAAATGTCCATCAAAATAATTTCCAATTTTAGACGAAAATCGTTGCAATCTTCTATTGCAACGATTAACTCCTTGTACCCTTAGTATAAAATAGGTTAAGTTTAGTTTAAGTTGAAAACATTGTAATTCCTACATGGTTCAATTAAACCAGAGGAAAAATCCTAACTGCCAGAGGCAATTGAAATGTATTAATAATATATAAAACTGTAACATACCAAATAAGGATGATAGTGTTAAGAAAACACGGAACACCTAGTCTAAGAGATGAATGCATGTATAAGATAATTAGCAAATAAAATTAGTTAAAAAAAAGAATGGATAGAAACGACACGCGGAGGTTTTACGCAACTGTCAATGGCGCGCGGCATAAGACTGCGCCAGTTCCCGCCATGTGTAATGACCGAGAGGAGAATATGCTGTCAGACAAGACTATGGTGGCAGCTAGGTGGAAGGAGCATGTCGAAGATTTGTTGAACGGTGAAAATGAAGGTGTATCAAGGAGCAGGATGGACAAAGTCGGCGATGGTCAAGCTGTGGAATCACCAACGCCAAGCGAGTTTAAAAAGGCTCTAAACAAGCTGAAAAACAGTAAAGCTACTGGGAAGGACGAGATCCCGGTCGAGCTTCTCCAACACGAAAGTGTGCAGCTGCATTATTAAATCCTATTTGTACTGCGGATACATTTTACACATCTATGAGAGCCTTGAAAAATGATTACAAAAGTTGCGCCAAAAACACAATAATTAAGATGAATTTTTTTTCTTTCTGACACTTCCCAGAGAGGCATTTCTTAAGAATTTTATTTGGTTCACTTCAACAAAAATGAACTAAATAATATATAAATATTTGGGAAGGCTTGTATTATGTCCCATATCCGAGTTACACGCCAGCCCGGAGGAATTTCCAGAACCTAACTCAGTGCCGTAAGTGCCAAAAGTGAGGCCATGGAACCAAACATTACAACATGGCTGACAAATGCAGGATTTGTGGTGGGTCCTCCAACACCAAGGACGCCTGTCCTTCGAGAGAAGATTCAAATAAGTTAAAATGTGCCAATAGTAAATCCAATTTTTGAGAATGCCCTTCAAATAAATAAATAGGGGAAAAGACGGCTTTGGCAGGTTTTGTTCTATTATTGTCAGGGGGGTTTTTGTCGACCAAATTTTATGAAATTTGGCCACAATATTCTTTGATATGCAAAGAATGTTTAGGCCAAATTTGAGCAAAATCAGTCATAAAAAACCCCCTGACAATAAGAGAACAAAACCTGCCAAAGCCGTCATTCCCTCTAACTTTTAAGAATCGTTTGATATGAAAGTGCGCCGAGTTCGGACCTGCGTCAAACATGGTGCTTCCACGATAATATGCTAAAAATAGCAATTTTCCATTCTTCGCATTATAATCATAAAATAAAACAGACGACCAGTCCACCAAACCAGTCCATCGCCTAAATTTTATTCATATCAATGATATCAACCACCCTACCACCTGCGGTAAACAGGTGAGAAGAGAGAGTCACGAAAATAAGAGTTCGTTGAGATTCAGCTCAAACAATATTAGAAACCACGCGTAGCCAAAATATGGATAGTATACCGCCAAGCAAGTCGCCGCCAGTCGTTCGAGTGATGCTTACCGCGTGCGTGCTGACCTACTCAGTAGCATATTCTTCATTGTTCCATTCGTTTCGTTTTTCGGTTTCCCAAAGTCCACGGCGTTAAATCTAGATGAATCTGACTACCTAATATCGAGTAGTAATTGTACTGTACTGTAAAAAATATTAATTATTTAAACTTCGACTGAATTTGACTTATATTCTTTGAAAATAGTTAGAAATACTAACCGGAACGCACGGTATTCAAGTTGTAAAGTCGCAAATTGCAAGCAGAAGAGAGACAGCATGGCGGTCAAGTTCAATGAACGAAATCATCCCTACGTGGACTTGGGCGATGGCTATAGCATATGTTTTAACAGAGCAGCATATGAAGAAGACAAACAACTGAGACAGCACGAAGAGTTGTCAGAGGTAACGGTCACGGCCTTGACCGAATTACGCCGACTCACGGAAACAAAACGGAACCTGAATTTGAAGGTCGACCAAAGCAACTGGTCTGTGATGCTGTACTTGCAGTGTTATGAAAATGATATCAAGAGGACGTTCGCCTTGTTGGATCACGGGTACCGGTTGCTGTATAAGGAAGCTGATTATTCTCTACCCTATGCCCGGATAAGACATGTATTCGAGGAAGGTCTTATACGATATTTGCCGAAATACGATGCCGATGGAGCGGTGATATTCGTCGTGGAAATGAGCCGTAAGTAAAGTCTTTTTTTTGACATTTCAAGATAATAAAACTGAACCCGCATGTTGTAGGTCGATGGAACCCGTCGAAGATATCCTTGCAGGAGTTCATCGCTGCTATTCGCATTGGTGGCCTGGCTCTAATGCTCAACCCGGACGCCCAGCGGAATGGTTGCAAGGTTCTGTTCGACGTGGAGGGTCTTTCGATGAGCCATATTTCGCACTTTACCCCACGTAGCTCCAACTTCCTGTTCGATTTGATCGAGAATTGTACTCCGATTCGGACCAAGGGAATGCATACCGTCAACAATGGTATGATGTACAATGTGTTGTTTGCGATACTGAAACCATTCATGAGCAAAGAACTGCGAGGAAAGACTTATATGCACGGTACGAACTGGAACTCGCTGACGAAGCACATCAGTCCGGAGTGTTTGCCTCCAAAGTATGGCGGAACATCGGAAGCCCCGGAGTGTGACGGAAAAGTATTAGGGGAATTGTTGCAACATTACGAGGGCTATTTTGCAGGTGAGATAAGCAAAAAAAACTAAAGTGACCGAATTATAAAAATTAACATATTTTCAGAGTACAACTCTTATGGATATACTGAAAATCCAGATAAATAGTAACTCGCTCCGTGTTGCTTGAGAATTATCAAGTCAGTACCTAAATGTGTAACGTTTTTATAATAAACAGAAGAATACTTAACTTACTTTAGAATAAAATAGGTATTTAATTATTTGTTTATCAGTGTTCTAATTGCACAATTTACTCTCTTTTTTTTAATTAAGTAATGGATTTTGATAATTAATATGATAATGCGACAAAAATTTCAACGATGTAAAACAATATAATGTTTCGCAATTGCAATCAAGAATGTGCACTCTAAAGCAAAGTGCAAGGTCCTGCAACAGGCCACGAACACCAACAACAGTGAGCTCAGTCAGTGGCACCGCGTGTCATGATGATCGTTGAAATAAACAGCATACGAAATATAATCACAAGAAGCGCTTGTGTTGAACGTTTCGACCTTACTGCTATAAAAAGTGACAATCATCAACAGCATATGTGGGTCGTAAAAGTGTACCGAACACGAAATTGTTCACTGTTGAGAATGTATTGTTTTCAATATTTTCAATAATTTTACCAAGCGTTGTTTTGATGTGTTATCATTACAATCATGTTCACTGTTCATGTTTTTCATACATTGCCGAAAGACTGTAGGATCCAGGCTATAGACATCCCTATCTAACTCCCTTAGCCTTAAAATAGCCACCATGTCCCAGGCACAGTGTGCAGATAGACCGCTGTCAGTTGCATGAGATGTCAACAATCGTTAACAACACCAATGATTGTAGGTTGATAATTAAAAATATCCACAACAATAAAAGAGCAGGATTTATTTTTAAATCCTGCTTAAGCTTTTCACGGTGAAATAAAAGACAACTTGTTGTTCTCCATGTAAGTAAAATCAAAATTGATCATGTAGATAAGTTTTGAATCAATTAAACTCATTAGTCATATTTAATGAATATTCGCAATTAAAGTTGCATATTGAAGAAAGCTGAATTTGGATGTTTTATGATGCTAACCTTTTCAGATTTGACGTACGTTGCTCGGCGTTGGTGTTGGTGGTGTTGGTGAGCTCTTAGCATGGTAGGATCACTTGAAAATGAAAACTTTGATCCGAGCCCGGAAATCTTAGAAAAATCGACTCAGATCGACACATTAGGATGATTTTCGTATTTGTAATTTTATATTTTAATATATTTTTGTACAAATAATCAACCGATTTGCTTAGAGGATAATGGGGCAAGATTTCCACCCTAATCTGGGTCTCTTGTGGGACAATATTTTTTTTTTATAATCTTGTGATAAATATGATTATAAATAGATAAACCCGTTTTTTTTACAAGGGGGATACTGCCGCTACTCGCATATCAGTCCCATTTCGGTTTTCGTCACTTTTGAGTTAACACCGTGAAAAGCATTTAATTTTATCATGCTTCCACATAACATGATAAAAAATGAGACTTTGTTCGGGAAAAATGTGAAAAAATACCAAACCAATCTTGTCCCATATTAAATGTACTCGCATACCAGTCCCATTATGAATTTACATAAGTGGATTGCTCAAAACTCAATTATTTTTCCATTGATTTGAATCGTTATGCATTAACTCATTGTATAAGGAATGACTCTGCAAAATTTCAACCAGGTCGCAGAATGTTTGAATTTATTAGATTTTTTAAAAGTTTTGCATGGAAAATGCGTTTTGAGACTTCATCGGCTATTATCTCAGTATGCGAAAAACCAATATGGGACTGATATGAAAGTACCGGCAGGATACCTGGGTAGAAGAAAATGGCAAAATAATAACAAATTTTACCCATAATATATGAATAACATAAAAATGACTAAACCTGATATCACAGCAAAATTTGTTATTATTATGTTATTTGTTTGTTATTCTCCTCTACCCGGGTACGTAACTCATAAAAAAGTGTAAAAAACATCGTCAATTCAAAAATCCGTATAAAAACCCTCATTGATTCGAAAATCCGTGTAAAAAAAACATCCAACTCCTTTTCATTGGAAAGGGGCCGTACGCTAATTACGTATGCAATTTTTATGGGTTTTCCAAGCCCCCTCCCCTACGTGTAAATTTTTTTTCCAGACAAATATTTTTTTTATTTATATGGAGCATGAGAAAATGGCAGACCGCTCCCACAAGTACTTACGAATTTAGTGTACAACCCCAAAAGGCTTAAAATAATTTATTGATAAATGAAAAGTAGGGTAAAGTGCCCAATAGTTGACCCCCAACCAATAGTGGACCCTCCAGCCATTTTTGCATTATTACAGCCAGGGATCGAATCCTAAAGAGAAAGAGCAAGTCTCTCACTTATCATCTCTGTATACATATACGATATGTAGCATACCGCGAGAAACCTTTTTCACAAGCTGTCATGATAGAGAACTGATTCGGGATGTTATACCCCATGATAAATTTCTTTTAGAAAGCTCCAAATGTGGGGAGCACTGGCTCTGATGATGCATTTCAACTTGTTCTACACAGCTGTGCAGTAACCAACACGAAAGGAGCGAAAACAAAGTGTTAGTGTAAACCCACCTTAAGCACCTAAAACCATCTTACGCAGATCTACATGTATGCCCGTTGGCACTTACTGCTGTCATCGATGGAGAAGCGTATAAAAACAAAAACAATTTAAAACTATTGGCAAGCTAGTTATTATAAAATTTGGATTTCCGTTGGTTTATTTGATTATATCGTAAATTTAACGAAAGTTGCGGATAGACAGACAAGTTAAAAAGATAGGTAAACAAGGACTACAAACGTAAGTTAAACAAAATTGTTCATTGGAAAGTTAACTCATTGAATTAATAAATCCGCAGCTTAAAGCAGTCTCACAACATAAACAAGTTGCTAAAAAGGCGTCCGAAAAATCTTTGTCGCATCTACCGCAACAAACTTTAAGGTTTGTAAATGCTCATTCCGTGGAAACGGATCGTGAACACAACGCAGAGGAAGCTGGAGAGTATGCAGCCCACCAACCAAAACCGTGTCTTATGTGTAAAAAGAACGGACATAAAGTGAGAGATTGTTACAGTTTCCAAAATTTGGCGCTAGAGAACCGATGGAAGACTGCCCAACAGTTGAACCTTTGTCGTCGTTGCCTGATTCCTCATGGTAAATGGCCGTGTAAGGCAACTGTGTGCGGTGTAGACAACTGTGAAGCACGTCACCATAAGCTATTGCATCCTGGGAATCCTCAGCCATACACTAATGAACCAACGTCGTCAACGAGAGCGCAGTCAACTTCAACCCCTTCAGCAACAGTGAATGTTCATCGACAGCCTCAAAGCCAGGTGCTTTTTCGGATAATCCCCGTCTCCCTTTATAGAGATGAGTGACGTTTAACGCTCGCACACTGATGTGCAATTCGGCATGTGTAAATACATGTTTGTTTTCCTTCTGCTCATAACCTCAAAATTGATTGAGTCATCACGATGGTTGCGAAGGAGTCAAAAAATATATGGAAACATACTCATTTTTACCCAAACTTTGCTGAGTAGCACCATCTAGGAGTGTTTGTTTTCCTTTTATCGCCACTCACACATTCGGACGTGAGAATCTCAATGGAAAAAAGGCGACGGTTAACACGTTGGCGTTTCTCGATGATGGATCATCGTACACGTTAATTGAGAAGAAATTGGCTAGCGAACTAGGCGTTGAAGGTGAAGCGGAACCTTTGTGTTTGCAGTGGACCAGCAATATCAAACGAACTGAAAATGATTCACAAAACGTTCAGTTTGAAATCTCAGCGGCTGGGAAAAATCGCAGACATTTGTTGCAGTATGTGCGAACGGTGGAAAGTTTGGATCTCCCCGTGCAGTCTTTGGAGTATGATGATCTCTTACGGAAGTTCGACTACCTAAAAGGTCTTCCTGTCGACAGCTACTCAACAGCTGCACCTCGTATCCTTATAGGCGTTGATAATGCTAAGCTATTGCTGACATTGAAAAAACGAGAAGGTAAATACTGTGAGCCGGTTGCAGCAAAGACAAGGCTTGGGTGGACTATTTACGGTAAAGCAGGACTTCCTGGCTCGCCGAATCATCATCTTCTACACATAGGTAGCCGTTCATCCGATCAACAACTACATGATACCGTGAAGGATTTTTTCTCCACCGAAAGTGTTGGTGTAGCTCTTATACCACAGATTGAAGCGGAGGAGGATCGAAGATCGCGGGAGATTCTGGAGAAGACAACCATCCGTACAGTGTCTGGCCGGTTCCAAACTGGTTTGTTGTGGAAGTTTGACTACGTTGAATTTCCAGATAATCGATTCATGGCGGTGAAGCGGCTTTTGTGCCTGGAAAGGAGTTTGTCCAAGAAACCAGAATTATATGCGAATGTCAAACAACAGATAATCGACTACCAAGTAAAGGATACGCTCACAGGCTAACGGAAGAAGAATCAAGCGATAGTGATCCTAGAAAAGTCTGGTACCTACCATTAGGAGTAGTTCAGAATCCGAACAAACCAGTGAAAGCGCGGGTCGTGTGGGATGCTGCCGCAACAACCAATGGTGTGTCATTAAACTCAATGCTACTCAAGGGTCCAGATTTGCTTACATCGTTGCCATCCGTATTATTCCGATTCCGGCAGAAAGAAGTTGCTATCACAGGTGATATAAAAGAAATGTTTCATCAGATTGTAATTCGACCAGAAGACCGACAAGCTCAGCGCTTTCTTTGGCGGGATAGTCCTGATGATCCGATAAAGGAATATGTTATGGACGTTGCAACGTTTGGGTCAACATGTTCACCATGCTCTACCCAATACGTGAAAAACAAGAATGCTGAGGAATGGAACCAAGTATATCCTGATGTGGCGAAGGCTATTATAAATAACACATATGTAGATGACTACGCAAGCAGTTCAGACACGGTGGAAGAAACGGTTCGTTGTGCACTAGAAGTTAAGAAGATCCATGCAAGCGCAGGCTTCGAAATTCGTAATTGGCTCTCGAATTCCAAACAAGTTCTTCAACGGGTCGGGGGATGTAGTTCCCAAGTTACAAAAAGCTTTATTGCAGAAAAGTCCACCGATTCAGAACGAGTTCTTGGTATGACTTGGCTTCCAGAAAGCGATAATCTTTCCTTTACATTGAAGTTACGAGACGATGTTCTTCAATTGCTGTCGGAACATTCAATCCCGACAAAACGCCAAGTTTTGAGAGTCGTGATGAGCGTATTTGATCCCCTTGGGCTGGTGGCAGCATTCGTTGTACATGGCAAGTGCTTGATCCAGGACATTTGGAGATCTAACATAGACTGGGACGAACGAATCCCGGATAAACTGGTCATTCAGTGGCGGCGCTGGGTAGAGGTCCTAGAAAGCCTCAATCGAGTGAAGATTCCACGCTGCTATTTTCCTGGTTATGATCGTCGTAGCTACGAAACCTTAGAACTTCACGTATTTGTAGATGCAAGTGAGGCAGCATACGCTTGTGCAGCTTATTTCCGTATTATCGATCGCACACGGGTGCGCTGTTCCTTAGTCTCTGCTAAAACGAAGGTAGCCCCTTTGAAACCAATGTCGGTTCCTCGATTGGAGTTGCAAGCCGCAGTTATCGGAGTTCGCCTGATGAAATCGATTCAGGAGAACCACACTCTGCCGTTTGTCCGGCGTGTGTTCTGGAGCGATTCAAAAACAGTTCAATCGTGGCTTCACTCAGACCAGCGGAAGTACCAGCAGTTCGTGGCCTACCGAGTTAGCGAAATATTGAACGAGACGAAGCCGGATGAATGGAGGTGGGTTCCAACGCGACTCAATGTGGCGGATGAAGCCACGAAGTGGGGTAAAGGCCCAAGTTTTCAAGCCGATAGTCGATGGTTCATAGGTCCTGAATTCCTCTATGAAGCTGAATCTGGTTGGCCGAAACAGGAGTTTTGTCCACCGGACACCTTGGAAGAAATGCGATCTGTGCACGCTCACCATCGGGCGAATGCGGAGTATCTTATCGATTACCAGCGATTCTCGAAATTTCATTGACTTCTTCGGACGATAGCCTACGCTCTTCGCTTCATTAATCGTTGTCGCAAAAAAACTTCTCTCGAAATAACCAGTGCTGACATACTCTCTAGAGAAGAATTTGTGAAAGCTGAAGTCGTGTTATGGAAGTTGGTACAGTCTGAACAGTACACTGAGGAAATTGCGATAATTTGCAAAAACAAGCAATGCCCACCGGAAGATGCTAAACGTTTGGCAAGAAGTAGCTCCTTGCGTAAGCTTACAGTATTTCTCGACGATCTTGAAGTTCTACGAATAGACGGACGGATTGGTGCCGCTAAGTTTGTTTCATATGGACCCAAACATCCTATAGTCCTTCCTAAACGACATTATGTCACCGAGTTGCTTATTGAACACTACCATCAACGGTACGCCCATGGCTATGGAGAAACGGTGGCTAATGAACTACGTCAAAGTTACCACATTCCCAACTTAAGAACAATCATTCGGAAGGTAGCAAAGCGATGTTCATGGTGCATTATATATCGGGCGGTTCCCCAAGCACCACGAATGGCTCCTCTTCCCGCTGCGAGAGTGACCCCTTATGTCCGCCCGTTCACTTTCATAGGGATCGACTACTGCGGACCTTTTTTTATACGCATCGGAAGGAGCAATGTGAAAAGATGGGTGGTTTTAATAACATGTCTCACTATTAGGGCGGTTCACCTTGAGGTGGCTTATAATATGTCCAGCGAATCCTGCAAGATGGCCATCAGGCGATTTATCGCTAGGAGAGGGGCGCCACAGGAGATTTATAGTGATCAAGGTACAAATTTCGTGGGAGCAAGCAGAGAACTACGAGAGCAACTAACTGCAGTGAATCATGCTTTGGCTGGAACTTTCACTAATCGTGATACACAGTGGCGTTTTAACCCCCCTGCTGCTCCCCATATGGGCGGCGCATGGGAACGGATGGTACGAACAGTGAAGACTTCGTTGCAAACGTTAACTACCAGCAGAAACCCGGATGAGGAAACATTCCACACACTTTTGGCAGAAATTGAAGGTATCATTAATTCTCGACCATTAACATTTGTTCCGTTGAGTACTGAGGATGAAGAAGCACTAACGCCTAATCACTTCCTGATGCTAAGCACAAACGGTGTTACTCAACTGCCTCAGACACCAGTTAGTTCCAGCGGACGAACACTTAGGGCTAACTGGAATCACATGCAGAGTTTATTGGACCAGTTCTGGAAGAAGTGGATTAAGGGCTACCTGCCCACGATCTGCCGACGAACAAAATGGTTCGATGATACTAAGCCGGTAGAGGTAGGAGACTTAGTGGTCGTGGTCGATGAAGGAGTTCGTAACAGCTGGGTACGTGGAAGAATTGTGAAGGTGTTTCCTGGGAGTGATGGCAGGGTACGAAAAGTAGATGTGCAGACAACTAATGGAGTACTTCAACGACCAGTTACCAAGGTGGCTGTGCTTGAGGTGGAAGTAAGAGGTATGGCTGAAAAGAATTTGCAGCAATACGGGTCGGAGAATGTTAGTGTAAACCCACCTTAAGCACCTAAAACCATCTTACGCAGATCTACATGTATGCCCGTTGGCACTTACTGCTGTCATCGATGGAGAAGCGTATAAAAACAAAAACAATTTAAAACTATTGGCAAGCTAGTTATTATAAAATTTGGATTTCCGTTGGTTTATTTGATTATATCGTAAATTTAACGAAAGTTGCGGATAGACAGACAAGTTAAAAGGATAGGTAAACAAGGACTACAAACGTAAGTTAAACAAAATTGTTCATTGGAAAGTTAACTCATTGAATTAATAAATCCGCAGCTTAAAGCAGTCTCACAACATAAACGAGTTGCTAAAAGAGCGTCCGAAAAATCTTTGTCGCATCCACCGCAACACAAAGCGAGAATCACCATTTTTCTGTGGGGACTGCTTATCCGATTCTGTTTTTTCGCACTTGTATACATGTTTGATAAATTTGTTATCATGGCTTGTTATGATTCGGAACAGTTTTTGCCTCTCTTTTATCGTTGTTCGTTATCCATTGAGAGCGATTTCTGCAAACCCTGATTACAGCACAATGTAAACATTTTGTTATGAAATTCCATCGAGAGAACCTACCTTACAGTCCTATGATTTGATTGCATGCATTGGAAATGCTATGTAACGTAAAATTAGATTATTTTTTAAAAAATAAACACGAGAGTGTTCATTATAGGAATATTTTGGGGGGTCTATAATAGGGAAGAAGAACGTCCCGAAACGAAACATGAAAATCAAATGAAGTGTCGACTATAAGGAAGCAATTTTCTATAATGGACCCCCAGGGGGTCCACTATAAGGCGAATTCAGTCAGACTTTAAAATGTTAATTTCAACGAACAACGTCGTGTATTTGAGTGTTTTATGTATGTATCGTGAAGAGGAGATGCAGAACTTGTTGTTAGATACCAGGCAGAATTAATATGTTGGAAATTTCTACTCCTTATGACAGGAGGAGCAAAATTCCGCTACTAGGGGGTCCACTATTGGGCATTTTACCCTATCTCAGTCTATTTGAACGACAAAAACTTTAAAACTCGGTGTTGCCGGCATGGGCTCGTTGAGTGGAAGCTCGAAATTGGTGTTTGGCGCCTTTTTGAAATTCAAGATGGCTGACTTCCGGTGCTAAAAATGGGTGAAAACCATTGCAATATGGGTGTTGTCGGAACAGGCTCGATGAGTGGAAGCCGAAAACTAGTGCTTGACGCCATTTTGATATTTATAATGACCGACTTCTGGTTTGCTAAAATAGCCGAAACTCATGCAATATGGGTATTGCCGTAACGGGCTCGATGAGTGGAAGCCGGAAATCAGTGTGTGGTGCCATTTTAGAATTCAAGACGGCCGACTTCCAGTTAGACCTGTGCGTCGCTGCCGACGATATTCTTACGCCGTCGTCGCCGTCAAAAATCAATCGGCGTACCACCGTATGAAAATTGATCACGCTACCGAATATTTTCTACCACGATGATGGATATTGAAGAACAATTAAAGCAGTAGGTTGAAGGATATCGCACATTTTTTTTAGGAGCAGTTTTACTGTTGAGTTCAGTTTTATCTAAATCCTTTAAGCAAAAGATATTTTCAGCCAAGTTCATATACCTGAAACTCGATTTGTGCAATTGCACGGAATCTATACCATTTCAAGACAAAATTTTCAAAACGACTTATCTGCTTTTGTAAACAAAGATTCAAATGACGATTTGACGAATCTGATAGCTCTCCCACGCAAACCAACACCATCAACAAGTAGCGGAAGCCTTCACCTACCTTTTGGTGGTGTTGGTTTGCGTGGGAGAGCTATCAGATTCGTCGAATCGTCGTTTGAATCTTTGTTTACAAAAACAGATAAGTCGTTTTGAAAATGTTGTCTTGATTTTGTCGAAACACATTTCGACGAATGACATTCAATTCAGTCGAATGACATTTGGTCGAAAAGACATTACGTCGAATAGACATTTGGTCGAAGAGAATTTAGTCGAAAATGAATTTTTAATCCACTAGAGACGCAGGACATTTGGTCGAATGACGTTTGATCGAAAGGACACTACACACTTAATTTTTTTCGCCGAGATCTCAGCATTTTTTGTTTATTTTCAAAAAGATAGGCACCGCCTAGTTTCAGCAAACATGATTTTGGCCGAGACGTTTCGGTTACTGAGATACAGTGAAAATTTTACCGAGAATCAGTAATAAACGAAATTTTCTGCCAAAGTTCAGTTCTAAAATTTGCTGAGCTACAGCGGTGCCCGATTTTGCCGAGCTCGAAAAAGAAAAAGTTAGTGTGTACGTCGAATGGACATTTAGTATAAATCGGATTTTAGATCGGATAGTTTGGTCGAAAGGACATTTGGTCGAAAGTGGATTTTCGAATTAATAATCTTTGTACGTTAAGTCTAATGATGTTCCGTCGAATGGCAAACCGTAGCTAGAAGAACTTTAGTCAATAACAATTAAAAAATAAATGATTTATTTCAGTGTTTCTAAAAGTCACATAATTATTGCTCCCATATTGCTCGAAGAATAATGGGTTCATAAAAAGTATAAATAATACAAAAACTGTTAATATTTCCGACTGGATATTGACTTTGGTTAAAAGAAATTTAGTCGAATGATGTTTCGTCATTAGACATGACGTCGAATAGACAATAAGTCATATGGCCATTTGGTCAAAATTAAATTTTCGGCCAAAAATTAACGAATTATGGTTGGAAGTCAATTTTATACTGCACTAATTATTGTATAAATATTGAGTAAAAGCAAGAGTATCAATGAAAAGAATAAGAAAACCATTTCCATTCGACCAAATGTTCATTCGACTAAACGTCCCTCGACGAAATGTAATTTGACCAAAGTCATTAGACTGAATGTCAATCAACGAAATGTTCCAAAGCCGACAACAATGACGCAAAATAACATTGATATCATTGGTTTATAACAATGTGCCGAAAATTGGAAAAAGGTTATTTCACCATCATCTTCTTCTTCTTATTGGCATTACATCCCCACACTGGGACAGAGCCGCCTCGCAGCTTAGTGTTCATTAAGCACTTCCACAGTTATTAACTGCGAGGTTTCTAAGCCAAGTTACCATTTTTGCATACGTATATCATGAGGCTAACACGATGATACTTCTATACCCAGGGAAGTCGAGACAACTTCCAATCCGAAAATTGCCTAGACCGGCACCGGGAATCGAACCCAGCCACCCTCAGCATGGTCTTTCTTTGCAGCCGCGCGTCTTACCGCACGGCTAAGGAGGGCTCTCTATTTCACCATCAGTACCTAGTAGTTTGCTATTTCTGAAAGTTTTCAATTTTTCTATAATCCTTCAGAAGTTCAGAAGTTCTTGTGGATTATATACTCAAATGTAGTTAAAAATCTATTGACGAATTAGCTATTTAACTAATTACCTATATAATTACCGCAGTATGTGTTTAGTTGACATATGCAATAATCTCTCATATAACGGGAGACATTATGGCATTTGATCAACCAACTGTACACGGAAGGAAAAAAATACCCAGCGTTGAGTTTTTTTTAAACTTATTTTTGAGTTATTTTTCTCTTCTCTTTCATCCACTCTTTCTTCTGTTGTCAAAAACAAAAGAGCCAAACAATCCAACGACGCCAGTTCAATACGGGAAGCCAATTTTGAGTTTTATTACCTGAGGTCGAAATTGAGTGAATTAAACTTACATTTGGGTAAACAAAATTTCCGTTGGGTACTTTTTTAACATGTGAGTAAAGGCAAACTATTTCGACCATACTTACTCAATTTTGGCTTCCCGTGCGGATGTTCGAGGTTGGGTGAATTAAACTCACTATTGGGTAGTTTATTTCTTCCGTGTAGGCCATGGCTTCACTCCTCCTTCTTTATCGGACAACCAACGGGTGCGGACGCGACTTCACTCCAATGAACCCATCCAACGCCAAACGAGGCCGCACATTTGGCGATCCTGCCAAATTGTTCAAGGCCAGAAACATGCTTTCTTGATTTGTTTGGAGACCTTCCGTAGCTCAACAACAAGACGTGTGGCTTTGCATGAAATAAATCATGCTGAAGATGATCGAGATCAAATCCCGATACGATCTGAGAAGTTTTCGGATGGAAAACTGTTTTGACGAAGCTTAGAAATCGGACACTAAATAACTGTGGAATTACTCAATGAATACTAAGCTATGATGCGGCTAATGTGCAAAATGTGGGATCAGTTGGATATGATTCCAATAGATAGGAAGTAGAAATATACGGAGGGGAATGGTTTTGAAGAAGGAATCATATCCGCTTATGTAACGTACACATGCTGAAATATGTTTGACTAACACAGACTCTACCATTCGGTTGCAACTCAAACAATTCTCTAGAAACATTATTTTACACAATAATTACGTAAAGGATTTTTCAGAGCCTTTTCTGTAACGTAAGTATGACAGCTGCCCAAGCCACGACGTCAAAATCATCAAAGAAGGTTTGAACGCACAGGTTGGCCAAGAGGAGCAATTCTGACCGACCATTGAAAAGTTCAGCGCCCGCCGGCTGACGCACAAAAACGGCCTACGATTTCGCCGCTTCCAAGAATATATTTAATCATATAAGGATTCAATCTCTGCGTTTGTGTACCTGTCAATCTAAGTGCTTCTCAACCTTTGATCTCGGGACATTCCAATAATAATTTCATAAATGCTGCGTTGAATTTGGTTATAGATCTACTGAAATTCGCCAATTGAAGGTTTCATCTTCCAACATATAAATAGGTATCACCATTTATATGGGCCCAACAATACATTGGAAAAGATAGATTCAACAGATCGATAAAGAAGATTTTGATATCGATGAACCTAAACGGATCCCACGAAGGGTTCAACCAATAGTTAAACCAGCTTTTCTTTTTATGGCAGTACAAGCAGTTTTACATAAAGTATAGCATAAATGTCGTTTTATTCAGTTAAAGTAACCTAAGTTAAAGCCAAACCGACTTGAAGTATCAAAAAGTCTAGAAAGTAAATGAAACAATAATAGAAAACGCTCAAGTGAACCAGCAAAGGACTCGCAACCTGATTATTAAAGAACACACAATATATGCAATAGAATAAACTAAACTAAACTAAATTTCTAGATTCTTTATTATTCTTAATTTATTTGATATTATTATATCATGAGGAATAGCAATGGGAAATACGACACAATATTTTGGAAAAATGGGGTCTTTTTTATGTTTCCAGCTTTTTGTTGGTGCAGGGAGGTGTAGCCAAACTATTCCACGACATTGCTGTTTTGAGAACTGCCCCCGGCTTAGGGCAAGTTTTTCACTGGCTGTAAATTAGTGATTCTTCTGTTTAAGGCTCAAACCAATAGCCGTCAAATTTGGCTTAAAAACTGTACAGCACAAAATGAGTTATAACACTGTAAGTATCAAACCAGGGCTAATACCCTTAATATTTGGGAGCAAGTGGATGCGGCTTGTACCTATTTTGAAAAGAAAAAAATAATTTACAATTGATGAATATTCGATGAAGTGAAAGAAAACTATCAAACTTACTTCTTGACAAAGCCATGGGAAGAACAACAATGACGTTCAAATTACTCGGAAGACTAGATTTCCCACAGATAAGGCTAGAGGACAAGGATTGAATCCCAGGATTCAATCATCCCTTGTGATTTATAGAAAAGCAATGCTTGCCAGGATTGGGATCAATTGCGGGAGTAAGATTTGTTTCGATCTCATTTTTTTGAATCCCAGCAGCTCCTAAAGTGAGATTTTTTGAAGACTGGCGGCCTATAACTATGGAAAGAGAGCAGATAATCCGCGAAGCTTACGAGACTGATAAAAGTAACGATGGATGGTGTGCAAAATTGTGTGAAGATTTCGGGCGAACACTCCAGTTTGTTCAAATCCCTCCAGGAACTACGACAAGGTGATGAACTTTCGTGCCTGTTGTTCAATATTGCGCTAGAAGGTGTCATGCGGAGAGCCGGGTGTAACAACCACGGTATGATTTTCAACAGATCCAGTAAATTTATTTGTTTCGCGGATGACATGGTCATTGTCGGTCGAACATTTGCAAAGGTGACAAAATTGAACGTGAAGCAATAAAAGTTGGACTACCTAGTGGTGAATGCGTCTCAGAAAAAGTACACGCTAGCGGGCGGAACCAAGCGCCACATGGCCTGCGGTCGGTCAAGGCCCGAAACTGTGGTCAAAAAAGATTCACACCCGTACCAAATGTGTCATGGACAAAACGCTCATAAGACTAGTAGTCCTCTACGGATATGAAACTTGGACCATGCTCGAGGAGAACTTGTAAGCACTCAGAATATTTGTGAGAGGGGTGCTTAGGGCCATATTTGGCGGTGTGCAGGAGGACGGTGTGTGGATGGATAAACCGCAGCACGCTCAGCTCTACGACAAACCCAGTATCCAGAATGTAGGGGAACGCTTCGCCACTTCATCTCATAGCTCCTATTTCCATCCCATCAAAGCAATGGTAAGGAATTTGGTTTGTTTATTATTTTTGTGATTTTTTTCAGTAGTGAGCACGCATGTTGACAAAAATAAGCGACGTGCCGTATTTCTTCGTTAAGCATATGAGATGGATATATGTACAGTGGGATGGAGATCGGAACATTTCCCCTAACTGAAGCTCGAACGGAACGAAGAGCAGGGCATGTTGCAAGAATGTCGGACAGCAACCCTGCAAAAATGGTGTTCGCATCCGATCCGGCATGCAGTGTTGTCCTACACTCAAGGCAAAAAATTCTGCTCTTTGATTTTACTCCATCTAAGCGATTTTATAGTCTCAACTAAGTGAGTTCAATTAATAGAAGGATATTTGGATTTTCTAAATGTCATGGCAAACTGTCAAAAAACTGCACTCCAGAGCCACAGGAGCACGCGCGCTGAAAATACACTCCAGTGAAAACACTCCAGTGTATTTTCAGTGCGCGCTTTGCTCTGGAGTGCATTTTTTGACAGTTTGCCATGTTAAAAATTCAAATATCCTTCTATTAGTTGAACTTAGTTGAGACTATAAAATCGTTTAGATGGAGTAAAATCAAAGAGCAAAATTTTTTGCCCTGAGTGTAGGACAACACTGCCGGCATGTACAAGAAAGCGTGGAGCGCAGCGAGCGAGGTGGGCTGACCAAGAATGGAGAGATGTGGCCTCAAACCGTATATTGCGGCGTCAAATTCTTGATTCAGTGTTATCTGTTTAGATGTAAGCTTAATAAATGAAATAAAGGAATAAAAAATAAGACTTAATAAAGAAGAAAGAAAACGACAAAGAAATGAAGATTGATAAAAGCAGAGACAAGACGAGAATCGAAAAACCAAGCAGCCCGCTGAAACTCGGTCGAACGACGGCTAAATGGCCTAACTAAAAGGATGTGATACCGACACTGACGACAAGGGGTGACGCAATAGTTCCATATTCAAGTCGTCCATTTTCTTAATATATTCGAAGGATACAATAGGAAAATATTACACAATAAGTTAACAAATGGTTAATGTGTATCCTCTACATGTAAGGGTAGTTTTGATCATCATTCTTAAATCTTTGTACATCACATCACTTAGGCTAGGCACTGCTGTTACTACTTTTAAAAAATTAGGCAATTGAGCAACCAGCAATCCTATCCTATCCTCTTGCTTTCTCGATTCATATTGTTGGAAATGAATCTTCCAACTCCCCATACCCATCATTTTACATCCCTAAAGCTACAGTCTTGTCTAGCAAGTCTAATGGTGGTGGTGATGATGTTGATGGGAAGGAACTGCCGCATTTGTTACTGGTTTACCGTTACTTAAACCCTGCTTCTGTTGAGCAGGTTCTTCATCACCCGACGTTCCCGCTTCCAAGTTCTTCAACTGTTGATTCCACATTTCAGCGTAAACGCCCTCTTTCTCTAGCAGCACTTCGTGGCGGCCCCGTTCAACAATAACTCCATCTTTCAAAACTAGGATTTCATCCGAGTGGATAATCGTCGATAAACGATGCGCTATGATCAGAGTAGTTCGATTGGCACACACCTTAGATAGTGCCGATTGGATGTTTCGTTCTGTTTGGGTATCCAACGCACTGGTCGCTTCGTCCAATAGCACAATGAACGGTGATTTGAGTATGGTGCGAGCAATAGCAACCCTCTGTTTTTCACCCCCGCTCAATCTCAAACCACGTTCACCAACCGCGGTATCATACTTGTCGGGGAAAGTGAGAATTTTATCGTGGATGTCCGCGCTCTTAGCGGCCAAGATCACATCTACTTCAGGAGCGTCAACTCGACCGTACTGGATATTGTACTTAATCGTGTTGTTGAACAGAACCGTGTCTTGGGGAACCACACCGATCGCTTTCCGCAGCGATGCCTGCTTAACCGTTTTAATGTTTTGCCCATCAATCAGGATGCTTCCGCTTTCGACATCGTAAAAACGGAACAAGAGACGCATAATTGTACTCTTACCTGCACCCGATGGTCCTACGATGGCTACGGTCTTGCCCGCCGGTACGGTAAAGTTCACATTTCGCAGTACAAATCGCTCCGGCGAGTAACCGAAGGTGACATTTGAAAAGTCGATTCCGCCACCACGGATTACTGCTAGTTCGCCGGCTCCCGGAGCGTCGATCACCTCTTGCTCCTCGCGCATCAGATCGAACATGTTCTCCATGTCGACGAAGTTCTTCTGGATGGCACTATTCGAGAAAGAAAAGGAAATGTGTTAAATCAAGAGATGATAATGATTGAATAGTAAACCCTACCGATAGAATGTTCCGAACCAGTTCAATGGAACGTACAGTTGAATGATATAACTGGCGAATAGAACGTAATCACCGACGGTTAGTCCTTTCTCATACACAACCAGATAGGCACAGAGTAGTGATCCGGCGAGTAGACCTCCACAGACAATGACGTTCTGCATGGTGTTCAGGATATTCAACGTAATGCTGGACTTCCATTCTTCATCCTGTCAGTTGTAAAAAAAATGAGGAAAATTGTATGACACTGAGATGTAGCCATCCAATTACGACAATACAAACCTGATACTTCAGGATGGCCTCCCGGTAGCATTCCACCTCATACTGTTCGGCACCATAGTATTTGACGGTTTCGAAATTCAGCAACGAATCAACACTGCGAGCTTTTTGGTGGTTGTCGGCCAGGTTCATGCGACGTTGGAACTTTGTGCGCCATTCGGTAACCGCGATGGTGGCCACTGAAATCGAAAGGGTAACAAGCAACATTTGAATTTTTGAATTTGAATCTATATTTTAATTATTCATATTAGTAATAAATAGACAGGAACACCGTCTTCGGCATGGGTATACCCCGTTAGGCATAATGGACGTTAGGCATAACGGACGTTAGGCATAACGGACGTTAGGCATAATGTACGTTAGGCATAATGGACGTTAGGCATAAAATGACCCAAAGAACAGTCTATGACATAAAGAAGGTAGAATTATGCCAAGCGTCCATTATGCCTAACGTCCATTCGGCCTAACGTACTTATGCCTAACGTCTTTATGCCTAACGTACTTATGCCTAACGTCGCGGACCCTTCGGCATGAGGTCTTACAGACTGAACACTAAACAACTAGTCTGATACAAAGGACAGGACACATAACACCCAGTGGACCAGTTGAGAATTTTTCGATCACGAAAAGTTTTCTCCTTACCCTAACGGGAATCAACACTCCATAGTACATGCGTCTAGATGATTGATGACGCTAATCACAAAGCCAAGAGGCCCGCAAAGCAAATTACCAGAAAAGGAGTTTTATTAAAAACGATTATGTTTCAAAATCAACCGTGGACCGTTCATGATTAGATACGTTACGACTAGATGAAGCAACCCATGGAAGCAAATATTTGGAACTTGTGTTCCATGCTTTGATAGAAATTTTCTAGTCCCTTCGAATACATTTTAAAATTAAAAGGCAGTGGCAAACCTCAAACATAAAAAAAATCCGATTCAAAATAATTACGGGTCTACATGTGATGACACTTCGATGTGGCTAATGAATATAATTTTACGGGTTTTACCAATAAAAAAGTAAAATCGATGGCCTTAAAGAGTTTTATCGATTGAATGAATCTTTCCATAGTTTAGTAAAGAAAATATTTCAATCAAACTGCAGAAAAACAAAAGTAGATAGGGAGCCCACCAAGTTCCACCAAATGGAGGAGGAGATAAATGTACGAGATGTGCGCTTATGATACTGAAGTCACGTCGTGATTAGTTATAAGAAATTCCAGGTTAGAAGCGTAGAAGCAGATGATAACGTTTGGTACTTGTTAAGTTCACATGTACTTTAACACTCATCCTCTCAATAAGGGTTGTCCCTGTCTACATTTCTTTTGTTTGATTTGGTGGACTTTCTGGCACAACTGATATTTTTTTACAGCAAAGGCATAACTACGTCGAAAAGTGTTATGATTCGCTACCAACAACGACAGACCTACACGACAAAGAATAATGGTTATGCAGAACACCGGAAGCTTGGTTATGCAGAACACCGGAAGAACAAACGAGCGTAGAATAGACAAAAACGGTTTATCTGGTGATTGAAGCGTCAGCAAATCGAGAAGCGAAGCAACTCAGCAGCATAACCGCACCAATGATAGTATGATAATGATACACGAAATAAGCGATTCGCAAATGGGGCCTGATGTCAGACCCCAACACAAATGGGTGCTTCGTGGTACTGCCCCAGGCTGGATTTATGGTTGATCGTTTGATACTGTAGAAATGTCGCAGATATAATAAAGACACACATCAAATAAGCAACTACGTAAGCAAACAACTTCGCAAGGACGGATTAAGTTTTACATGACGATTTTTGCAGCAAAACAGCAACATAAAGATCCGGCAGCTAGATTGAAAGGCTGTGGAAAAACAGAGACTTTGACATATTTCAACTCTGGACAGGACTCATAACACCCAGTGGACCAGTGGAGAATTTTTCAATAATGAAAAGTTTCCCTCTTACCGGGGCGGGAATCCACGATTGACGTCGCTAACCACACAGCCACGAAACTCTTACAACGCGAGTGTGAAAGGTCTCCCTTTTCGATAGCGGGACCTCCAGTGAAGCTTTGGGTTTAAGGAAAACACAAGTCTGAGCGGCGATAAACTGGTTGCGATTCTGTCCCGAGCATGCGACACTACCATGACGAGGAAGGCGCGATCGCGGAATGTCAGGCCAGATTGCAAAAGGCTCGTTTAGTGGAAGTGAGTGAGAAACGCATCGAGCTATTCAAAGCGCCGAGGCTGTCCCTAAACAAGGCCACCAAAGAGATTATGACAGCCTGCTTCGACAGACTGTACCAGAGCGCCAACACGAACCTATGTGGAGGCGCCTATCGAGTGGTGAAGACTGGTACCTTTCCAGGGTATGTCAAATGAGGTTGAAGACGATGTTATTCCCGCACTACAACCCTACCTATTGGCCGCGAGGGTAGGAGCAGTAGATGAAGAGATGATAGTAGACTGGGAGCTGCGGATTGACGAATCCAAGAGATAAAAAGAAGAAGACATGCGATGATGAGAAACAACAAAATTGTTCATGGCGAAGTATACGGCGGTGATTTTAAAATGCCCGTATAAAATTCTAAAGGTATTCTAATTTAAAACGAGAAAAATGAAAAGCTAGATTTAGAACACATTATTCCAAAACATTTTTTTCGTTTAATGCACCTAAAATATAGATTTCCATTTTTCTCGCACTTTACATTAATTAGTTTTTAATTAAAATTGGTTTTTAATTTTATACGGACATTTCAAAATCGTTGCCGTATACTTCGCCATGAACGATTGTGTTGTTTCACCATCGCATGTCTTCTTCTTTATCACTTGATTTGTCAATAACGTCAGAACGATTGTCAAAAAATCTCCAAAGCAAGCTGTCAAAAAGTATCCATCGCATCAAGAGAGTTTGTGAGCATTCTGAGCGCAGCCGAGAGAGTACACGTGTAAATCAACTCATACTAATTATAGTTCATTTCTAACAAAACTCAGTTATTTGGTGTCGTTTCAAACCTATAGAGGAATTTTAATAAGTGAACAACATGATTCAATTTTACGATCGGTACAATAATTTATACAATGTAGTAAATCGACGAAATCTATGAAATTATTTTTTAAAAGATAAACATAATGATAATTCAATTTGAGAAAATCGCAGCGTGTACATTGAACACTGAGAGGAAATTTGCGGGTTTCAAGCAAAACATCTTGAAAATTAGAATCGATCGAGTCCGCAGCTGAGCTACAGGCCTTGAAGATTTTAATTATGTCACAGTTTCATATAATCTTTTCCCAAGAGGCCGTTCACGTTATACTTGGAGAGTTTCTAGATAATATAATACCTCTCCTCTTCTTTCATGGACAACCGTCCATATAAATTCTGAAAGGAGGGAATGACCTTGCATGCTTACCAGCCACCCTTCTAAACTATCCACGTGGATTGTAGGTGACCCTGAAAGCATGGTATAAAGCATGGTCCCCAGGATACATCAAGCAGTGCTATGTGTCTTTTTGTGTGATTGTTTTATCTCTTTTTTTAGTGTGACAAATATGCGTCCATTTATCCCGGTGTGACAAGTATGCGTCCATTTGTTAGAATGTGACAAATTGATTTCAGATTTTTTTCGAGTTTTCTAGAATAAAACCTCTGTTTTGACAAAATATTTCGAAAATACTTATCATATTATGACGTTAGACATCAAAACCTCAAAAATGTTAAAATGTAACATGTGACATTTATGCGTCCAACGGCAGTAGTAGGGTGGCTCAAATTAGTATGGGAAAAACTTTGTTCAATTTTTGTGATGGGCCGCCCTCTTATTCGGTATAATTTGATGGCCTTATGCTCTGGACAAAATTTCAGCCAAATCGGTCAACGTTTGGCCAGTGCTAAACTCGTTGGAAGTTTATATGGAAAAATGTATGCAGAAACATCCAAAAACAGTTGATTGCAACTGGACTACACAACTTACGATGAAGTACTATGATACTCATTCAGATCTTGGAGAATTTAATACAGAATGTTATGCAGAAAACCGCGAGAAGATTCGAGTTTGACCGGCTAAGTTATTAGCATTTCTCTGCAGTGGGGTTTGAGCAACTTTCGTTTCTTTTACCTTTGAAAAGAAATAAATTCACCCCTACAACACTCCAGTAAAATGCTAATATCTTTGCGTAATAAACTCTAATCTTCTCGCGGTTTTCAGCATAACATTCTGTATTTTATTTTACAAGAACTGAATGAGTATCATGGTTCTTGATCGTAAATTGTGCCGTCCAACTGCAAATCACTGTTTTTGGATGTTTCTGGATACATTTTTTCATATAAACTTCCAACAAGTTTAGCACTGCCCAAACGTTGACCGATTTGGCTGAAATTTTGTCCAGAGCATCAGGGCATCAAATAGAACCGAATAAGAGGGCGGCCCATCAAAAAATTTGAAAAAGTGTTTTTTGAGCCACCTTAGGCAGTAGTGACAATGGTAATATCACTCGACACGAGTAAAGCACCCGATCCGAACGGGATCAAGAACTTGGCGCAACCATAATGACAAATCCGGAAAGCCATGCAGAGGTGCCTGGACGAGTGGACATATGGAAGAGAAAGTGTTTGGTCCTATCCCTCGGCGAACAGGCCAATCTGTCTGAAAGATACTGTACGGAAGCTACTGGAGAAGTGAATCCTGAACAGACTGTAGCCGTACGTGGAGGAAGCGGGAGGATTGTCGAGTCAGCAATTCGGCTTTCGGAGAGCACAGTCTACACTGGGCTACATTAAATTGGTTTTTGCCACTAAATGCAAGCAGCGCGGTATCCGTTACTGTGCAGTTATAACACTAGACGTGCGGTAACAGAGCCTGTTGGGCGGAGATCACAAACTTCCCAAGTAGTAACCCTGAAGCTATACATATATGCTTGTAAATAATACAGCCCATAATGTTGGAAGAGGACCCTTTCACGTCCGGTGTTGAAATAAAGCAATTGCGCTCAATGAAGTAGTAGGTCGTCATCAGATCCCATCAGGGAACGCACCTGTTTATGAAGCTGTGTGTGTGGTGCCATATATAATACATAACTCCTAGTCAGTTGGCATTGTTCAAAACAATACGTGTGAAAGAATTGGTTTTAAAAGTAGATTGCGAGAGTTCGGCTATGTGCCTTGTGTTGAAAATTTGATCTCATCAGTAGCTTTCTAAGCTGCGGAGGACGACGGAGGTCCTTCGTAGCCCAGTAGGGAAAGCACCTGTCTAGCGTACTGGTTTCGTGAGATCAAACGCCACCGAAGGAAGGGGTTCCCCTCCAATACATTTTTCGAACTAAATCTTTTACATGTTGTGCAATTACACAAATCGAGTTTCAGACATAGTAACTAATGTCCACTCCAGGTAGCTAAATACCCGGAATATAGGCAACTAACTTTGATGTACCTTTCGAATATTTGATTTGAACGGAAATATATGGGCCTTGACTATTTAAGCAGTTCTTCAGAAAAAAAATCGAGTTTTCTCTCAAAAAAAAACCCTTAATGAATTCTTTCAAGATTTCCTTCGGGAATTCAGCCAGAAATTCCTCCAGTAATTCTTCCAGGAAATATTCTTAGCAATATCTTTCAGGAATGGGCTCTGCGAGCAAAGGCGTAGGATTGCCAATCCGGAGATAACGAGTTCGATTCTCGATCCGGTCTAGGATCGTTTTTGGACATTCTCGACTCCCTGGGCATCGTGTATCCATTGTACTTGCCACACAAGATACATACTCATGCAATGACGGGCAGGCATAGAAAAAGCTTGCAATTAAAACCTAGGGAAATGCTAATAAAATACTAAGTTGAAGAGCAGGCCAAGTTCAAGTTAGAATGTAGAGCCATTGAAGAAGAAGAAGAAAAAGAAGAAGAAGAAGAAGATCATCCAGGAATTCCTCATTGTAATCTTTCAGGCATTCCCGCATAATTTTTTTTCAGGGATTTCTTTTGTGATGAATTCTTTTGGTAATTTTTCTAGGAATATTTTGAGCACTCTAGAAATATTTTGAGGAAGAGTGGAATCGCCAACTTCCTATTGTTAACATCTCGTGGATAAAGGGCGGGCTCTTCTCCCCATCTATTGGGTCAATCTGGGAAACGAGGGCTAGATTATATCATTGTATGTACGAACTTTCTTCTGGAAGGAGATTCTCTATTCATCCCGTGGATTCGCATAAGTGTCTCTGCTTATGGAACCACCCCACCCATTTTTGGCCCTTCATACAGAAGTTTGATGAAATACAAACAATAGTATAATCATAATCACGGTGTCTTTGTCCGAAGAGGCTTATTTTCAAAAAATCAGTATCTCTTAAACACCCACTACACGAAAGTATAGGTTTTCCTCTTTCACGTAGGTGCAATTTTAAAATGTTCTATCGGGGGTCATTTTTCCATACATTTATGGGAGGGTTTAATCGGCTAAATTAAAGATTTCTATTGAGTTTGCACCAAAACTAGTGAAAAAAATCAAAATTGTTCTAGATCCAAATGTTCTACATTTTAGTTTACACACGATATAAAAGAGGAGATCATATATTTTCGCGTAGTGGGTGTTTCAGAGATACTGATTTTGAAAAATAATATTTCCCCATAGAGACACCGTGTAATCAAATCGTTTGTCAGATATGGCCATTGGCCAGTGCTATCGGCAGGTGCCTTGCTACAATAGATGGTAGTATCATCATCATCATCATCATCATCTAGAAATATTTTGAGCACTTTCTCTTCAGGTTGCTTCAAGTTGCTTCAGGAATATATCTGAAAATTGCTGCGAGAATTCCTCCAGACAATCCCTCTGGAATACTTTCCTTCCTTCAGGTATTCCTCCTGAATTTCCTCCAAGCATTCCTTTGGAGTTCCTTCAGAAATTCCTCCCAAAGTTCCTTCAGGAATTCCTCCGGAAGTTCCTCCAGGAATTCCTCTGGCAGTTCCTCCAGGAATTCCTCTGGCAGTTCATCCAGGAATTTCTCCGGAAGTTCCTCCAGAAATTCCTACAGAAGTTCATTCAGAAATTCCTTCACAAATTCCTTCAGGAGTTCCTCCAGATGTTGCTTCAGGAATTAGTCCAGAAGTTCCCTGAGGAATTCCTGAGGCAACTTCTGAAGAAAACTATGAACGAACTTCGGGGGAAATTCATGAAGGAACTTTCAAGGAATTTCTCGAGGAACTGCGGAAAAACGTTTTTTTATTCAGGGTTCGGATTGGCACTGACCCAGGTTTAAAAACGAATTCGACATTATACAGGGTGTTCAATAAGTTCGAATACAAATGTTTGATCATTGTGTTTGTAAGCCCAATGTACATATTCTGTATTAGTATTGGTGTCAGTGTTAGCGGTATTTATACGCTATAGGATGTGTGTGGTGTTGACATTCTGTCACTTGTTGTTTGTTTATTACGTGCGTTGAAAATGGATTGGGCATCATAAATAGTCATTTTTTGAATTTCAAAATCATTGCGGCGTACTACAAAACTGAGGTTTTGGGGACGAATGATGCCCCTGTGGCCCGGTGCTTAGAAGGAGATGAGTCCTAGGTGTTCCGATAGGACGATAACTCTTTATACACGGAAATTTATATTTTAGCCTAATATGGGGACAATTTCATCGACTTTTTGGACAAAACTTTGCGACCTCAGTAACTTGAACCAGTTCAAGACGTAATTCTCAAAATCCGGAACGAAATGACCATGCAGACCGTGCGTGCCGCTTGCGATGGGTTTTAGAAACGTTTGACCCTCGTGAAGAAGTACAAAATAAAGGTCATTCCAAAAGAAATGTTACAAACGTTCCTTATAAACAATACTTTCAGTGAAATGCAACCTGGAAAAGAAATAGTTTAATTTCAATTTTTAAACATTTTTTGAAAGTGTATTCGAACTTATTGAACACCCTGTAGTTATGACCGTTACTGCATTCATTGTTACATGCACCGAAAGATCGGCACACCATCTATTGAATATCTGCTTCCAAAACTTTCCCGACACTATTTGTCCGTAGTAGAGCAATTTTTTAGAAGAGCAAAAGTAGAGTAGTAGAGCAAACATACAACGACTGTTGGGCGAGGGCGTTGCGGATCAATTCTATCATAAGCTCGACGAAAAAATCGACGCACACCCAACTGGAGAAAATTTCAACGTATTGCGACAACTTGGTACCACACAAGGAAGCCAACGGAAAGGATGGTTCGATGTGAAGTGCCAAGAAGTGAAGTGCCGAAAGATGAAAAAACAAGGTCAGGAGCCGCATACTAGTGGCGGCTACACGCCACAATAGAGGTCGATATAAAGAACTAACGGCGTAAGAAACGGAGGTACGACGAAAAAGTACTCTCGGATGCAGAGGGAAGCTTTTTTAGAAACGATGCACGAAAGTTCTACAAAACGATCACCCAAATGCACAAGAAAAGCGCACCGACGCCAGTCATGATCAATGACAGTTCCGGAAATCTGTTGACCGACCGAGCAGGAGTGGTGCTACGTGGAAGGATCAATTTGAATTATTGTTGAATGAACAATCGGACAGAGAAGGCACAAACAGAATCAGGATTGAAGATGATGAACAAGCACTGGAGCCACCAACGCTAGACGAAATGAGAGAAGCTGTTCGAAAGCTGAAGAACGGCAAGGCTGCTGAGAAGGACGGAATCTCGGCTGAGCTTCCAAAAGTTGAGAGCGACCGGCTGAAAGAAAAAATCCAGCAAGAGATTGCAATGATTTGGGAGGGAGAAGAAATGCCTACTAGCTGGTTTGATGGCCTCATATGTACTACAAATCTACAAGAAAGGGCACAGACTCAATTGTGCTAATTATCAAGATGTAACACACCTCAATGCTGCCTAAAAGGTTATCTCCCGAACTGGGTTAGGCAGACTGCGTCCATCTGCGGAGATGTTTGTCAGCAAATATCAAAGCGATTTTCGAGAAGAACGATCAACAACGAACCAGATGTTTACTCTGCGACAAATTCTTGATAAATTCCGGGAATACAACTTGCGGATTCATCATCTGTTTGTAGATTTCAAGGCAGCGTACGACTCAGTGCAATGAATCGAAAGGTGGTATGGCTTTTTGGCAAAGCTTATTAGGCTGATCCGTGCGACGCTGGATGGATCCAAATCAAGCGTCAGAGTATCTCGATTGGATTGTATTGAAGCAGGGCGATGCGCTCTTTAATCTGCTATTCAACACAGCTCTGGAAGGTGCAATTCGAAGATCTGGTGTGCAAAAAAACGGAACCATCATCAACAAGTCTTACATACTCCTTGGTTTTGCGGATAGCATCGAAATCATTGGTGTAGATCGCAGAGCAGTGGAAAAGGCTTTCATGCCTTTTAAAGACTGATCATAAACTCAGTCAAAACTGAGTACCGCCATCGGGGGTGACAATGGGTCTGGGGGTGAGAATGGGTCATCGCTCTCACCGGCAGTCTGGAGGTCGTAGAGCAAAATCGTTCAAAATGGTCTCTTTTATTTTGGTCTTCTTGCCCTCAGATGTATTCATTCTATTCTACAAGCATTCTAAGTAGTTGAGACAGTGACCCATTCTCACCCCCATTTGACCCATTGTCACCCCCGATGACGGTACTTGTTGGCTAGCAGAGAACGTGGCAGTCCAAACGATGTTGGTCCCGAGGTGGACATAGATGGAATTACGATTTGAGGTTGTCGACGAACCTCGTTACATGTGATAATGACGTTAGCCGCGAGGTGAATAGATGTGAGTATGTCAGCCTGGACTAACAGATCCCGTCGAGAGCAGAACTTTTGCTTGACTATTTTTTTAACAGACCACTGATGCTTTAGGTAGTGCCTGCACAGGTTCGAATTAACAACACCACCGATCACATTGTTGAAAGATTGTGCCAGAACACAGAGTAGTGGAGTGCTGCCGCAAAAATGACAACCAGCATTGCGCACATCGACTCGAAACGATCAAATCATGCAAACTGTCTTACGAAAGAGCTGTCGAAAGGAGATGCCCAATGAGGCCTCGGGATAGCCGACATTCTACAACGAGGTTGGAGTTGGAGCAGCAAGCCGCCATAGAGGAAAGAAGACCATTAGCATTGGAGGGCATCCCTGCTGAAGAAAGATGTCGATAATGAACAGAAGCGTAAGCACCAATTACTAACGTCGCAACTATCGTTAGTTTGCGGCGAGCATGTACCCGTACCTGCAGGGCATTATTGCACGGTCGATTGCTCTCACTGTCACTTTTCGTCGAAGTAAGATAGATCCACCGCCGGCAACTATCTGAGTAGTCGCGATCAAGGCGGGTGCTGGACGGCTCGACGTGGTAGAACAGAGTCGGGAATACCTGCCGATACAATATTTTTAAATTACGTGACGTAAAATTTAATAATTTTGAACGACGAAATACAGAAAATGGTTCAAGCGATAACTTGAGCTAACTAGGTAAACAAGTTTGTATAATTGATGATGAAGCGAAAATCAGAACGGTAGTCCATCATGTACACGTGGCCTGGACAATGTAAGTACGTGAAGGACCTTCCGTAGACTATGGCTGACGACGTGCGAATCTAAGCAGAATCAAAATCACGTTTGCATACTGCACAGAAACTACATAAACTATTATTTTCTACTCACCAATATACAGCGTCATCGTCACGAACACGATCAGCCCGAACCACGCGTTGAACGCCATCACGAAGAACACGACCGCCACCAGAATGTCCACGATAGTCGGTGCAATCGAAAACAAAATATAGTTCAGCAGATTGTTGATGCTGTCCGTTCCGCGATCCATCACCCGTAGCACCTCGCCCGTTTTCCTGTTCAGATGCCAGCGCAGTGACAAGCTGTGCAGATGCCGGAACAGTTCCACCTCGATCTCACGGGTCGTGTACTGCTGGATGCGGATCCAGAGGAAGCTACGCAGGTTGTTCAACACACCCATGGATCCGGTACCGCCGCCCTGGAGGAACTTGAACGCCACGTAGACCAGCACCCAGTCCCAGCGGAACACCAGCGGCTGAACGGACAGGCTGTCCACGATTTTCTTGTTGTAAATCGGTACGTACAGGTTGATAACGCGTCCGCCTAGGAGCAGCGCAAAGCACAGGATCACTCGGAACTGCAAGAGGACATCCTTTTTGGGCCACAGGAAGGGCATAAGGGTGCGCATTTTGTGCAATCCGTTCCGGAACGTTGATCGGTTTTCATTATCCTGCGTGAGATTCTGGTAATCTTCGATGGATTGCGCCGAGGTGATCGCGGGAGCTTTAAGGCCAATTACGAACACGAAAAGGGTAGCCGTGTAGCGTAGAACGAACAGCAAAAATTCGACTTTGTCTTTGTCGGTGTTCAGGTGGAACCAAGCTTTCTCGTAGTTAAGATTGACAAAGGAGACATTCTGCGCAATGAACAAGAGGGTCCAAAAGATCAAAAGAACCAAACCGTGTCCTCGGGTCGGAATGGATGGCAACAGGTAATAGCGTTCCTTGACGAGCAGGAGAATTGAATAAGGGTACATGAAGAGCGTGACGCATATCGACACGATCATAAACCCGTACACTTGAGCTCCATCGAAGACAAACCCCTCCAGGATGAATCGAATGACGGCCAATATCGGGAGCAGCACCAACAGGAACAGCTGAAAGGCGTACATTTTGGATGGTAGGATTTGCGTCGGACTTATTTCCGTCCCATGGCGTCGATACATGATCAGTTGGATGGTACCGAAGAGCAGCAGAAAGCCACCGATGGTGGCCATCGACACCGTATCCAGGAAGCATTGCGAGATTCCATGGTTGAACCAAACTACGGCCATTGACACATTGGTCGGGCAATACTGCAGGGGCTGCATTGTGCCGCCGGAAGTTTAATCTGAAAAGGACAAGAACACAGTTGTTATTCGTTTCACCAATATGTTAATCCGACAGAACGTTTACAAAAAGAGGGGAGCCAGCAGAAATTCCAGAACGTATAACTGAAATTATGAATCTCATTATTGTGATTCAAACACGTCTTTGACAGCACCTCAGTACTGAGACTTGGCTTGTATTACAACTTATTGCTTTGTTTAGAATTGCCTTAGTTATGAAACTGTATTTGCAACCCCAAGGAGTCCACTAGAAGCTTAGAAACATTATAATCCGCACCGCATAACAAACTTGCCTTCTTATATGTTTGGCAATTGAACACCACAATTTGAGTTGGTTCCTGGGTCTGCATCTGCTGCGATGTTTTGCCGAAGTATAATCGATTGCCTGCTATCAAATTTCGTCTCCGCTCTTTCGTAATGCGTGCCCGATCCACCTCATTACTCGCAACAAGTTCCATTCGACGGGGAATCCTGTCCCATCGTTTGGTATTGAAAATTGGCCAGATAGGACTATTATATCAGAAGTTATAGCCAAAATATTAAATAAAAAATCATAAGGGTTGTGTACAAGACACGAGCGCCCGACGTAAACTACATAAAACAGTTTGGTGAAATGAAGAATCTAGAGCCATTATCCATCAGTATTACAAAATCACTCTTTGGATTTCTTATGGAATTTTCTTTCTAAAAGGATATATTAGTATTTATGTAATTAAAACAAATTTATTGAATTCTCGAGTTTTGTATAATATGAGTAGTTTAGTTTTGTTTGTTTAAATTCAATTCATTGTTCTTTTTCGAATTTTTCGAAAAATATTCTAAACGAGCTTAACTAAACTTGGGTATTTCTAAATTTCAATTTATCAGGTTTAATTGCACTTTTTACTGTATTTAACCATTAAAACTTCAGAAATGAGGATAACTACCGTCAAATCACTGAAGACGCACACATGTTTTTGCAAAGACCACGCGTCAAAGCGCACTCGTGATTTCGCTACTGACGGCATCATTTCGATTGAACTGTCTCCATCTCCGTCTTTCGATTGATTGTTAATAATCCGCCTTCCCAATCACAAGCTGCAACAAAATCAAATAAGATCTTGAGAAAATTTCACCTGGCTGCCGCTGATGCCATCCATACGAATTCATATTTGTAGCATCTCCTCCCGGGGCGCACTCGTGATTCTGCTATGGACGGCAACATTATGGCGTCGCCAAATGGTTAATTTGCTCTTTGAACAATATTCGCCTCACCTCTTCCTTTGCATAGGATGGTGGCCCTGAGAAGAACCGATTGATTCGTTCAGCAACTCCGCCGATGCTGGGACCGCCGCCCGCGACATTTCTAATGAAATGCCACGCGCGCGGGCGAGAGCAGTTTTCTTATCATCAATAAAGATGGCTCATTAGTCCCGCCTTTTTGTTGTCCGGTATGACTGCAAATAATGCGTAACCGTCACACACTTACCAAAGGGGCGTGGCAATAGGTTCAACTTTATTGATTGCAAGAAAGCTGCTCATCCGCGCGCGCGAGCCATTTCGCTCGAGATTTTGCGGAGAGCAGACCATGGTACCACCTTCGGCATCGGCGGAGCTCCTACCGGAAATTTTATTCCCGGCGATGGTGTGGGTCGCGCGGTCGTCGTCATTAACATTAGCAGCGCTCAGATTAAATTTTCTTGTATGAAGTAAAGGGAATGACGGCTTTGGCAGGTTTTATTCTATTATTGTCAGGGGGTTTTTGTAGGCCATATTTTATGAAATTTGGCCACAATATTCTTTGATATGCAAAGAATGTTTAGGCCAAATTTGAGCATAATTAGTAACAGAAAACCCCCCTGACAGTAATAGAACAAAACCTGCCAAAGCTGTAATTTCCGCTACTAACGATTGGCTACCATCATTGAAAGTAGCTCTTAAGTCACAACTTGAGGCGAGATGAATGTTGATCAAAGTAAAACTTAATTGCTTGTTAATGGCAAATTGTTTTCCGTCGGTAGTAGAATCACGAGATCCCAATTCAGAGAAAGACTTATAATGTTAGTAGATAGTCATCAATGCGAATGCATTTTTGCAGCTTCTCCGTTTGCGCGCGCTCGTGATTCTACATACATACAGAAAACATACGATGATTCAACTCATCCATGAGTTTTTAGGTGCTGAGTTGGGCTTGATTTGAATCGTCCATGAGTTTTTACCACAACAGACCAAACCACAGGCGTTATCGGTGGAACCGCGCTGGTCCGTTCTCCGTGACATCCAGAATGAAAATAACGCGCGCACGCAAAACATGGGGCTTTTTATACACAGGGAAAATGAAGCAGTGGATCAAAAAGCCCGTACCTTACTGCAATTCGATGTCCGTGTTGGGGATTTATGGAAGGAATTGAATTTTTCACCCGGTTTGGAAAGAAACAACATTTTCAATAGTTTAACGTTGATAATCAATAGTATCAATAGAATTGGCAAATTGCTGGAGAGTTTCCGAATCTATTGATAAGCAAATCTCGAAAATCCATCGAAAGATAAAGACGCTATTAGCGTTTGAAATCTATCCTAATTTCGTGACGGTTTCGAATTTGGAAATTTCGGTTTTACACCCTGCATCTGAGTCTTCCCCTTAGACGTAATTTACGTCAAAAATGCGCGAGCAACAAAAACGTCCGTACGTGCTGCTGTCTTGAACTGGAATAAGGCTGATTGCGCCACGCGCGCGGGGGTGAGCAGTTTTCTTATAACCAATAAAGATGGCTCATTAGTCCCTCCTCTTTGTTGTCCGGTATGACTGCAAATATTGTGTAACCGCCAAAAACTTACCAAAGGGGTATGGCTATAGGTTCAACTTTATTGATTACAAGAAAGCAGCTCTTCGTTCGAGATGTCGCGGAGACCAGACCAAGGTACCACCTTCGGCATCGGCGGAGCTCCTACCGGAAATTTTATTCCCGGCGATGGTGTGGGTCGCGCGGTCGTCGTCGTCAGCATCAACAGCACTCAGATGAAATTTTCTTGCGTGTCTCTACGATGGCGGCTATGGTGGTGTTTATTTCTGCAACAGTTACGTCTGAAGTGTCATCAGTGAAAGCAGCTCTAATTTGAGGCGAGACGAATTTTTATCAAAGTTCATATTAATCGCTTGGTGATGGCTGATAGTTTCCGTCGGTGGCGGAATCACGACCGTGCGTCAGGGACGCTACATGGATAGCATCGATACCAGTGAAACTTCCCCTCAAGATTATTATTTTAGTAGATAGACTGCTACTTGTTTCAGGTTTAATTTCCATCCATGCAAATACATTTTTGCAGCTTCTTCTTCTGACGCACGCTCTTCGTTCCCACCGATGACGTAGGTAGCGCTCGTAACAGGATCGTTGCGTCAGAGAATCTAACGATGGCAATCTGTTGCAGTGTAGCCTTCGAACCATAGAGCCAGCATCTACATTTGAGTGGAATACTCTTGTGATATTCTGACTATCGAATGGTTGCTGTTGTGTTGGGGATTAGAAATCCGCATGATCTGAAATCTGTCCTTTGCAGGGCATTATTTTTTTCATTGGAGGAATTTGGTATGACTGAGAGTAAATTCATGAGATTGTTGCAATAAAACGGCAGCAGTAACGCAAAAATTAATAAGATTCAATCCATCATTCGACTTCTGCAGAGTAAGTGATTAAAAATCCATCGAAAGATAAAGACGCTATTACTGTTTGAAATGTATCCTAATTTCGCGACGGTCTCGAATTTGGAAATTTCTGTTTTACACCCTGTATCTGAGTCTTCCCCTTAGACGTAGTTTACGTCAAAAAATTATTTCAACTTAACCTTCCTCCCAAACATAATGGTGGTCCTGAAAAGAACCGATTCATTTCCACTTATGTGCCTCATCAACAGCACGACGTTGATTGCCAGATTCAACGATGCTGTTGAGTGTTGGGAACACGGATGAAAAGATGTACTGCTGTTGCTACGACCGCCACCACCACCTCATGAAAAATTTCATCCGCATCATCACCCATAAATCTCAATCAACGAGCCCTCCCGTGCGAACGAAATCGTCCGTTCTCCGTGACATGCAGAATGAAAATGACGCGCGCACGCGAAACACGGGGCTTTTTATACACAGGGAAAACGAAGCAGTGCGGCTAAAACCGTGTTTTAAGCGCGTTTAATTAATATCACCTTTATTATGCAATTTAGCGTAACGGTCTCTTCGAGACATTTGATCAGTAAGTAAATGCGCTTCTTTGAAGGTATTAGGCTTACTGATCAATCCCCCTAAAAGTGAGATAAAAATTTTGTTTTTTCTGCTTTACAATGGACAAGGTTAATGTCTTCACAAAATTTGTAGTAAAAGTTCTCCTGAAAAACTTTGTCGAAGACACCGAGTTCTTAATTTCATTACTTTTGAAGATTTGTTACGTTTTACTCCGACAACCCCCTAAAAATAGTTTTTCCATCATAGATTTTTTATTTTCGATTCTACATTTTTTGCATGTTCTAGAAAGTTATAGATTATAACAAAATACGTCGTTTGGTGGTAATTGCACCTCAAAAACTTGAAAAATAAAAAAGTTATAACAGTTTTAATGGATTTTTTAGTCATATTTGATGTAGTTGTAACTAAGTATAGGGCAAATTGTGGCAAACAATCTCATACGCATATCAAAGTACATGTAATGGATTTTAATTTAATACTTAAATTGTTAAGTTGTAAGCGAATGTAAGACATGTTTGAACAAATAACTTTTATTGCAATATTAGAAGTGTATTAATGAAAATGCATTCAAGAAGTTGGTTTGCTTATTTAAGATACTGCACAAAATCATTTTAAAGCATTCAATTCGCTAATCGCTGTCGCTATTTTCACTGCCACTGTTGTCACTGTTTATGCTGCTATTTGAAAAGTTCTTCAGAAGAGTTTTTGCGTCCTCCGAAAACGAATATTTCGAATACTACTTATTAACGAATCAGATGAAACGAGTAGCATATCCAAACATCACGGTTCGTTGCTTGTCTTGAAGTTTTTCGGGTGTTGAGTTCTCGATATCTGCTTTCCGGATAAACTATGTAAATAATATGCTCATATCGAAGCAATTGTAAGAAAATTACCTTTTCCAATCTTTGTTTCTGGCTTCCTGCGCTTCTTCAGACAGTTGACCAATCGGCACCAAACAATGGCTGATTATGGAAGACCCGTGAATTAAAACTTTATGTACACTTGGATATGCTACTCGTTTCATCTGAACCGTTTATAAATAGAACTCGTGGATGGCCCATAAAAAAGCGAAATATTCGTTTTCAGAGGACGCAAAAACTCTTCTGAAAAGGAGAACTTTTCATATAGCAGCATAAATAAAGACAATAGTGACAGTGAAAATAGCTACAGCGATTAGCGAATTTAATGCTTTAAAATTATTTTGTGTAGTATCTTAAAAAAGCAAAGCAACTTCTTGAATGCATTTTCATTAATACACTTCTAATATTGCAATAAAAGTTATTTGTTCAAACATGTCTTACATTCGCTTACAACTCGACAATTTAAGTATTAAATTAAAGTCCATTACTTGTACTTTGATATGCGTATGAGATTGTTTGCCACAATTTGCCCTATACTTAGTTACAACTACATCAAATATGACTAAAAAATCCATTAAAACTGTTATAACTTTTTTCAAGTTTTTAAGGTGCAATTACCACCAAACGACGTATTTTGTTATTATCTATAACTTTCTAGAACATGCAAAAAATGTAGAATAGAAAATAAAAAATCTATGATGGAAAAACTATTTTTAGGGGGTTGTCGGTGTAAAACGTAACAAATCTTCAAAAGTAATGAAATTAAGAACTCGGTGTCTTCGACAAAGTTTTTCAGGAGAACTTTTATCACAACTTTTGTGAAGACATTAACCTTGTCCATTGTAAAGCAGAAAAAAACAAAAATTTTATCTCACTTTTAGGGGGATTGATCAGTAAGCCTAATACCTTCAAAGAAGCGCATTTACTTACTGATCAAATGTCTCGAAGAGACCGTAACGCTAAAATGCATAATAAAGGTGATATTAATTAAACGCGCTTAAAACACGGTTTTAGCCACTGTGCAGTGGATCAAAAGGCCCGTACGTTACTGCAATCTGGGGAGTTATGAACGGGATTGAATTTTTCACCCGGTTTGGAAAGAAATAACATTTTCAATAGTTTAACGTTGATAATCAATAGTATCAATAGAATTGGCAAATTGCTGGAGAGTTTCCGAATCGATTGATAAGCAAATGTCGAAAATCCATCGAAAGATAAAGACGCTATTACCGTTTGAAATCTCACATGATTTCGTGACGGTCCCCAATTTGGAAATTTTCATTTTGCACCCTTCTGAGGCTTCCCCTTAGACGTAGTTTACGTCAAAAACACGCACTCATGTTTTTTGCACGAGAAAGGCACCAACACCGCTAGGTGAATTAATCAAGGTTTTGTAGTCAATTACCAAACAGAAGGACTCTTGAAATTCGTTGACCTGGTTCAGGATGATCTTCCGGTGCGAAATCGTGCCTGCTATCATCGGAAAGTGTCTATCTTCTCTTTAATTTGGTTCAGGATAACTTTACACAGAACTTTGAGAACAATGGACATTAACATGATGCCCGCCAGATATTGCAGAATAGCTAATGCAACATTTGCGAAGATAGCATGTGGTCGACTTTGAGAATCTCTTTTGATATGCGATCGACCCCGGGACTCTCATTGTATTTTATGCTTTTAGTGGCTGCTTCAATTTCCTGCAATGATGAAACTTTGGTGTTGACGCGGGTAATGCGTCACACACCCCGAGGTGTTGATGGTTGTTTATTTATTTATTATCAGACTAAGGCTGAAGTAGCCTGTGCTGCACATAAAAGTCTTCTCCATTCAGCTCGGTCCATGGCTGCACTTCGCCAACCACGCAGTCTGCGGAGGGTCCGCAAATCGTCCTCCACCTGATCGATCCACCTTGCCCGCTGTGCACCTCGCCTTCTTGTTCCCGTCGGATCATTGTCGAGAACCATTTTCACCGGATTACTGTCCGACATTCTGGCTACGTGCCCGGCCCACCGCAGTCTTCCGATTTTCGCGGTGTGAACGATGGATGATTCTCCCAACAGCTGATGCAACTCGTGGTTCATTCGCCTTCTCCACATACCGTCCGCCATCTGCACTCCACCATAGATGGAACGCAACACTTTCCTTTCAAAAACTCCCAGTGCGCGTTGGTCCTCCACGAGCATCGTCCAGGTCTCGTGTCCGTACACACTTAAAATAAATCGCCTCCGAATTTCTCTGCTGGTATCGTTATCGGCGGTCACCAGTGAGCCCAAGTACACAAATTCTTCAACCACCTCGATTTCGTCACCACCGATAGAAACTCGTGGTGGGTGGCTTACATTGACCTCTCTTGAGCCTCTTCCTATCATGTACTTCGTCTTCGACGTGTTGATGACTAGTCAATCCGTTTAGCTTCGCTTTTCAGTCTGATGTAGGCTTCCTCCATCCTCTCAAAGTTACGTGCCATGATATCAATGTCGTCGGCGAAACCAAATAACTGGACGGACTTCGTGAAAATCGTACCACTCTTGCCAATCCCTGCCCTTCGTATTACTCCCTCCAAAGCGATGTTGAATAGCAGACACGAAAGACCATCACCTTGCCGTAACCCTCTACGCGTTTCGAAGGGACTCGAGAATGCCCCTGAAACTCGAACTACGCACATCACCCGATCCATCGTCGCCTTGATCAACCGTATCAGTTTATCCGGACATCCGTTTTCGTGCATTAGCTGCCATAGCTGGTCCCGATCGATTGTATCATATGCGACTTTGAAGTCGATAAATAGATGATGTGTGGGCACGTTGTATTCGCGGCATTTCTGCAATACCTGACGTATGGCGAACACCTGGTCTGTGGTAGAGCGTTCACCCATAAATCCCGCCTGGTACTGCCCCACGAACTCTCTTGCAATTGGTGTTAGTCGGCGTCATAAAATTTGGGAGAGTACCTTGTAGGCGGCGTTCAGCAATGTGATTGCGCGGTAGTTGCTACAATCCAGCTTATCACCCTTTTTGTAGATGGGACACACGACACCTTCCATTCACTCCTGCGTTCTGCCGTTCTGCCCAAATCTTGGTAATCACCCAGTGCAGCGCTCTAGCCAGTGCCTCACCACCGTGTTTAAACAGCTCTCCTGGTAGTTGGTCAACTCCAGGGGCTTTGTTGTTTTTCAGCCGGCCGATCTCCTCCTGGATTTCCTGGAGATTCGGAGCCGGAAGTCGCATGTCCTGCGCGCGTGCTCCTAGGTTCATTACCACACCGCCACCGTTGTCTGCCATATCGCCATTCAGGTGCTCTTCGTAGTGCTGCCGCCACCTTTGGATCACCTCACGCTCGTTTGTAAGAAGGTTCCCGTTTATGTCCTTGCACATATCGGGCTGTGGCACGTGGCCCTTACGTGAACGGTTCAACTTCTCATAGAACTTTCGTGCGTTATTAGCGCGGTACAGTTGCTCCGTCTCTTCACGGTCTCGATCTTCCTGCTGACGCTTTTTCCTCCGGAAAATCGAGTTTTGTCTGTTCCGCGCCTGTTTATATCGTGCCTCGTTCGCCCTCGTGCGGTGTTGCAGCAATCTCGCCCATGCTGCATTCTTCTCTTCTACTAACTGCTCACATTCGCCGTCATACCAGTCGTTTCTCTGATCCGGGGGCACCGTGCCAAGTGCAGCGGTTGCGATGCTACCAATGGCGTGTAAGATTTCAATCGGTTCCGTCAATACTAAATTAAAATAATTAAAATTCAACAACACATTTTGCAGTGTAATTGATTTCGGATTTATCAATAACCGATCATAAGCTTATTTATATTAGACTTGTGCTGCCCTCTGAATGTCACGTACTCTATGACGAAATATTCCGAAATGAATGTTCTAAGCAAACTTTAGAAAACCTGATCAGTCACCTAATTAAAGGCGACTGCAGTGAAATTTGTCAATTGCGCAGTAGTAAATTTCCACTGACCTTCGATTAGCCGAACTATTTGAAAATTGAAATCAAAAGAAAATTTAGAAAATCTCTCACTCTCCAGAACTGACCAATGGTAAAAGAGGTATAGAGCCCATTGTACACCATTGGGTAGTAATTGCGTCTAAATTTTAGGTTCGAGCCATTTCGATTCGCGTTCGTGCTTTTTTTCTGGTGGAGTTCGTGCTAGTGAAAACACTATATTTTCCAAGTGAAAGAATAAACTTCAACGCCATTTTGAAAAAAAAGTTTCGTGATTTGATTTAACTAAATTCGAAGTAAGTTTCCGCGATTTTCATTAACTTTAGCATAAATAATGATGAATATCTTTTAATAGCTGAATTTGAAAAGTTCGTTAGAATATAAATTGAAATAAAGTGATCGGAAATTGGAAGGACATATTAGTCAGGTAAGCTTTAGTGTGTTTTCGGTGGACAAAAGTGAAGTAAAGTTTATAATACGTTGTTTAGGCAAAGTCAGGCCCAACAACGTGGGCGGTTTATCCGGGTTGGTCCGGTTTTTCCGATAATCCAAGCGTGAATTGGCGCTGAGTCGTCATCATACGAGCCACGCGGTGGCGATTTGGACCAGTCTATTCTCCGACGGACAAGTTCTAATTGTGGGTGGCATTTTCCACACTCGTTGGTCCAATTGGAATCCGTTCAACGGTGGTGGTCATACTTATTCACCACGTGACTCGTTCCGTCAAGCTGTGAGCCTAGAGCAACGCTACATAAAGCTCTCACTCCACCGAAGCCCGGGGACGCATATACCCCGAAGAAAAAGCTCACACACGAGTTGCAGATTTTGAACGCGGGTATTTCGGATTTGGATTGTCGGACGCAAGAAAAAGCTCGTCGAAGAATTGTTGACGCTAGAACGACGCCTATACCCAACCGCCGTTGGAGCATCGCCTAGACGGATGCAGGTTTGATGTATATGTAGGGCAAGTGAATCAATTTAGGTTACTCTGTACTAATTAAAAAAGCTTCGCTAGTTAGACGTGACGTCACATAGCCGCTAGGGTTGCCTAGGCTAATAAATTAGAATCGAAATAGAATTTTGTAAAACTTTTTAAATTCAACGACTATCGCTTAGAGACCGACTTAATAAATTATGGAATAAATAAATTACTTCGAGTTTGGAAAAGCTCTACCCGATTTCGGTCGTTGATGTTTTTAAATTTAAATCGAAGTTGCTTGAATCTTTTATTCGGATTGTTTTACTGCCATTTGGTTTTGGAGCGTATTAATTTTCAACGCGGTGTGCTTTAACAAAATATTGGGTTCGGTTAAACGTTTGGGTCGAAGTGGAATATTAGTTCTGCAATAAATACTGTTGGCCTGCCCTGAGGAGGCAGTCTCATGCCGGGATATTTCTACAGAGATAACGGTCCTTTCTCTAAAGGTGGCGCTTAAGCCGTTAGCTTAAACTAAACAGAACGGAACGTTTCAGGCGGATCGAATATCTCTCCAGCCATCTTCAAGAGACGCTGCGCCTAGCTGCTCTTCCGTTGGAAGTGCCACTTCCAGCTGCTGCGCGTATTCTTGGGCCAGTCTACCGTCTTGTAGGCGCCCAATGTTAAGCCGCGGCGTCCGACTTCGACGCGTGTTGTACACCGTCGAGAGTTTTGAGCGCAGGCATACTGCAACGAGGTAGTGGTCGGATTCAATATTCGCACTGCGGTAAGTGCGGACGTTCGTGATGTCGGAGAAGAATTTACCGTCGATTAGAACGTGGTTTTCCGTTTCTTGGTTAGGTGATCTCCATGTGGCCTTGTGGATATGTTTGCCGGGAAAGAAGGTGCTTCGGACTAGCATTTCGCGGGAGGCTGCGAAGTTTATGCATCGTTGGCCTTTGTCATGCGATACGGTGTGCAGACTATCCGGTCCGATGACCGGTCCTACCTATGCATTTATGTCGCCGATGACGATTTTGACAGATAATTATTTAGAATCACAGAATCATCGTCTTTGACCTGAGGTCGCACAGACTGAACACTTTACACCTAGCATTTAGATAACGGACAGGACATTTACACAACACCCAATGGACCAGACCATTATTTTAACTCACAAAGCTTATGAATCCTTGAGTAAAAACCTAAAGAAATTAGAATAACGAAGAAATTTTTAAAGTATGATTTTTCCAGCAACAGGTAGATTCTTCCAATAACAGTAGGAGTTAAGCGTAGAAGATGATCGCAGCAAGTCATGCACGCGGATGGTTGCTTTTGAATTTGATGTCACGTTTTTTTTTCGTTCCCACAAGGATTAGATTCGGCTGATGTCTATTTTTTGCATATGTACTAAAAGAAAAAAAGTTCTGTGTGATCTGAAGTGATCTGAAGTATGAAATTTACGCGTTTGGTGACTTTTAATAAAGTGCATTTCTTAATTGAGTGCGCAAAATCCTTTTTGTAGTTTGTATACGAGGATGTTTTTGGTGAAACATGCCTGGCTGTGTGATAATATCAGAAATACATGGATAAGTAACGAATTGCTCAAAATAGCTCTGGAAGAGCGAAGTGAATTGTTCGAGGACACTAGAAGTGATATTTGCTTCTTCAGTTCATTTATCTGGAATTGGACCAATTTGGTAAGATTGTTTCAATATGTTTTTTATATGTCGTTTTATAAGGACGTTTTCACCGTTGCTCTATTTTTTTGGTCTAATTTTATGACAGTTTTAAAAATATAAACCGCCAAAAATAGAGCAAATTTTTGTCATTTTCACCGGTGATGTTTTAAATTTGATGTTTTTGTTTTGACGCGGTCTGAAAAAAAAAACAAACTAGAAACAAATTGAAGTGAATAGCTTTTTACGGGTCCGTCTTGGAATTCCTTGGATTCTTTTGGAGTTCCGCCAGAAAACGAAGTTCTTTCAGCCAATCATCATTTATTACCTTCAGCACATTTTCGTGGAGTTCCTCCTGCATTTTCTATTCGCAAATCCTTCCGGATCTCTCCCAAAAAATCTTCCGGCAATCAAAACTTCCTGGAGTTCCGCCAGAAAACCTTCATGAAGTTTCTTTAGAAAAGCATCTCGCAGTTTTTCAGGTCATTCTCCTGGAGTTCCTCCAGCAAATCCTGCTTGAGTTCCGCTAGCAAATCCTCATGGAGTATTTACCATCAGCCATCAGTTCCTCCTGCAGTTACTTCGGGATTTCTTCCAGTGAATCTTACTTGAGTTTCTATAACAAATCCTGAAGTACCTCCAGCGAATCCTCTAGAAGTTCGTTCAGAAATCCTCCTGGAGTTCCTCCTACAGTTACTACAGGATTTCTCCAATAAATCTTACTTGAGTTTCTCCAGCAAATCCTTTTGGTATTCCTGCAGCAAACCCCTCAGTAAACCCTTCTGGAGATTCATAAGCAAATATTCCTGGAGTTCCTCTAGAAAACCATCCTGCAAAGCATGAAGTTTCTCCACTTAATCCTCCTGGAGATCCTTTAGCAAACACTTCCGGAGTTCCCCCAGTAAACCCATTTGGAGATCCTTAAGCAAATACTCCTGGAGTCCCTCCAGCATATCCTCCTCAAGTTTTTCCAGCAAATCCTCCTAGAATTCTTTCAGCAAGCTCTCTAGGAGATCCTTTAGAACATCCTTTTGGAATTACTCCACTAAATCTGGCTGGAGTTCCTTTAACAAATCCTCCTGAAGTTCCCTCAACAAATCCCCGTACAGTTCTTCCAGCAAATTCTCCTAGAGTTCCAACAGTACCTACACGAAATCCTTCAGAAGTTCGTCCAGTAAATACTCCTGGCATTTCTCCACTAAATCTTCCTGAAGTCTTTTCAACAAACCAAACCAAGCGAATCCTCCTAGAGTTCCTCCAGTAAAGCCTCCTACAAAGCATGAAGTTTCTCCACCTTTCTCACATAATCCTCCTGGGGTTCCTCCACCATTTCCTCCTTCCTCTATCAAATTTTCCTGGAGTCCACTTAAGCAAATACTACTGAAGTTCCACCAGCAAATCCTCCAGGAATTCCTCTGCTAAACCCTCCTGAAGTTCTGTTGCCAAGTTCTTTCAGCAAACCCTCCTGGAGTTTCTCCACCTTATCCTCTGGGATTTCCTCCACCAATTCCTCCTGGAGTTCTTCCAGCTTATTTTCCTGAAGTTTTAACAGAAAATCTTCCTGAAATTTCTTCCTCCTGTAACTTCTCCAGCAAAGTCTCCTGGAGATTCTTTAGCAAATCGTCTTGAAATCACTCCACTGAATCTTCCTAGAATACCTCCGCCCAACCCTCCTGAAGTTCCTTCAGCAAATCCTCCTTGAGTTCCACCATCAAATCTTACTGGAGATCCTCTACCAAATCCACTTGAGTTTCTCGGCCAAATCATCCTGAAGTTTCTCCATTCATACTCCTGGAGTTCCTTTACCAAATCCTCCAAAAGATCCTTAAGCAAATACTCCTGGAATTTCTTTACTAATTCCTTCTGGAGTCCCTTCAGGAAATCGGAGTTCCTCCACCAAATCTTCCAGAACTTCTTGCAGTCAATCCTCCTGGTGTGCTTAAGTATCGCCGTCAGTTTCTGCAAGAAATCGTCATTGAGAAATTCCAAAACAACTAATAAGTAGTCTGGGCCCTCCTTAGCCGTGCGGTAAGACGCGCGGCTACAAAGCAAGACCATGCTGAGGGTGGCTGGGTTCGATTCCCGGTGCCGGTCTAGGCAATTTTCGGATTGGAAATTGTTTCGACTTCCCTGGGCATAAAAGTATCATCGTGCTAGCCTCATGATATACGAATGCAAAAATGGTAACTTGGCTTAGAAACCTCGCAGTTAATAACTGTGGAAGTGCTTAATGAACACTAAGCTGCGAGGCGGCTCTGTCCCAGTGTGGGGATGTAATGCCAATAAGAAGAAGAAGAAGAAGTAGTCGGAATCCCTCAAAAACTCCCGTAAGAATGATTAAAGGTTTCCTGTCGAGTTTCCCATACGGTTCCTCAGAGATTCTCGTCGAAATCCTTGAAGGATTCCCATCAGAATGCTGTCCTGCAGGAATACCTAAATGATTCACATCCCTAAAGTTCTCGTTGGAATCCCCAGAAGGATTCCCGTCGGAGTCCTCAAAGGGTTACAATCAAAATCTCTAAAAGATTCCCTTCGGAATCTTTAAAGAATTCCTGTTGGATTCCTTAAAAAAATCCGGTTGTAATCTCGAAAAGATATCCGTCGAAATTCCTAAAGAATTTCCGTCGGAATCCCTAAAGGAATTACGTCGGAATCCCGAAAGGTTTCCAGTCGAAATCAATAAAGCATTCCTGATGATATCTCCGGACTCCCATCGGAATCCTTAAAGGATTCATGTCTGCATCCCAACAGGATTCCCGTCGGAATCCCTGTGGAATAAAAGTCGCCATTTGAAAAGGATTCCCTAAAGTGCTCTCTTCGGAATTCCTCGCAACAGCCAATGGATTCCCGTCGGAATACCTAAGGGATTCACTTCCCTAAAGTTTTTCCGTTGAAATCCCCAAAAGGATTCCAGTCGGAACCCCTAAAAGATTCCCGTCTGAATCTCTAAAGATGGTAAAATCCCTTTAAAATCCGGAATCCTTAAAGGATTCCAGTCGAAATCCCTAATCCTTTAGTCGACATCTCTAAATAAAGCACTCCTGACGAAAATCCAGAAGAATTTCATTCGGATTTCCTGAAAAATTCCCGTTGGAATCTTTGAGGCATTCATGTCTGCATCTAAACAAGATTCCCGTCGGTATCCCGAAAGGTCTCTCGTCAAAATCCCTGAATGGTTCTCGTCGAAACTCCTGAAGAAATTATGTCGAAACGACTCCCGTCGGGATCCCTAAAGTTTCCCCGTTGGAATCTCGTAATGGCAGAGATTCATCTTCTTGGATATTCGGTTCTCCGAACCCGTGGGCACTAGCGACATTTCGTCTGGTACTGTTCGGCGATAAAGATATCTTGTTCGATATGATACCCGCCTCGTAAATCGAATCCGAGTACCTCCGCTGTAGAAGCAGTCGAACATAATAGAACGGGGCGTAATCTTTGTAGTTCTTGGCGCTGTAACATGTTTGACGCCTTTGCTTCCATTGCCGGAACTACGTTGGTTGCCACAGTAGCGGATCGGAACAATTCTATCACCAACGCTCGTGAATGGCCTCGAATCCACCGAAAAAGAAATTTAAAATTTGGAGATTTGGGAAATTTAAATTTGGTCTATTTTACTGTCAAAATTTGGAATAGACCGCCACCGGTGAAAACGTCCTAAGTACAGTAAAATTGAAGTAAGGGAACACTCCCGTTAGCAAAAATGAGGGGCGTCTGAAATCAAGCATTTTTGACGTAGGACTTACGTCTCTCTTTACTATACCGGGTGTCATTTCAAAATATTCAAATCGACCGCGTTACGCTGTGTTGAAAGATTTTAAACGTTAATAGCGGTCGTCTCAGTGAACGAATTAATGCGGTAAGCCCCTCAATCGATAGATTTCAAGCATGCCTTTCATGTCCATGCTTGATAAGACCCGAAAAACTTGTTTCAATAGGCAAGAAACTGTTTTAAATGAAAAACATTTGTTATAATCGATTAAATGGGTTAAATCCTTTCAGAGATGAAACGATAATTGATTAGCGAGAGACTAAAAACGATAAATTACGATGTTCGGTTTCCTTCAATAAATGCTCACTGAAGTTGTTCTCTTATTCCTTGAACGCCAACTTAAGTTGACGTGTTTTTATTATCAGGATTTAAGAAACCCCGTTTTGGATATACTTTAAGTGAACGGCGAGTGAAAACCGATTAAATTATTTGTGGAATTGTTGGATAGAATTGTGAACAAGAGAAGCTAATTTATTTCGTAGCGGCTAGTGAAAACTGGAAGCGTGCATAGGAGGGCCGTGTAACGAAAAATTTTAATATTCAGTGTTCCAACAAGCAGAATGAAAAATTCAATAAACGGATGAAATAGTAGTTTAAACAACTAGCTGTCCCAGGTGAAAGAACGAAAATTAGTGAAAAAAAAAAAGTAGAACGGGAAACTAAGTTATATAGAAACTGTACCACATGGTTTGTGGGAAGAAACGTGGCCATTGAAGTTGCATTATCCCACTTGGTCCGCCATTTTGAAGGTGTAGAAGTGGGGTCGAAGAGATTTTGAATAAGTATTTTGGAAGAAGCAGTGAGAGTGAGTGGTTGGAAGCAACGGTGAGTTGTATAAAACAATAAGTGTAGCGATTAGCGAAGAATATAGCGAAAATAACTCAGTGGTGTTAGTAACAGAAACAAGCGAACGGTGATTAAGTTTAACAAAAGAGCGAGAACATAGAAAGAAAATAAAAGAGTGGAAGAAGAAGAGTCGGTGAAAAGAGAGAGTACAGTCGACGTGTGACAACCGCCGGCGAGGCCGACACTGGAAAGGGTGAGCGTCGATGAGACGAGAGTCGAAGAGAGTTGAGTGAACGAAAGTAAAGCGAGCATCAGTGAGACGAACACTGGTGAGACGAGCACTGTGAGACAAGCACTGGTGAGACGAACATCGTGAGGTAATCTTCAACTGATTCGATTGCAAGTTACACGAGATAGTAAGAAACTGAGATCCCGGAAGTCATTTTGAGCCATTATTTTTCAATCTGGTGTTTACAATCGGATATTTTCATCAGCATGTCTGCGTTAATCGGAAGCATTGACCATTATGTGCGTGGTTCAAGCTTTGCTAACTATATGAAACGAATAAATATTCTATACCAGTTGAATAATGTTGCAGACAATAGCAAAAGAATCTTTTTTTAGCGTTGAGTGGGTCGGTTATATTTGATGAAATAGAACTTATTTACCCGGGGGTTGAAATAGCAGAAATTGATTATGCTGATATGATTGGTAAACTAAAAGAAAGACTAGACAAAGTGCAACCCAACATGATGCATAGGCATAAATTTCATGCTCGTGTACAGGGCATTGATGAGCCTGCCGAAAACTATGTGTTAGCTTTGAAATTACTAGCTAGTCATTGTGGTTTTGGCGCACACAGAGATGAGGCAATCAAGGATAAAATAGTTTTTGGATTGAGAGATCAGGACCTGAAACATAAGCTGTTGATGAAAGATGATATGATATTAGAAGAAGTTGAGCAGATGGTTATTCGGACTGAGTTAGCTAAGTGCCGCGCAAAAGAATTAATTGAACGGGACGAGTATCCGAAGGAGGTGAACTCCGTAAAATATCGTTTAGGATATCAGTCAAATATCAACGATATGAAAAGAGATGGTAGACAAAATGTAAACAATTACAAAAGGCGTTTTCGTAGTAGAAGTAGAAGCTCGAGTAGAGAAGGTGAACGTATGCGATATAATCATAACCGTTATGATTATTACAAACGGCAACGCGATGAATATCAGCCGAACTAGCTATTCAGGTCGAAGTGGATATCAAGGCGAAAACCCTCATCATAACGTGATTTGCAATTTTGTAAATTAAGAGGTCATATAAAGCGCAACTGTTACAAATTGAAAAATCGTAAAAACGTGAATTTGGTAAAGTAAGCACCGGTAGAAATCAACAGCTACGATTTCAAGCGATTACAGATAAGAGATTCAGACGATGAAGATGATTATCCTTGCATGATGATTGCAAGCAGTCGTTTTAGCGAGCCATGTATTGTAAAGGTGTCTGTAGAAGGAGTTGAACTTAATATGGAAATAGATTGTGGTGCCGCAGTTACAGTTATTAGTTTAGCAGTATATAGAACGTATTTTTCTCACATTAAAGTTTCTAAATGCAACAGTCGTTTGATGGTGGTAGATGGGCAGCAGTTATCCATTTTCGGTGAAATATCAGTTAAAGTAATGGTTAATCACACTCAGCATCAAGTAAACTTAATCATACTTGATTGTACAAGGCGTTTTGTCCCGCTATTCGGCAGAAATTGGATAGATGTTTTTTATCCTAGCTGGAGAAAAACTTTTGGAAATTTTACACAAATCAACGCAACGAGTAAAGATGCAGAAAATATTTCGAAAATCGATGTGGGTAATATTGAATCAGACATACAATCACGATTTCCAAAAGTTTTTGACGGTGATTTTTCATATCCAATCACAGGATTTGAAGCTGACCTTGTCCTGAGAGAGGATAGACCTATATTTAGGAAAGCCTACGATGTGCCGTTCAAATTAAGGGAAAAAGTTGTTGACCATTTGGATTCACTAGAAAAGCAGAATGTTATTACACCGATACAGGTTAGTGAATGGGCGTCTCCTGTTGTTATTGTTCCTAAGAAAGATAATGAGATAAGAATGGTAATTGACTGTAAAGTCTCAATTAATAAACAAATTATTCCCAACACTTACCCGCTGCCGCTAGCGCAGGACATATTTGCGTCTTTAGCCGGTTGCAAGTGGTTTTGTTGCCTTGATTTAGCGGGAGCGTACACTCAGCTCAAACTTTCAGAAAGATCAAAGCAATTTGTTGTAATAAATACAATCAAGGGACTTTATACTTATAACCGTTTGCCGCAGGGTGCATCGTCTAGTGCCGCCATTTTTCAGAAAGTGATGGATCAAATTTTAATTGGGTTAAAACATGTACGTTGCTATTTAGATGATGTGCTGATAGCGGGAGAGACTATAGAAGAATGTTTATCAAATTTGTATATGGTTCTTGAACGGTTGCAAAAGCTAATTTGAAAGTGAATTTAAAAAATGTAAATTTTCGTAAACTCTCTTGTTTATCTCAGGCATTTGGTTACTGAAAAGGACTTCTTCCTTCACCAGAAAAGTTATCAACTATTGAAAAGCAAAAGTTCCCACAGACACTACTGAGCTCAAGGCATTTTTAGGGTTGATCAATTTTTATGGTAAATTTGTCCCTCACTTGTCTGCTAAATTGAGTTGTTTATATGCCTTGTTACAAAAGAACGCAAAATTTGTATGGAGCGAAAAATGTCAGCAAACTTTCGAAGAAAGCAAAAACGCTTTATTGACTGCAAATTTTCTTGAATATTATGACCCTGCAAAACCAATCATTGTGGTATCTGATGCATGTAGCTATGGTTTGGGAGGAGTCATAGCTCACATGATTGATGGTAAGGAAAAACCAATAAGTTTCACATCCTTTTCGTTAAACTCCGCACAAAAAACATACCCTATTTTGCATTTGGAGGCATTGGCGCTAGTATGCACTGTAAAAAATTCCACAAATTCCTTTTCGGGCAAACTTTTACGATTTATACGGACCTTATGCCGCTTTTAGGCATTTTTGGAATAGATGGCAAACATTCGCTCTGTGTAACAATATTACAAAGATATGTAATGGAAATGTCAATATACGAGTTTGATATATGCTACAGGCCTTCTTCCAAAATGGGAAACGCGGATTTCTGCTCAAGATTCCCATTGGCTCAAAATGTTCCTAAAAAGCTGGATAGCGGAGGTATCAAAAGTATAAATTATTTCGGCGAATTCCCTCTGGACTACTCATTAATCGCGAGGCAAACCAAGACAGATACATTTCTTTCAAAAGTGGCAGATCATATTGAGAATGGCTGGCCTAGAAAAGTAGAAAAGGAGTGGCGCCAAATATTTTCATTGCGTTGTGATTTAGAGGTAGTAGAAGGTTGTGTAATGTACCAGGATCGAGTATTTGTACCTAATTCTCTTAGAAAGGATATTTTGAAATTGCTTCACTCTAACCACAACGGTATTATTAAAATGAAACAGATAGCTCGACGATCCCTCTTTTGGTTTGATTTAAACAAGGATATAGAGCAGTTTATAAAACATTGCGAACCATGCATAAAAATGTCGGTTGTTCCAAAACCGGTTTGTAGTACTTCGTGGATTCCTACAAATCGTCCATTTAGTCGCATTCACGCTGATTTCTTTTTCTCCAATCAAAAGTTTATTTGTTAGTTGTAGATAGCCACACAAAATGGCTTGAAGTGGAGATAATGAAATACGGAACGGATGCGAATAAGGTTATTAAGAAGTTCACTGTTATTTTCTCTAGATTTGGACTACCAGACGTTCTAGTGACAGATGGAGGGCCACCATTCAATTCTAGTCATTTTGTTGCATTTATGGAACGTCAAGGAATAAGGGTTATGAAGAGTCCTCCGTACAATCCGAGTAGCAACGGACAAGCGGAGCGAATGGTTCGACTAGTAAAAGATGTATTGAAAAATTTTCTTTTAGATCCTATGACGAAATCACTTGATGATGATGATAGATTAACATATTTTTTAGCAAATTATAGAAACACTTGTTCTACATCTGATGAAAGATTTCCATCAGAAAAGTTGTTGAGCTATAGACCAAAAACTTTAGTTGACCTTTTACACCCCAGACGTAGTTATAAAGAAAGTTTAGGTTTGAAAGATTCATCCGCTGTGGATACACCCAACAGAGCAGAAATTTTACCTAATAATGAAAAGAATAAATTTTATAGCTACGCGTCTCAAGATCCATTTCTCAATTTAGCGCTGGGGGATAAAATTTGGTACAAAAATAATGACAAGCATGCAATTGAGAGATGGGTAGAGGCGAAATATGTCAAAAGAATATCAACTAATGTGTTTGAAATTTCTTTTGGCAGGCACAATTGCAATGCACATCGAAATCAACTAAAGGTCATGGTTCCACGACAATCCAGGTCGACGATCCGGTTGCCAATACAAAGACAGAAACGACGACGAGCATCAATTGACACTGAGGAAGAGGTTTTCGGGTTCCAGAATGAAGAGAGCGCTGGTAGGGAGGACTATGGCAAGCAAGGAAACAAGAGCATACAAGAACTAGCCCCATCAGCACGCGAAGCACTTCGCGATCGAAAAGAAGAAAAGTCGATGAAGAAAATTGAAACGTTCGAAAGACCCAGTAGCAATGTGTACAGTCGTAATTTGACATTGAGTCCTGGGATACGCATTAAATTATATAAGAAAAAGTAAAATTTAAGATTATCAACAATTACGATTTTGTATAAGTTTAAGGATTAAATAATTTCAAACTCAATAAGGAAATGTAAATTTTGTCAGACAATTGACGTTCTAAGTCTATAACAAATTCATTCTGAAGTATGTTAAGTAGTGAATTCGAAAATGAGTATTTTAATGTTATTAAAATTGATAATGAATTTATGGCAGTTCTAAAGGAAAAAGGATTGTTATAATCGATTAAATGGGTTAAACCCTTTCAGAGATGAAACGATATTTGAGAAGCGAGAGAGTAAAAACGATAAATTACGATGTTCGGTTTCCTTCAATAAATGCTCACTGAAGTCGTTCTCTTATACCTTGAACGCCAACTTGAGTAGACGTGTTTTTAATTATCAGGATTTAAGAAACCCCATTTTGGATATACTTTAACATTGAGATCAAGGGAACCTATAAATATGAGTACCGCATAATTCTTGCATCATTCCATTACCACATTCTGATTGGTGCAGACACCAGCGAATGAGCAGCCGCTGGGTCTGCCGAGAAGCCATAAAATAGCGCAACGCGATTTTTTCCTTTCATTCTGACCGGGACAAGCGAAGCAACCGCATCATCGATTGAAAAGCACTCACACCTTTTAGCAGGGAATGAAGTCTGCACCGACCGCTTTTTTGGCTCGACACCATCGAAGCGACCATCATCAGCCGAAACCTAGCCAGTACATCAGCAGTCCACCCTACAGACCCGACAAAGCAGCAATGCTGAGCAGATACCGGCAGCAGCAGCAGAGTCGAGCCTAGACCGGCCGGCATCGGTGCTGAGCCGAGACAGGCTGAAGAAAAGCCACATGATGCAGCATGTATGTCCAAAAAACAAACGGTTCTTTAGAGAGCCAATAATAGAGATCAATATCAATGCTTTCAATACCCTTCGGGATAGAAACTGTACTTGGGTGCCAAATCCAATATTCTAGAGATAAAATTTTATGCGTGATTTTCATAAATAGCGTCAAAACTAACAGTGGATAATTTTTCTGATTTAACCGCGAAGTGGACGAAGGACTTCGCTTGACCATGCCTTTAAAGATTCATAAGATGTCCAAATCTCTCACATAATCTTATTTGGATAAAAAACACCGATAACAGCTCAAACATTAATAAACTATCAATCGATTTTTCATCAAATGTTGGATTTTTGGCATTGATAAAAAAATATGTAGATAAACATTGTTTGATACTGACCGCACACAAAGCGAACGTGACTGAATGATCGTCCCATGTTATGAATTCTAAATCTTATCACCCGAAATCCTATGTCCGGGTGTTTCCTTCCTTCTACTACTAACAATGTTGTCTCAGAAAAGAACACCCTACTTCCCACCTGAACTGCAATTCTAAGCTCGCTTGCCCGGCTTATTGGCCTGTATCTAACGAAAAGTCCCGTTAGGAAATAGACGCCAGCAGCGAGCAACAAGCGTAAATAAGAAGAAGCCCTTCTAGAACGCATTGATGATGATGACGCTTTGGCTGATAAAGAAGTGGGATACAAGACACTAGCTGATTGGCCCACCAATTGGGAAGCAGAGAAGATACAAAATAAGGTATAAAAGAAAAGTGCATTCGCTCGCAGAGCATTCAGTCTTTTTTATACCATCACTAGAAATTCGCGGTTATTTGAAAAGATCGTTTTCTTACTTTTTGCACTTAGCCGAAGCAAACAGCCTTTTTCAAGGCTCTAAGAGTTAAAAATAATGTTCTCCTTCCGTCGCTATCGCACGGATTAGAAGGCTCTTCAGTGGAAGGGCTGAGATACAGTCTACATCCCCTGCTGAGCCAACTTGTGGTTTATTTCAGGCAGTTCTTCAGTGGGAAGGTTGCCACTGTCGAGGCTAATATTTCGTGACCGGACAGATACGTCCTGAAATTTTTTTTTTATGATTCTTGTTCGAGGTAGATTTGATTTCTGTGTCGGTTTGATGAGAAGATTTTGCCAAGGAATGATATGCAACGCCGATTATTTATCCAAAATAGTTGATGTGAGAAATTTGGACATATTATGTATCTTAAAGGCATGGTCAAGTCAAGTCCTACGTCCACTTAGCGGTTATGTCACAGACATTACCCACTGTTCGTTTTTTTTCAACGTCGTCCCACACTTGGTCTGCAACTCGCTTTTGCAAAGCCTGTTTTTAAAATAGTGACTTTAGTGACCATTTTCCGAAAAATATTGACTTTTTATTGAAAATGGTGACCAAGTCACTAAAAAGTGACTCGAAACCAGCCCTGATTTTTACTTAATCACTGAGTAGATGAAAGTTAGAGTGTACAAGTTCGTTTGGCTCAGATGACCGTACCGACGATGCAACAATTCGACACATTTACGAATCTCACCGCACGAGTATAACGACGACCAATTTGACAATTGCATGGGTTGCAGGAATATTTTACAGCGATGAAGGAGGGATGAAGCAAATTTAATAATCACATTGTTACTTGCGATTCTTCTTGTTCAATGACGGGTTGGCACTATCCAATCCTAGTTTGAAATTTACTTTATGTTTCGATGTTTCTATCCGTGTTATGGTTTTTATGGTTTCTGCTCTGGAACTGCCGTAGCTTTTCCCAATTTTACTTTGTTCACGACCTTCGTAGGTTTCATCTTCAGCCTGATCTGATACAAGTCCTTTTTCAAAAACCGGGTAACCTCTCATTTATGAAGTTCAACTGTACCTATAATCGCATTTGATTTGACAGCACTAGTTTGTAGATTCGAGTCATGCCAAAATACGTTCTAATTTCGCTGACCGAAGAAACGTGTTCCTAATATCACCGTAAGTTTTTCGATGGAATCTGCAAATCGTTCGCTGATGACAGTCGCCGGTGTTTCCATTTTGGTGACGCGACAGTCTATAGTCTATATCCATCCGTTGGCCTACAATACAATGGCAAGTATAGAAAATCTCATAAAATATGGAAATGCTAAATAGAACAAAATGAGAGATAGATCAAGCCTGTTTTCTCAATAGGAAGAAGAAAAATTGCATTTGCTCTACATAAAATCTACAATGGAAAACGCAAGGTATATAAATATCGGACCACGTTTATTCTTGATGAATTGATAATACCAAAGTACCTACTTGTTTGTGGCATTGGTACAATTAATAATTAAAAACTATCAAACTTACCAATAAAAACTTGCAGTCTGCTGCTGATATATCTATTGAGCTCGTATGGGTCTCAGTCAAGTTTACGAAATCCTCTAAGTTGTTGGGTAAGCTTGTTCCTAACACATCACTGTCTGTCAAATCTACCTGATTTGACTGCTCCTGTACATCCGTCCAGCTATCTACTACCGTAATTCATTTGGCGGTATCAAACTGATTGCGCTCATCGACGGGTCATTCTGAGAGTGCAAGCAGCCACGCCATGCATCCGCAAAAAAAACCAGACACATACACTATACATAATGAAAAACTGGTTTCGCCCAGGTGGAATGCAATTGAGGATAAGCCGTATTGCAAAACGGACGAAAGTACCCCGGAGATAGTAGTTATCAGTACCACAGCGCGAGGTGAAGAACTTCTGCAAAAATCTCAAGTGGTTCGCATCTAGAAAGTGCCAAGGACAACACTACTGCAAACGAAATATGCGCCTCCAATCTTTAAGCACAGTTGCTGTCGCTTTTTACGACATAATTTCCACTTTCTTGCATTCACGTACCTGAAGATAATCTGAGCTCGGTCCGGTTACCTGATAAGCGTAATTTGCTTTATCATTCAACTATGAATTTGTGAAGTGTTCTAGAAGAGACCTTTTTCGATATTTTCCAAAATAAATCTTGAATGTCATTCTGTGTTCAATACTAATAGCAATGCAAATCGTCGTTAGAGTGATTCAAAAATACCATCGTTCGCAAACTTTGTTTTAAATATTTATATAAGCACCTCAAATAGTATATAACTGTCCAATTCTTGATTAAATTTTTTATCCTCATTATGTATTCTAAGCTTAGATAAAACTTTTTTCTATCTCCTCAACATCTTTATGAAGTTATCTGAAATGTGTTTTAAAAATGTATGCAACTCTCTTTCGCTTTTGTGATATTTTTGATTCATACGAATCATACTCAAAATACGTTTTTACAACGAAGTTATGAAGTTTTTTTAGAACACCCTACAAATTGCTCAGACCCACACAATGAAAACCCTTTAAAAGCAAATCAGAACACGGTTTTAAATTACGTTTTGCTCTACTACGTAATTACATCACGAGAAAAGTATCGGTTTTATATTTTATCGACCCTTTACTGACTCCCCTTCGCACTAATTAAAGGAATTTCGCAACATTGGAAGGTGGATCAGACTTACCTTCACTTCCGCTTGATAAATGTCTAGACAATGTCAACACAACCGATGTGAAAGACTTTTTCACTGGCCGGGATTTGCACCACGGGACTCGTCCCACTCCAGCTGCACAGCAACAGACACCACTTCAACCAACAACACAACACTCAATAATAGTTATAGTTATCACCCGCACTTGAGCATAATTTCCCCGATCTTCGAACACTTTCCGAAAGTGCGCAAATGGTGCGGAAAATAGTGGCCAAGACAACGACGGAACCACCTATCTTGCGGAACCAAATCAATTCACGGTCGATGTGCGACTGACTGGTCGATGTCCGCAGTTCAGTTTCCTCCAGCAGCCGGGGCGGAGATGACTGTCAGAAAAAATGTCAACAAACCTGAACCGGTTCAAAACGGGTGAGGGTTTGGACATTACACCGCACACACACGCTTACTTCAGTTCACCCAAATATGGGTGAAGAGTACACTATAAAAAAAATACACGAGAGGACCGTGTGTTCTACACATGAATTTGCGCATGTTGTCAATACAAATCAATATCACGTGTAAAACAGATGACATGGCTCATTCAAAACTGAGCATTTTTTTATAAACAAACCACACGGTATTAACGTGTAAAGCAAATCGAATTCGGTTGCTCGACTTGTCATAGTCGCTTGTTTGATATATGATATCTAAGAATAATTGTGTTGATTTTCATTTGAATTGTGAGTGAATTTCGTGTTTTCTTTCACATTTTAATAATGATTGCATATCCGTCCGGATTCCGATTTCCGTCATCGGATCGAAATCCATTTCAAGAAACATAGTTTTCCTATAACTTCGACGAATCAACGGTGCCCGCATAAATATAAACCATGCATGGACGTTATCCTATATTCTTCATAACCATTTGTAATTATGTCTGAAAATTTCCATAAACCGTCCTACATAACAATAAGCTCACTTTATTATGAATGGTTTTGACAGTATATGAAACGGTTATTGGCCAATCAACAATATGGCGAATGGGTTGTTAAGTTAGGTTACCATAAAAAAATGGCAATTTTCGCGAACAAAATCTTCGTCTCATTCTTTATCATAAGGTTGAGATTCAATCCATATTTTTCAACTAGAACCTTTTGACTTATAAGTTAAACATAATTGGAGGATATGCGAGGCTCAGCATAATGCGCTTCTTTTCATTACATCAAATAATATGAAAAAGTTAAAAATAAATGAATTGAACAGAGTTTTAGTTCAGTAAATGCATTTATTATTAATCATTAATAATTAACATACATTTTATATATACATTTATAACACAAACATAGTTGGCGTTTATAAGCTTCAGAGCCTAATTTGTAGCTTGGTTTGTACTGGAGAATAGAGAACTTTGGAGAACAGGACTTGCGGAAGAATCCCCAAGTAACCATGAAGCTACACAGCAAAAATAATTGTAATATGCCTCAACGTAATTGAGACGATGTACCAAAATTCCGATGTAGAGCCGCAATTCGTATGTACATCTACATCGTTTTGGATGTTAAATCACATCCCCTTAAAATTACACCGAAACAGATTTATCATTTTCCTATACGTTGTATATGTGTAATATTTGAATATAAAAACATTGAATATAGCATAGAAAAGAATGCAACCCAATGAAAATGATTTGCCTGTGTAATTTTACACACAATTTCTGTAATATCGCATTTAAAGATTATGCGATTTTGAATCTCGCAACACTGCTCAAATCCAGTTTTAGGTGTTTACCGATCGTATCGCCATTTTGATTTTGCAATATTTATTGAAGGTAAAATAAAATTTAGTTACCGGTGTTAAACTAATTCAACAAATTAGATTTTTGTGAAGAGTGCGGCCAGAAAGCATTTACGGTGGAGGATTTCCACTAATGCACCGAGTGGGGAACCAAATCGCATGGTATGGTCCGGATCTTGTGGCTGATTTTGGAGAAGAGTTGGAGATGGGTTCCCCGTCGCATACGGGTCGAGTCGTGAATTTCGTTCTGCTGAGCTGGTCGAGCTAAATCGATCAACTGGAGACGTTGGGTGCCGGTAACGAACGGTGCTGGAACTGTCTTATCTGTGGCGGATGCAGATGGAATTCTTGTCTGAAGAAACCCGAATGACCCCTATTGAATATGTGACGTAAGTCGATGTTAATATTTTATATTTTACTTTTTAACATCGAAATCTATCCAAACAGATAACACTGAATCAACAATTGCTTTTATCAAGGATGCGTTATTGTGTGAAAATAAAAAAGAAATCAGCGCAAAAGCAATGATTTGAGTAGCAAAGTAACCCCTTCGGTGACAACTTCCGAAACGACGTTGAATTAAAAGATGTGTTCGGAACAGGAGTTTGCTGAATGCAAAGGGCCAATCATAGAAATCGGACGTGAACGTGAAGTGCAACCGACTGATTACCGGATCGGGAAGCCTGGTTAACTCCGTTTTTTGGCGACGAATGAGAAAGGTTGTGGAACCACATGAGGGAAAACAAAAGTATATACGTTGTTTTGTAACGCGAATTAACTGGATAATGATATGTGGCTTTATGTTTTATTCTCACGCGAGTGATCTACGTAAGGTAAGAAAAACTGTTGTGTTTTCACTTAATAAAGAACTTTATTTTTTTAGATCCGATTGTTCAAATCCAGGACCGTGTGATTTGGAGTTCCTTTCGACTCCCGTCAGTCAGAAAGAATTGGATTTAGGAGAAAGTGTCGAATATATCAACGAACTGTGCGAAACCGTTTTGCAGTAGCTGAGCATGAAAAACACATCTTGTCCGCACAGTTTCGGAACAACTGCTAACCGACGATTGATCCTGCCAAGCGAACGGTGTTTGCATTATTTCGGCCTGCTGTAATATATTCCGATCCATCCCGAAACTCGGTCTATTTTCCTGGCGGCCTTGCGGAACGGGATTTTTGAAAGTTTTTGGCTACCTGACTTCCGGAAGATAAATTCACTGCTTAGGCTTCAGTATCTCAAAAATTTATTTAAACCGCAACCGTACCGTAAAATGTTAGCATTGGTTGCTAACTTCCTAATTCATAGATAGCCACCAAGGCTGTTAACTACATTCACCGGGTGACATTGGCTATGTACGTTGCATGTTTGCTGATGCGAGTTATCTGCATTTAGGTAAGAAACCTTAAACTAAAATCAGTCACGTAATACCCATAATAACGAACTTTATTTTCAGACTCGGTTCGATCGAGCTTTATCAGAGCTCCAAGTCGGATTAGAAGGACATCACGGAACGGTTGGTCACAAGATCCAGCAAGAATACAGCGCTCTGGAATAACTGAAGGTGATCGCATGCCGCCGCCCAACGCCGACAGAACGCTGCATCTATCGGTGTGTATTAGGCGGTAGGTTGATTTTTTTTTGCAATATAATTAGTAGTGGAAAAATCACTTAAACTGAAGGTTAATCTCGTTCTTGTATACTGCCGTCATACGCATATTTGTCCCATGTTTGCTGGGATTTCCTATGTACATGGGACAATTATGCGTAGAACGGTAGTATAGGCATTAAAAATTCATTAAGTAAATTTTCAAAAGTTTCTCAGAATTCATCCAGGCCGTTCTTTTGAAAATTTCTATTGGCTTAATATATTTGTCTGTTGACGTTTTAAATTGGGCAAAATATCCAAAATTGGAAGTTAATGGATCTCATGTTTTATACTTCAAGTGGCCAACCTGGAGCAGGTTCCGGTAGTGACCCAATGAGAATGAGTAATAATTTGAGCATATCCATGCATTTCGATACCTTGTAATTCAAGATTTTTCGCTCAGATGTGATTGCAGCACATGACGTATACTTACAAGTGTGTTTGGCCATCTTCAGATGGCCAACTTAGAACTGGTTCCGGTGGGAACTCAATGGGGACAGTAACGAGATTGAGCGTATGTTCGATAGCTCAAAATTCATGCCTTTTCTATAAGAAGTGCATGAAACTCATGTCGCATACTTCCAAATGTGTTTGATTCAGGTGGCCAACCTGAAAGGAACCCAAAGAGGTCAATTTCGCAATAGGATATTAGTGCCATTCGACAGCTCAAAATTCGTGTCTTCTCTCTTTGAAGCGAATGAAACTCGTGCCGCATATACTTTGATGTGAGATCGGTCATCTAGTAGTCCTGCTCCTGTACGCAGATTGAAATAGGATACGGCGATTGCGGGATAGATAATTTTAAACCCAAGCGGCCTCGCGTTTTTCGCGATCGGTGATGTAGGTCCGCGTAAACATATTTGATATATAAAAAGTTCTCTGAGTGATCCGTAAAAAGATTTTCAGAAGCTCCTTCAGGAAAGTGTTCAAAAAACTGTTCTATAGTTCTTCCAGAAATTCCCACGGACGTTCCTCCAGAAATTCCCGCGGAAGTACTCCCAGATTTTTTTCCGGAAGTTCCTCCAGAAAATTCTCCGAAAATTCCTCCAGAAATTTTTGCGGTCTATTCAGAAATTTCTCCGGAAGTCCCTCCAAATATTCCTCCGGGAGTTCCTCTATGAATTCCTCCAAAATTGCCTCCTGAAAATCATTCAGAAAAGCCTCCAGAAATTTCACCGAATGTGTCTCCAGAAATACCTCCGGAAGTACTTCCAGAAATGTTTCCGGAAGTTCCTCCAGAAAATCCTCCGAAAATTCTTCCAGAAATTCTTCCGGTCTGTTCAGAAATTTCTCCGGAGGTCCCTCCAAGAATTTCTTCGCAGGTTCCTCCAGATATTCCTTCGATGTTATCGAAAAAAGTTCCTCCGGGAATTCCTCCGGAAGCTCCTCCGGGAATTCCTCCGGAAGGTCCTCCGGGAATTCCTCCGGAAGATCCTCCGGGAATTCCTCCGGAAGTTCCTCCGGGAATTCCTCCGGAAGTTCCTCCGGGAATTCCTCCGGAAGTTCCTCCGGGAATTCCTCCGGAAGTTCCTCCGGGAATTCCTCCGGAAGTTCCTCCGGGAATTCCTCCGGAAGTTCCTCCGGGAATTCCTCCGGAAGTTCCTCCGAATTCCTCCGGAAGTTCCTCCGGGAATTCCTCCGAAGTTCCTCCGGGAATTCCTCCGGAAGTTCCTCCGGGAATTCCTCCGGAAGTTCCTCCGAATTCCTCCGGAAGTTCCTCCGGGAATTCCTCCGAAGTTCCTCCGGGAATTCCTCCGAAGTTCCTCCGGAATTCCTCCGAAGTTCCTCCGGAATTCCTCCGGAAGTTCCTCCGAATTCCTCCGAAGTTCCTCCGGAATTCCTCCGGAAGTTCCTCCGGAATTCCTCCGGAAGTTCCTCCTGGAATTCCTCCGGAAGTTCCTCCGGAATTCCTCCGGAAGTTCCTCCGGGAATTCCTCCGGAAGTTCCTCCGGAATTCCTCCGGAAGTTCCTCCGGAAGTTCCTCCGGAATTCCTCCGAAGTTCCTCCGGAATTCCTCCGGAAGTTCCTCCGGGAATTCCTCCGGAAGTTCCTCCGGGAATTCCTCCGGAATTCCTCCGAAGTTCCTCCGGGAATTCCTCCGGAAGTTCCTCCGGGAATTCCTCCGGAAGTTCCTCCTGAATTCCTCCGGAAGTTCCTCCGGAATTCCTCCGGAAGTTCCTCGGAAGTTCCTCCGGGAATTCCTCCGGAAGTTCCTCCGAATTCCTCCGGAAGTTCCTCCGGGAATTCCTCCGGAAGTTCCTCCGAATTCCTCCGGAAGTTCCTCCGGGAATTCCTCCGGAAGTTCCTCCGAATTCCTCCGGAAGTTCCTCCGGAATTCCTCCGGAAGTTCCTCCGGAATTCCTCCGAAGTTCCTCCGGAATTCCTCCGAAGTTCCTCCGAAGTTCCTCCGGAATTCCTCCGGAAGTTCCTCCGGAATTCCTCCGGAAGTTCCTCCGGAATTCCTCCGGAAGTTCCTCAGGAATTCCTCCGGAATTCCTCCGGAAGTTCCTCCGGAATTCCTCCGGAAGTTCCTCCGGGAATTCCTCCGAAGTTCCTCCGAATTCCTCCGGAAGTTCCTCCGGGAATTCCTCCGGAAGTTCCTCGGAATTCCTCCGGAAGTTCCTCCGGAATTCCTCGGAAGTTCCTCCGGAATTCCTCCGGAAGTTCCTCCGAATTCCTCCGGAAGTTCCTCCGGAATTCCTCCGGAAGTTCCTCCGGAAGTTCCTCCGGGAATTCCTCCGAAGTTCCTCCGGAATTCCTCCGGAAGTTCCTCCGGAATTCCTCCGGAAGTTCCTCCGAATTCCTCCGGAAGTTCCTCCGGGAATTCCTCCGAAGTTCCTCCGGAATTCCTCCGGAAGTTCCTCCGGGAATTCCTCCGGAAGTTCCTCCGGGAATTCCTCCGGAAGTTCCTCCGGGAATTCCTCCGGAAGTTCCTCCGGGAATTCCTCCGGAAGTTCCTCCGGGAATTCCTCCGGAAGTTCCTCCGGGAATTCCTCCGCAATTTCCTCCGGGAATTCCTCCGCAATTTCCTCCGGGAATTCCTCCGGAAGTTCCTCCGGGAAAAGCCTCCAGAAATTTCACCGAATGTGTCTCCAGAAATACCTCCGGAAGTACTTCCAGAAATGTTTCCGGAAGTTCCTCCAGAAAATCCTCCGAAAATTCTTCCAGAAATTCTTCCGGTCTGTTCAGAAATTTCTCCGGAGGTCCCTCCAAGAATTTCTTCGCAGGTTCCTCCAGATATTCCTTCGATGTTATCGAAAAAAGTTCCTCCGGGAATTCCTCCGGAAGTTCCTCCGGGAATTCCTCCGGAAGTTCCTCCGGGAATTCCTCCGGAAGTTCCTCCGGGAATTCCTCCGGAAGTTCCTCCGGGAATTCCTCCGGAAGTTCCTCCGGGAATTCCTCCGGAAATACCTCCGGGAATTCCTCCGGAAGTTCCTCCGAATTCCTCGGAAGTTCCCAGAATTCTTCCGAAGTTCCTCCGAATTCCTCCGGAAGTTCCTCCGGGAATTCCTCCGGAAGTTCCTCCGGGAATTCCTCCGGAAGTTCCTCCGAATTCCTCCGGAAGTTCCTCCGGAATTCCTCCGGAAGTTCCTCCGAATTCCTCGGAAGATCCTCCGGGAATTCCTCCGGAAGTTCCTCCGGGAATTCCTCCGGAAGTTCCTCCGGGAATTCCTCCGGAAGTTCCTCCGGGAATTCCTCCGGAAGTTCCTCCGAATTCCTCCGGAAGTTCCTCCGAATTCCTCCGGAAGTTCCTCCGGGAATTCCTCCGAAGTTCCTCCGAATTCCTCCGGAAGTTCCTCCGGGAATTCCTCCGGAAGTTCCTCAGGAATTCCTCCGGAAGTTCCTCCTGGGAATTCCTCCGGAAGTTCCTCCGGAATTCCTCCGGAAGTTCCTCCGGGAATTCCTCCGGAAGTTCCTCCGAATTCCTCCGGAAGTTCCTCCTGAATTCCTCCGGAAGTTCCTCCGGGAATTCCTCCGAAGTTCCTCCGGGAATTCCTCCGGAAGTTTCTCCGAATTCCTCCGGAAGTTCCTCTGGAATTCCTCCGAAGTTCCTCCGAAGTTCCTCCGAATTCCTCCGGAAGTTCCTCCGGGAATTCCTCCGGAAGTTCCTCCGGGAATTCCTCCGGAAGTTCCTCCGGAATTCCTCCGGAAGTTCCTCCGAATTCCTCCGAAGTTCCTCCGGAATTCCTCCGGAAGTTCCTCCGGGAATTCCTCCGAAGTTCCTCCGAATTCCTCCGGAAGTTCCTCCGGGAATTCCTCCGGAAGTTTCTCCGAATTCCTCGGAAGTTCCTCTGGGAATTCCTCCGGAAGTTCCTCCGGAAGTGCCTCTGGGAAGTCCTCCGGAAGTTCCTCCGGGAATTCCTCCGGAAGTTCCTCCGAATTCCTCCGGAAGTTCCTCCTGGAATTCCTCCGGAAGTTCCTCCGGGAATTCCTCCGGAAGTTCCTCCGGGAATTCCTCCGGAAGTTCCTCCGGGAATTCCTCCGGAAGTGCCTCCGGGAATTCCTCCGGGGGATCCTCCGGGAATTCCCCCGAAGTTCCTCCGGAATTCCTCCGGAAGTTCCTCCGGAATTCCTCCGGAAGTTCCTCCGGGAATTCCTCCGAAGTTCCTCCGAATTCCTCCGGAAGTTCCTCCGGGAATTCCTCCGGAAGTTCCTCCTGGGAATTCCTCCGAAGTTCCTCCGGGAATTCCTCCGGAAGTTCCTCCGAATTCCTCCGAAAGTTCCTCCGGGAATTCCTCCGGAAGTTCCTCCGAATTCCTCCGGAATACCTCCGGAATTCCTCCGGAAGTTCCTCCGAATTCCTCCGGAAGTTCCTCCAGGAATTCTTCCGGAAGTTCCTCCGAATTCCTCCGGAAGTTCCTCCGGGAATTCCTCCGGAAGTTCCTCCGGGAATTCCTCCGGAAGTTCCTCCGGAATTCCTCCGGAAGTTCCTCCGGAATTCCTCGGAAGTTCCTCCGGAATTCCTCCGGAAGTTCCTCCGGGAATTCCTCCGGAAGTTCCTCCGGAATTCCTCCGAAGTTCCTCCGAATTCCTCCGGAAGTTCCTCCGAATTCCTCCGGAAGTTCCTCCGGGAATTCCTCCGGAAGTTCCTCCGGAATTCCTCCGGAAGTTCCTCCGGGAATTCCTCCGGAAGTTCCTCCAGAATTCCTCCGGAAGTTCCTCCGGGAATTCCTCCGGAAGTTCCTCCGGAATTCCTCCGGAAGTTCCTCCGAAGTTCCTCCGAAGTTCCTCCGGAAGTTCCTCCGAATTCCTCCGGAAGTTCCTCCGAATTCCTCCGAAGTTCCTCCGGAAGTTCCTCCGGAATTCCTCCGGAAGTTCCTCCGGGAATTCCTCCGGAAGTTCCTCCGGAATTCCTCCGAAGTTCCTCCGGAATTCCTCCGGAAGTTCCTCCGGGAATTCCTCCGAAGTTCCTCCGGGAATTCCTCCGGAAGTTCCTCCGGAATTCCTCCGGAAGTTCCTCCGGAATTCCTCCGGAAGTTCCTCCAGGAATTCCTCGGAAGTTCCTCCGAAGTTCCTCCGAATTCCTCCGAAGTTCCTCCGGAATTCCTCCGAAGTTCCTCCGGGAATTCCTCCGGAAGTTCCTCCGAATTCCTCCGGAAGTTCCTCCGAATTCCTCCGGAAGTTCCTCCGGAATTCCTCCGGAAGTTCCTCCGAATTCCTCCGGAAGTTCCTCCGAATTCCTCCGGAAGTTCCTCCGAATTCCTCCGGAAGTTCCTCCGAAGTTCCTCCGGGAATTCCTCCGAAGTTCCTCCGGAATTCCTCCGGAAGTTCCTCCGGGAATTCCTCGGAAGTTCCTCCGGAATTCCTCCGAATTCCTCCGGAAGTTCCTCCGGAATTCCTCCGGAAGTTCCTCCGGGAATTCCTCCGAAGTTCCTCCGAATTCCTCCGGAAGTTCCTCCGAATTCCTCCGGAAGTTCCTCCGGGAATTCCTCCGGAAGTTCCTCCGGGAATTCCTCCGGAAGTTCCTCCGGGAATTCCTCCGAAGTTCCTCCGGGAATTCCTCCGGAAGTTCCTCCGGGAATTCCTCCGAAGTTCCTCCGAATTCCTCCGAAGTTCCTCCGGGAATTCCTCCGGAAGTTCCTCCGGGAATTCCTCCGAAGTTCCTCCGGAATTCCTCCGGAAGTTCCTCCTGGGAATTCCTCCGGAAGTTCCTCCGAATTCCTCCGGAAGTTCCTCCGGGAATTCCTCCGAAGTTCCTCCGAATTCCTCCGGAAGTTCCTCCGGAATTCCTCCGGAAGTTCCTCCGAATTCCTCCGAAGTTCCTCAGGAATTCCTCCGGAAGTTCCTCCGAAGTTCCTCCGAATTCCTCCGAAGTTCCTCCGGGAATTCCTCCGGAAGTTCCTCCGGGAATTCCTCCGGAAGTTCCTCCGGGAATTCCTCCGAAGTTCCTGGAATTCCTCCGGAAGTTCCTCCGGGAATTCCTCCGGAAGTTCCTCCGGGAATTCCTCCGAAGTTCCTCCGGGAATTCCTCCGGAAGTTCCTCCGAATTCCTCCGGAAGTTCCTCCGAATTCCTCCGGAAGTTCCTCCGAATTCCTCCGAAGTTCCTCCGGGAATTCCTCCGAAGTTCCTCCGGAATTCCTCGGAAGTTCCTCCGGAATTCCTCCGGAAGTTCCTCCGGAATTCCTCCGGAAGTTCCTCCGAATTCCTCCGGAAGTTCCTCCGGGAATTCCTCCGGAAGTTCCTCCGGAATTCCTCCGAAGTTCCTCCGAATTCCTCCGGAAGTTCCTCGGAATTCCTCCGGGAAGTTCCTCCGAATTCCTCCGAAGTTCCTCCGGAATTCCTCCGGAAGTTCCTCCGAATTCCTCCGAAGTTCCTCCGAATTCCTCCGGAAGTTCCTCCGGGAATTCCTCGGAAGTTCCTCCGAATTCCTCCGGAAGTTCCTCCGGGAATTCCTCCGAAGTTCCTCCGGAATTCCTCCGGAAGTTCCTCCGGAATTCCTCCGGAAGTTCCTCCGGGAATTCCTCCGAAGTTCCTCCGAATTCCTCCGGAAGTTCCTCCGGGAATTCCTCCGGAAGTTCCTCCGAATTCCTCCGAAGTTCCTCCGAATTCCTCCGGAAGTTCCTCCGGAATTCTCGGAAGTTCCTCCGAATTCCTCCGGAAGTTTCTCCGGGAATTCCTCCGGAAGTTCCTCCGGGAATTCCTCCGGAAGTTCCTCCGGGAATTCCTCCAGAAGTTCCTCCGGGAATTCCTCCGGAAGTTCTTCCGGGAATTCCTCCGGAAGTTCCTCCGGGAATTCCTCCGGAAGTTCCTCCGAATTCCTCCAGAAGTTCCTCCGGGAATTCCTCCGGAAGTTCTTCCGGGAATTCCTCCGCAATTTCCTCTGGAATTCCTCCGCAATTTCCTCCGGAATTCTCCGGAAGTTCCTCCGGGAAAAGCCTCCAGAAATTTCACCGAATGTGTCTCCAGAAATACCTCCGAAGTACTTCCAGAAATGTTTCCGGAAGTTCCTCCAGAAAATCCTCCGAAAATTCTTCCAGAAATTCTTCCGGTCTGTTCAGAAATTTCTCCGGAGGTCCTCCAAGAATTTCTTCGCAGGGTCCTCCAGATATTCCTTCGCTGTTATCGAAAAAAGTTCCTCCGGAATTCCTCCGGAAGTTCCTCCGAATTCCTCCGGAAGTTCCTCCGAATTCCTCCGGAAGTTCCTCCGGGAATTCCTCCGAAAGTTCCTCCGAATTCCTCCGAAGTTCCTCCAGGAATTCCTTCAGAAATACCTCCAGGAATTCCTCCGGAAGTTCCTCCGGAATTCCTCGGAAGTTCCCTGAATTCTTCCGGAAGTTCCTCCAGTTCCTGGGAATTCCTCCGAAGTTCTCCGAATTCCTCCGAAGTTCCTCCGGAATTCCTCCGGAAGTTCCTCGGGAATTCCTCCGGAAGTTCCTCCGAATTCCTCGGAAGTTCCTCCGGAATTCCTCCGAAGTTCCTCCGGGAATTCCTCCGGAAGTTCCTCGATTCCTCCGGAATTCCTCCGGAAGTTCCTCCAGAATTCCTCCGGAAGTTCCTCCGGGAATTCCTCCGGAAGTTCCTCCGAATTCTCCGGAAGTTCCTCCGAATTCCTCCGGAAGTTCCTCCGGAATTCCTCCGGAAGTTCCTCCGAATTCCTCCGGAAGTTCCTCCGGGAATTCCTCCGGAAGTTCCTCCGGAATTCCTCCGAATTCCTCCGGAAGTTCCTCCGGAATTCCTCCGGAAGTTCCTCCGAATTCCTCCGGAAGTTCCTCCGGGAATTCCTCCGAAGTTCCTCCGGGAATTCCTCCGGAAGTTCCTCCGGGAATTCCTCCGAAGTTTCTCCGGAATTCCTCCGGAAGTTCCTCCGAATTCCTCGGAAGTTCCTCCGGAAGTTCCTCCGGAATTCCTCCGGAAGTTCCTCCGAATTCCTCCGAAGTTCCTCCGGAATTCCTCCGGAAGTTCCTCCGGGAATTCCTCCGGAAGTTCCTCCGAATTCCTCCGGAAGTTCCTCCGGGAATTCCTCCGGAAGTTCCTCAGGAATTCCTCCGAAGTTCCTCCGGGAATTCCTCCGGAAGTTCCTCTGAATTCCTCCGGAAGTTCCTCCGGAATTCCTCCGAAGTTCCTCCGGGAATTCCTCCGGAAGTTCCTCCGGGAATTCCTCCGGAAGTTCCTCCGAATTCCTCCGGAAGTTCCTCCGGAATTCCTCCGGAAGTTCCTCCGGAATTCCTCCGGAAGTTCCTCCGAATTCCTCCGAAGTTCCTCCGGAATTCCTCCGAAGTTCCTCCGGAATTCCTCCGAAGTTCCTCCGGAATTCCTCCGGAAGTTCCTCCGGGAATTCCTCCGAAGTTCCTCCGAATTCCTCCGGAAGTTCCTCCGGGAATTCCTCCGGAAGTTCCTCCGGAATTCCTCCGGAAGTTCCTCCGGAATTCCTCCGGAAGTTCCTCCGAATTCCTCCGAAGTTCCTCCGGGAATTCCTCCGAAGTTCCTCCTGGAATTCCTCCGGAAGTTCCTCCGGAATTCCTCCGAAGTTCCTCCGGGAATTCCTCCGAAGTTCCTCCGGAATTCTCCGAAGTTCCTCCGGGAATTCCTCCGGAAGTTCCTCCGGAATTCCTCCGGAAGTTCCTCCGGGAATTCCTCCGGAAGTTCCTCCGAATTCCTCCGAAGTTCCTCCGGGAATTCCTCCGGAAGTTCCTCCGAATTCCTCCGGAAGTTCCTCCGGGAATTCCTCCGGAAGTTCCTCCGAATTCCTCCGGAAGTTCCTCCGGAATTCCTCCGAAGTTCCTCCGGAATTCCTCCGAAGTTCTCCGGGAATTCCTCCGGAAGTTCCTCCGGGAATTCCTCCGAAGTTCCTCCGGGAATTCCTCCGGAAGTTCCTCGGGAATTCCTCCGGAAGTTCCTCCGAATTCCTCCGGAAGTTCCTCCGGGAATTCCTCCGGAAGTTCCTCCGGGAATTCCTCCGGAAGTTCCTCCGGGAATTCCTCCGGAAGTTCCTCCGGGAATTCCTCCGGAAGTTCCTCCGGAATTCCTCCGAAGTTCCTCCGGAATTCCTCCGGAAGTTCCTCCGAATTCCTCGGAAGTTCCTCCGAATTCCTCCGGAAGTTCCTCCGGAATTCCTCCGGAAGTTCCTCCGGAATTCCTCCGAAGTTCTCAGGAATTCCTCGGAAGTTCCTCCGAATTCCTCCGGAAGTTCCTCCGGGAATTCCTCCGGAAGTTCCTCCGAATTCCTCCGGAAGTTTCCTCCGAAGTTCCTCCGAAGTTCCTCCGGAAGTTCCTCCGGGAATTCCTCCGGAAGTTCCTCCGGAATTCCTCCGGAAGTTCCTCCGAATTCCTCCGGAAGTTCCTCCGGGAATTCCTCGGAAGTTCCTCCGAATTCCTCCGGAAGTTCCTCCGGAATTCCTCGGAAGTTCCTCCGAATTCCTCCGAAGTTCCTCCGGGAATTCCTCCGGAAGTTCCTCCGAATTCCTCCGGAAGTTCCTCCTGGAATTCCTCCGGAAGTTCCTCCGAATTCCTCCGGAAGTTCCTCCGGAATTCCTCCGGAAGTTCCTCCGGAATTCCTCCGGAAGTTCCTCTGGAATTCCTCGGAAGTTCCTCCGGGAATTCCTTCGGAAGTTCCTCCGGGAATTCCTCCGGAAGTTCCTCTAGGAATTCCTCAAGAAGTTTCTCCGGAAGTTCCTCGGAAGTTTCTCCGGAATTCCTCCGGAAGTTCCTCCGGGAATTCCTCCGGAAGTTCCTCCAGGAATTCCTCCGAAAGTTCCTCTGGAATTCCTCGAAAGTTCCTCCGGGAATTCCTTCGGAAGTTCCTCCGGAATTCCTCCGAAAGTTCCTCCAGGAATTCCTCCGGAAGTTCCTCCGGGAATTCCTCCGGAAGTTCCTCCGGGAATTCCTCCGGAAGTTCCTCCGGGAATTCCTCCGGAAGTTCCTCCGGGAATTCCTCCGGAAGTTCCTCCGGGAATTCCTCCGGAAGTTCCTCCGGAATTTTTCCTACGGAAGTTCTTCCGGGAATTCCTCCGGAGGTTCCTCCGGAAGTTCCTCCGGGAATTCCTCCGGAAGTTCCTCCGGGAATTCCTCTAGAATTCCTGGAGGAACTTTCTGAGGAATTCCTGAAGGAACTACCTGGAGGAACTTCCGGAGGGATTCCTGGAGGAACTTGCGGAGGAATTCCTGGAGGAACCTCCGGAGGAATTCTTGGATGAACCTCCGGAGGAATTCCTGGAGGAACCCCCGGAGGAACTTCCGGAGTAATCTCTGGATAACTTTCGGAGGAATTCCTGGATGAACTTTCGGGGGAATTCATGGAGGAACTTCGGGAGGAATTTCTGGAGGAATTCCTTAAAGGCACTTTCGGAAGAATTCTTAGAAGAACTTTGGGAGGAATTACTGGAGGAACTTCAGGAGGAACTTTTGGAGGAACTTCGGGAGGAATTTCTGGAGGAACTTCCGGAGGAATTCCTTAAAGGCACTTTCGGAAGAATTCTTAGAGGAACTTCGGGAGGAATTACTGGAGGAACTTCAGGAGGAACTTTTGGTGGGATTCCTGGAGGAGCTTCTGGAGTGATTCCTGGAGGAACTCCTCGAGGGATTCCTGGAAGAACTTCCGGAGGGATTCGTAGAGGATTTTTAAAAGGGATTCCTGGTGGCGGTTCCGGAGGGATTCTTGAAGCAACTGCTCGAGGAATTCCTGATGGAATGTAGGGAGGAATTCCTGGAGGAACTTCCTCAGTAATTCCTGGAGTATTTCCCGGAGGAATTCCTGGAGGTGCTTCGGGAAGAATTCTATGAGAAACTTCCAGATGAATTTCAGAAGAAGTTCTTGGAGGAACGTCCGGGGGGACTTCCGAAGGAATTCCTGGAAGAACTTCCGAAGGAGCTTCCGGAAGAATTCCAGGAGGAACTTCGAGAAAAAATCCATGAGGAACTTCCAGAGGAATTCCAGAAGGAATTCTTGGAGGAAAATCCGGAAGAATTCCAGGAGAAACATCCGGAGGAATTCCTGGATAAACGTCCGGATGAATTCCTGAGAAACTTCCGGAGGAATTCTGGAGGAACTTTTGAATGAACTCTTGGAGGAGCTTCCGGAGGAATTCCAGGAGGAACTTTCTGAGAAATTCTTGGAGATACTTCGGAAAGAGTTCCTGGAGGAATTTCTGGAAGAATTTCTGAAGGAACTTCTGGAGGATTCCTGAAGGAACTACTTGAGGAATTCCTGGAATAACTTCCGGAGAAATTCTTGAGGAACTTCCGAAGGATTTCCTAGAGGAACTTCTGGATGAACTTCCGGAGGAATTGCTGGAGGAGTTTCCAGAGGGATTCCTGGACGAACTTCTGGAGGAATTCCTTAAGGAGCTTCCGAATAAATTCCTGGTGGAACTTCCAGAAGAATTCCTGGAACTTCCAGAAGAATTCCTGAAGGAACTGCTTTAGGAATTCCTGGAGGAACTTCCGGAGGAATTCTTGGAGGAATCCGGTTTTGAATCCCAGGATCTGGAAATCCATGAGGATTATATTTGAAAACTCAGAAGGATACCATTCGGAATTTGAGAATTTCCAAGAAAAACTTCCGGAGGAATTCCTAGAGGAGTTTCCAGAGGGATTCCTGGACGAACTTCTGGAGGAATTCCTTAAGGAGCTGGAACTGGAACTTCCAGAAAAATTCCTGAAGGAACTGCTTTAGGAATTCCTGGAGGAACTGGAACTCCAGAGGGATTCCTGGACGAACTTCTGGAGGAATTCCTTAAGGAGCTGGAACTGGAACTTCCAGAAGAATTCCTGAAGGAACTGCTTTAGGAATTCCTGGAGGAACTTCCGGAGGAATTCTTGGAGGAATCCGGTTTTGAATCCCAGGATCTGGAAATCCATGAGGATTATATTTGAAAACTCAGAAGGATACCATTCGGAATTCTAGTATGATTCCATTTAGAATCCCAGGAACCTTCCATTTGAAAACCGAGAAAAATTCCATTTGGAATCCCAAAATGATTCCATTTAGAACTCCAGGAGTTTCATTTGAATGAAACACCATAAAGAGAAAAAAAAACCATAATGATTTCATTTAGAAGCTCCAGCACGATTCCATTTCGAATCACAGTAGCCTTCCATTTTAAATCCCAGGAGGCTTCCATTCGAAATCGAAGAAAGATTCCTGGAGGATTCCACATAGAACCCTAGGAACCTTCTATTTGAAATCACAGAATAATCCGATTTGGAATTCTAGAAAGGGAAGGAGGAATGCCAGAAGCCTTCCATTTGAAATTTCAGAAAGGTTTTATTTGGAATCTCAGAAGGATTTAAAATGTCAGAAGGATTAGATTAGATTTAGATTTAAAATCCCAGGCAGAATCCAATTCAAATACATAGAAGGTTTCCTTTTAGAGTCCGCGGAGCCATCCATTTGAAATCACTATAGGATTCCATTCCAGAAGGATTTCATTTGAATCCCATGATGTTCAGATTTTGAATCCCAGGAGTTTTTTTTATATTTGCAAAAATTCTACCGAACCAGATAAAAACTATGGGGTAAAAACAACGTGAACGCCTGTGATGTACTGATTCCTGCTACATTTTTCATTCATTTTTTTCTAGCGGTTTTGAAGTGCCTTCGAATGCTGTCCGTGCCGCTCTGTATAACATCACTCCAGCGAAAGTAATCCAGCAGCGATCCTTGCAGGGAAATTGCCCAATATCAACTCGCCCTATCTGCGGAAAGTTCTGCCGTAGACCATAGATCACAAGGATGATCCAGCACCTGCCGACGATGACGAAAACTTGTGGCTTGTGGGACACGGCCTATTTGGAACTGACGAAGATAAATCGATCGACCGGTTCAAGGTGTATCGCCATTGCAAGAGACTCGGCCTCTGAAAGTACATCAGGACAAACGCCTTCATAACAGATCTGCATCATGGCAATGTGGGCAAAACATTGGTATTTACATTTCGACAAAAATAATATAATGAATAAACAAATAAAACAAAATACAATAACAAAAACTAGGCTAAAAACTTATTGAAGCAAGAAAACAAGAAACAACTCAATGAAACAAATGTCATGTACGTCGTACTATTTTACGTAGCTTTATTTTACATCGCTTACATTACGTCGAATAATTTTTACATCGGAAATAATCACATCGCTTCTGTTTATTACACAGCAAGCTGTCGAGTACATCGTGCAGTGTAATATTCACCAAGCGATGGAATCGACGGGTTGCATCGATTTCGATGTAATATTCAACAACTTTTTTTGCTGTGTATATATACTTGTAAAAAATACAGCCCTAAAAGCTGACTTAAAGTGGAAAAGGGCACTTATAAGACCGAATTAGTGGTTCATTACTTTCACATGTTGAAATAAAGCATAAGTAATGCATCGCTGCATTCGTAATGCTGATTTAGAATATCGTTGTCTGACAGCTGATAAATAAACGCAACTTCACATCGTTAAAACTGATTTAATGCAATTAGCATTTAGAATGCCGGTTTATGATTGATATATGTGCAATATTGTAATGCTTGGTGTTACTTGGGTCATAATCATCGGTTGTTGCTGCATGTTAACCTGGGAAAGAACGCATTGAATTAAGTTTAACACTTTTTTCGAACAGAAAACATTATGTGTTTGCTTACCTCGGTTTGAAACAAAAGAACATGTAGAACACTGTGTAAAGGCACATCTCTTGGCACCGGTCTCTTGACCCGTTCGAATTGTGAGCGATCCCAAGTAACACGGTTTGTTGTATGAGTGTAAAAAATACATCTTTCGAACATATAGTATGTTACGTTTTGGTATGAAAAACTGCTTTGATTACTTTTACACGACCCAAACAGCGCAAAAATTATCGATATTTTCAACATTTTTCAGTCGCAACCTTGTTTTTGATTGCACATTCACAAAACTAAACCTCAGTACTAAGGATGTTTTCAATAACCGACCTTCAACAAGGCTCTCTCAAATTGATACCAAAACAAAAATGCTGACCGTGTTGGTGTTGGTCAAAGAAATAAATTTTATACAAAAAACGAATGAAAACAAGCATGCATGAAATGATGAACACCATTTTTATAATATTAATAAACATAAATATACAACTGAATAAATAAATCAAATTTGTTCCGAAGCCTCGGTCGAAGCATTATATGCGGCTCATGTTTCATTGGCTAACTTTTTATTTTACTTCTCCTTAATTCATGCGCCATTGATTGAAGAAAAATATAACCATGCCAAAGCATAATTTTGAAAATGATATGTAAACAAATTATCGAAACTGCAAAAGAAAAACAATATGGCGAGATGTCGATAAACAACATGGTCGATGAAAAACGTTCATAACATTGATCTGAAGATGTTGAATTTACGTTAAACTCCTATCAATTTGGTATATATTCTGACAAAACAAAAGTCAAAAAATGAACATGTTATGACCTTGTTCGTAAAATCTTCCTGTAGACATGTTTTATGTTGTGAGAATGTAAAACGAAACATCTAAAAAAACCAAACAAATGTCAAAAATCGACATGTTATCAGCAAGTTGTGAGAATGTAGTATGAAACTTCTTCTCTGATCAAATTGCTGTATGTTTTGCAAAAACCTTATCATAGCTTTCCTTGAACATAACATGTTTTGTATTTCATTTTCCCGACCTTTATTCAACATTATTATTAGATCTTCGTTAATAATGATGTTTTCGGTGTTACTTGGGATACATTTTTCATCTGAAAACAACAGAAACATTAAATAAGAACAACATGCATTTATTTTTATTTTATTTATGTCAATTACCTTTAAATGGAAGAGAAATATTCACTCGCAATCGATGTTTTGCGCACTTTCAATTTTTTTCTTTGTTGATCTGACAGAAGAAAGCGAACTTTCTGCTAGATTTGCCTGCACAAATACTACCGAACTACAACTGTAACTGTTAATGTAGCTTCAATATTGAACTATAGCCATATGCGTGACATCACGAAAAAACCGCTTTTGCTCAATATGATATGGGAGCATGTGTGGATCATAAGACAAAACATGAACACTGAGAGATATTTTCCAATTATATTCTATTATGATTTTAAAATGAAAAACTTTCGAAAACGGAACGTATAAAAATGTTCTATAACTAAATGTTATACATTAACTGCATATGGTAAGCTTAGCGTACATTTATGGAAAGTACACGTCAGAGAGACATTTATAATTTCAGTGTAAACTAATCATAAGACAAAAATTGACAATGTATGTTAAGTTAAATGTGATGTTGCAACAATACAGTAGAAAGTTTTTTACTATGCGGGTGGAAATATATATATAGAAAAACGTCTCGTTGGTTTTCGAACCTCTGACGGAAATTGATATCCGGACAGATAGAAAAAAAAATCAAGTTGGTATTGCGCTTTTTGCACTTTATAAGAGTTCTGCGAGATTTTTTTTCTCACAGTCATCTTTTTCTCACACTCAATACACTCAAAAAGTTTGATTTTCCGTGTATAATATTTGTGTGTGAGTGCTCAATCTGAAAACAAATAGACGTCAAATCATGGCGGGAATCGATTTAGTGTACACGCTTACATGTGACTAACGAGTAATGGGTTATAATTGGGTAAATTTCAGTAACAAAAATCAATCAACCCGAAATGACAGTGAGTGTGAGAAAAAGAAGCGGGCAAATCACAATCTACACATAACTCTTCAAATTGGTGAAATCGGCAATAAAAATGTAATATCCACAGTGGGTGGTTGCATTTATTATTTTAAAAGAAGTTGAACCACACCAACTAATACTATTTTACGAGCTGAGGCCGGCGATTTTGTCTTTGAACAGGTGAGTGCTTTTATTTTCCGAAATCTGCAACCGGTAAATAAGGTTTTTATTCTCCACACAGATCACAAAAAAATCAAGTTACCTACATCTAAAAGAGCTGCTGCCGGAGAACATGATCGGTTCGGTGCTTATTCCTGCTAGCAAGAAGCCGCCACGAAGTACATACGTCGCAAAGGATACCGTGGACCCCCGATAATTTGAACGGTACCTCGTTCAAATTAACGGGGTTCATTTTTAATTTGAACTTCTGGTTACTCTATTTGCATCAGAAAAACTGGTTTCTGGCCGCTCTCTTTGCTGGTTTGTTTTGATTCTGCGTTCCGTTTCACGATGTTTCATTTTTCTTCTCTCGACTCCACGTGCTAAATGACGTTTGAACCATTTTTAATGTGAACGATGTTCAAACCTACGGGGTTCAAATTAAAAAGTGTTCAGATTAAAAGCGGTCGTATTACCGGGGGTCCACGGTAGTCGGAAGAGGCCGGTATTGACGATGCGTCTTCGCCGTTTTGAGTATAATTCCATCTTATTTGATCCTGCTGCTGCTAAAGCAGGAAAGGAACATGCAATCAATTAGAAAAAGTACCAAATTAGTATACTCTGATGCAATTCAACATAAACGAGGAGCCACAGTAGGTCAGCCAAATTTTCCAGAGCAAGAAAATTTATTTTAAAATATTAATATATATGTATTAAATTAATGGGATTCAACCGTATAACGAAAGTCGCATTCCGGATGGATTAAATTAAACGAAAACAAATTATTAAAAAGATGTGAAAAATCCCCGCATAATTGTGAACCATAATTGGATGATTCCTCAGATCATTTATGACTGTATATAATGATATCCCAACTGTTCTGATTGCTGTCTAAACATATGATAAACTAACCATCTCATAAATGGTCTTCACAGTATGTTATATTGTGTTTGGCGAATCAAGTATATGGGTAATGGGCGGTTAAGTATAATTACCATATAAAAACGTTCATTTTCAGTACATATTTTTCGATGCACAATACATGGTTTGGTTCATTTACAATCTCTTTTCACAGATAAAACAATATGGGATGTAATCTGTACATGGTAGAATGATAAAATAAAAAAAATACGCGCACCATATCTCTTATTTTTTATTAGTAGTGAAAGTATTAAATAAATTCCTTGTTTAATTAAAATACACCATATTTTCATAATTTATATATGTTTTATTAAAGTAAATCCGATGTATTCATGAAGTACGAGAAAACAATAGCACTTTATACTTTATTTTATACAGCAATCAAATAGCACTTCATACTGTTTTTTTCTGCAGGGAGCCTGGAAACCGCCATCCTCATCTTACAACGTTGACTGCAAAAAACGAAGAAAAGAAATATGCTTATGAAAAACATTGCAGAGTGTAATGTATTCAAAAAGAACTTACCCATAAACAGTTTTTACACAAATATCAATTTGAATTTCCATTGTCTCGAACGAGGTCTAAAACTGATGGATGAATGGAGGGATGAATCTGGGAAATAATCAAGAAAATTATCGAGGAAATTATATTGTATTCATCATTGATCAAAATTTAAATTACTATAATGTCATTACCAAGGTCATTACTTACCTTCCTTGGAATTTTTGGAGCAAAAAGCAATTGAATAAACCGATGAAAAACTGATCGTAAAATAATACATGACGCTGTTTCGATCGAAACTACAAACATGGCTGCTCCACGGAAAAACAACTCTGCCGTATTTCGAAATTTACGCACACTAAACCCAGAAAACAAACACCTATCGTATGTTTATCATTGAACGATATGATTGGTTAATGTATTCGTGGAATCACAATGTTGCTGAATCTGTTATCAGTCATATATAATTTTTTATCATTTTATTTCAAAATACAATCAAACACGGAGCATAAAAAATTGTAAAATATCAATAAATCATAAAATTATTATATATGGCATTGTAGATTAAAAATGTTGTACAATTTTAATTCTAGATAGATATACAATCATACTTTAAATTGATTGTGATATGAATAGTAACCATAATGGATAATTCATATTAATGGTAGTAACCGTAATGCAAAACGTTTTCAATTATGCGGGTCTACATTTCCTGTCGTTTAATTACAGTTCCGAAAAATATGGATTAATTTTTTTTGAGAATTCCTTCGTAGATTTATAAACGTTTATAAATATTTTTTTCAATTAGTTAAATCAAACATTATACTATACTTGTTTTTACTTAAGATAGCAGGTGAACATCACTTTTTTCATTTATTTGGCAGGGTTGCATGTTCCACACATCTTCTGCCCTCCCGGTCACTCAACAATAAAATGTCCCTTCTTTTTTATTCATAAATTAATAAGCGCAAATTAATATAAAATCAGTTCACTATTTACCGATAATTGAAATTGAAAAATGTTTCGGCCTTTCGAAACATGCATGAACATGTCCGTTTTTATTGAAATAATGACACACGGAGGATCGTCTGAATCGTCTGAATGCATACTCAAATTCGTTTGAAGTAATTCATAACATGTTTTAGATAAATATATGACATCGTGGTGTATCAATTATATAATTTGCTATAAACATAGTCATTTGAACTGAGTTTGTGAAGAACATCTCAGTGATGTGAAATACATCAGACTTGATGGTGTAATTTGGAATGAAATATCAACATTCTGAAACACACGAGTCGGACGTGTATTTGTTATGGTTATTCATGGATGTGCATATCATATGGTAGTGTATCAATAATGAATTTGGATGTATACAATGACATTTGAACTGAGGATGACAAGAACATCGTAGTGATGTGGATTGCACTAGAATTGATGGTGTAAGCAGATTGAAAATATCCATATTCCGAAAAACATGAATCGAACGTGTATTTTTTTATCAGTGTACGTAAAATCCCAAAAAAGTGCACATACACTGAGAAAATTTTTATAGTAGAAACTGCCATTTAAGGGCCGATGTCCACGTAGCGGGTTTGAACTTGCGTGCACGCAGCGTCAACGCAATTGTGGTAGGAAGTACCCAACATCAAATAGAATCATGCACACGCACTTGCGTTAACGCGGCGTTGCCACATGTCTCATTTGCGGCGAGCGTTACCGCAAAGTCACCGCAATTCCCCACAGGAACGCAGCGTGCACGCCAGTATTTTTTTGACATTTCTCTATTCCTTTTCCTTCCAACAAGATTTCAATCAGTTCATTTTGGTTTCGAAAATTAGTTTGCAAATAACAAAAACTTTCAATTCTAACTTCTTTAAATAATAGTACTAGTACGTTCGGAGCGGCAAGTGTTTTTTTCGTTCCTACACAAAAAGAAAAATCATTAATGAAATTAAAAAAACCATTGGTTAAAATAAAAAATTGCATTGGTTCTTTTTCGTAGAGAGTTGCGTATGTTTAAAATAAAAGCCCGAATAGAATGATATTATACATCCATTTTTCTAGTTATCGTTTTTTGATTACAGCGAATTGTAATGGAATTTTTAATGGAATCATAAAAAGTATCAAACAACAATTATACTACGAATAATATTCATGATAGCGTCTATAATAATTTGATTTTAGATGATACACTCAATGGGTCGTTAAATATCGTTACCATTCAAAAAGGCCATTTTTTTCATATATTTTTATTGGGCGATTTTACCAGATATCATTAGTTTATCATCATTTATTTTTCTTGCAATGATTCGGAGTATAATCGATTTTAACAAAGAAGATTAGTAGTATGAGATTTCGTAAAACGAATTTCAGACCAAATAATTATTCAGTGTTTAATCTAGATTGAAAAGCGTGTAATAATTATTTAATTATATGATAACCGTATTATAGGATGTATAATATTATTCTATGAACTACGATACTGGATATGATAGTTCAGAAGGTGTTTTCTCAGTTTATAATAAATAAATGATCATCAAACAAGTTTTATTTACATTTAATTTATCATCTTATATAATTATTATTTACCATCTTATATTATATTGAAATTTTGTTGATTGATTTTTGATGATAATCAGTGTCACTTCACAGATTTCGATGGTGCTGCATGTTCCTATAAGAAATCAATGAAAACAATGAATAACAGCTTGAAATCAGTCCTGGATGTGCATTTTTCATGCCCCGATTTTTTGATAAGCATGCCCCATGGAATAATTAGAATGCCAGCGCTGATTTTTATATAACATGGTTATTAAGCCCATCATAAACTATTCTCACCTTCGCAAGCGTTTTTTCGCTGCTCAACCACATCCGCTCGCGCAATGGCGTACTGTTTCCCGGTATGAGGTTGATATTTCTGGAAATAAACAATAAATATATATTATTCACAATATTATTCATGATTTGTATAATACAGTTTATACTTACATGCATTATAATCCGTTTAATTTTAGGTTTTCTTCCGCACAAACACAATGCACACCGCCATTAACTTCGAAAAAAAAACCTTGAATGGCAGTTGGATCTGTTGCCGATGCGATTGTCACTATCACACTGAAAAAGAAACAACTTCATTTCTGTGTTGGTGAATATCTAAATTATTTATGGTGAGATACGTATACAATAATATGATATCAGGTAATCATTATAATATCATGTATAATCTGCAAATTATTATATATGATCGTGGTTTTATTTCTGTCAATCATATAATTAATATCAACCATTCGGCGTACCATTTATTTCTATTCGGGAGTACAGAAACTTTTGCGTCAGCAATGGTTCAAAAGTGGAATATAAATCTGAAATCAAAAGTTTAAACTTTCAAAACAAAACTGTACAACTGTCAGATCCAAATGGTCCCACTGTGAAAAAAAAACAGTGAAATATTTTAATTTGGAAATCGAATTTCATTTTGCCCCAAAAGAAACCTCCATCCCATTATACCATTTGTTCATATTTTCTTTTAAAATGTAATTAAACCGTAATCATCTTAATTTTGTTTTATTTAATTATTTTAAGCAATAAGTATTCCATCATGTTGTGTCGTAGTCTCAGGTAAACTTTCAAAATTGTCGCCAAGGTGGCCTTTTCCTGACCACTTTTTGGGCTGCGCATTTTGACATGCAAATAAAGTCTTTCTCTCCGATCAAAAATGACAAAATATTTATCTGTAAGAAAAGAAACTTGCATTAGTAAAAAAGTATGCCAAAAAATTATAATGTGAACCAGCAAAAGCCGCACCTAACTTCGTCCTCGCCATCGAAGTTCCAGAGTTGGGCGCTACTTTTGATGGCTGTTTACACACTGTTGTCTACTGTTTATATTCTTGATTAACAAATATTACTTACCTCCCGGTTCCGTAAGATGCCTCGGTATATTTGCCGACCTATCCTGAAGACCCTTGATTCAAGTTATGATTCAAATAAATAAACTGATTTTACAATTACTATGTCTGAAACTTGATTATGCATATGTACAACATGTGATAGATTTAGTTCGGAAAAGGTATTGGAGGGTAACCGCCCCTTCGGTGGGGTTTGATCCCACGACCCCAGTTCGCATGACAGGTGCTTTCCCTACTAAGCTACGAAGGACCTCCGTCGTCCACCGCAGCTTAGCGGGTACTGATGAAACCAAATTCCCAGCACCAGGTACCAGCCGATCTCTCACAATACATTTTCAGAACTAACTCTCTCAAATGTATTTTTGTACACATGTCAACCAAGTAGGATGAGTATTTAGTATTGTCCGGCTCCTACACACTTGCTTCATCAGCAACGGCGCTCAATGAAGTAGGGTTGTGTGAGGTTGTGCCAGTTTGGTCGTCAGATCCCAACACGACCACACAAGCGAAGAGAGATCGCCACTCGAGATCAGTACATTCAAAGTTAATTGCCTATATGCCGGGTATTAAGCCACCCGGAGTGGAAATTAATTACTATGTAAATACTAATACAATACTAAATACTCATCCTACTTGGTTGACATGATGTGTACAAAAATACATTTGAGAGAGTTAGTTCTGAAAATGTATTGCGAGAGATCGGCTGGTACCTGGTGCTGGGAATTTGGTTTCATCAGTACCCGCTGTTGCGGTGGACGACGGAGGTCCTTCGTAGCTTAGTAGGGAAAGCACCTGTCATGCGAACTGGGGTCGGGATCAAACCTCACCGAAGGGCGGTTACCCTCCAATACCTTTTCCGAACTAAATCTATCACATGTTGTACATATGCATAATCAAGTTTCAGACATAGTAATTAATTTCCACTCCGGGTGGCTTAATACCCGGCATATAGGCAATTAACTTTGAATGTACTGATTTTACAATGTTTTTAAAACTTAAAAATTCCCTTCGTTGTAGCTGGACCCACGACCCTCAGTACGCTAAGACTGGTACTTTCTCCAACTTTCAATCGAAGCTGGTTTTGTTTTTTAACCACCTCATGTATTCCATAGTGCCTGAAAAAAACACTCGGTAAACTTTTTTTTTCATTTTCTCTTTTTGGAGAATAGTTTATTGGTGATTGATTTGACAGTTCTACAATTTTTAAGTTGAATGGAAGAACTTTTAATTTTAACTTAACAACAATGAAAAATGAACTTTCAAATAAAAAATTACTTTAACCAAAGCCAGTTTCATTTTTAATTTCAAGAAAATCGAGTACTTTTCAAGTTGAAAGTGCAAAACTGTCTTTAAAACCATGTTTGTTTTTTGTGTGTACGACCATTACATTTCAAACGACCAACACGGGTTTATGCCCAAACGTTCAACGACCACTAACCTGGCGTGCTTCACTTCCTTTGTAATAAGACAAATAGAGAATGGCCATCAGGTGGATGCAATCTATACAGATCTTTCTGCTGCATTCGACAAAATGAATCACCAGATTGCCATAGCAAAATTTGACAAATTAGGCATAAATAACGCTCTGCTCAGCTGGCTTCAATCCTATTTATCAGGTCGCAGTATGGCGGTGAAAATTGGAGATCACATTTTCACCGTTTGTAGTCCGATCCGGCGTTCCACAGGGTAGTCATCTTGCACCGTTTCTGTTTCTGCTTTATATGAATGACGTCAACTTTGTTTTGAAATGTCTACAGTTATCGTACGCCGACGATTTGAAACTGTATTATTGTATCAAGCAAACTCAAGACGCAATGTTTCTGCAACAACAGTTTGAATCCTTTGCAGAATGGTGCCGTATCAACCGAATGAAGCTCAATGTTGCTAAGTGCTCGGTCATATCTTTTGGACGCAAACACTCTCTTCTCCCAACCATCATCCTAAAAATGCGTAAAAAATAGTACCAAACCATTATCCATTTGTGTGCTCGTTATTTTTTATTTGTTTGTTCCGTGAATGTACATAGTTTCGTGCTATCTTTTATAAAAGGTAGTAAAAGTGAAGGATTTGCCAATTCTTTTGGCCAAAGATAATTTTGAGAAGCTTTCGGGTAAGAATTATGATTTTGTATTGCCAATTTCACCAATTTGAAGAGTTAAATATGTGTAGATTGTGATTTGCCCGCTTCTTTTTCTCACACCCACTCTCATTTCGGGTTGATCGATTTTTGTTACTGAAATTTACCCAATTATAACCCATTACTCGTTAGTCACATGTAAGCGTGTACACTGAATCGATTCCCGCCATGATTTGACGTCTATTTGTTTTCAGATTGAGCACTCACACACAAATATTATACACGGAAAATCAAACTTTTTTGAGTGTATTGAGTGTGAGAAAAAGATTACTGTGAGAAAAAAATCTCGCAAAACTCTTATGAAGTGCAAAAAGCGCAATAAATGAAATTCCAGTTGGTTTTGATCAATTATTATGACTTTTAAAAGGTATCCAATATCAATCACCTCACATACCACCCAAGTAACACCAAGCATTACAATATTGCACATATATCAATCATAAATAGACATGCTAAATGCTAATTGCATTAGATCAGTTTTAACGATGTGAAGTTGCATTTATTTATCAACTGTCAGACAACGATACTCTAAATCAGCATTGCGAATGCAGCGATGCATTACTGATGCTTTATTTCAACATGTCAAAGTAATGAACCATTAATTCGGTCTTTTAATTGCCCTTTTCCACTTTAAGTCAACTTTTCGGGCTGTGTTTTTTACAAGCATATATAGCTTCATGGTTACTTGGGCAGGTTACTTGGAAGAATTCAATCCTATTTATCAGGTCGCAGTATGGCGGTGAAAATTGGAGATCACATTTTTTCACCGTTTGTAGTCCGATCCGGCGTTCCACAGGGTAGTCATCTTGCACCGTTTCTGTTTCTGCTTTATATGAATGACGTCAACTTTGTTTTGAAATGTCTAAAGTTATCGTACGCCGACGATATGAAACTGTATTATTGTATCAAGCAAACTCAAGACGCAATGTTTCTGCAACAACAGTTTGAATCCTTTGCAGAATAGTGCCGTATCAACCGAATGAAGCCCAATGTTGCTAAGTGCTCGGTCATATCTTTTGGACGCAAACACTCTCTTCTCCCAACCATCATCCTAAAAATGCGTAAAAATAGTACCAAACCATTATCCATTTGTGTGCTCGTTATTTTTATTTGTTTGTTCCGTGAATGCACATAGTTTCGTGCTATCTTTTATAAAAGGTAGTAAAAGTGAAGGATTTGCCAATTCTTTTGGCCAAAGATAATTTTGAGAAGCTTTCGGGTAAGAATTATGATTTTGTATTGCCAATTTCACCAATTTGAAGAGTTAAATATGTGTAGATTGTGATTTTCCCGCTTCTTTTTCTCACACCCACTCTCATTTCGGGTTGATCGATTTTTGTTACTGAAATTTACCCAATTATATCGCATTACTCATTAGTTACATGTAAGCGTGTACACTGAATCGATTCCCGAGATTTGACGTCAATTTGTTTTCCGATTGAGCACTCACACACTAATAATATACACGGAAAATCACATTTTTATGAGTGTATAATGTGAGAAAAAGATGACTGTGAGAAAAAAAATCTCGCAAAACTCTTATGAAGTGCAAAAAGCGCAATAAATGAAATTCCAGTTGGTTTTGATCAATTATTATGACTTTTAAAAGGTATCCAATATCAATCACCTCACATACCAGGTTACTTGGAAGAATTGAAGCACAAATTTCGGAAGCACATACTGAAATGTCACCCGCCGAAATTGCAGCCACAATCGGGCGTTGATGTTCCTTCACATCCGGATTAATCCAATGGCATTCGAAGGCAAACTAAGCACACCGAATGATGTCGAATGAACTCGATGATGAATCCTAACTATTCCAGCTTTTTTGACGTAAACTATTTTTTAATAAAGAATATAATGTAAACTTGTTTTGTTCCCTTTTTACGTCTAAAACAGTTGGCCTGAAAGAAATTTAACATTTAATCATATTTTCGATGAACCAAGAAACTCACCCATATATTTGTTTACTAAAATTGCGTAAATTTCACTCATGAGCGAATTTCGTGGAGGGATAAAAAGTACGCAATTTTTGACATAGAGTCGGAATACGCATTAATGAGTAAAAGAGTTTTACGCATTTATTGGGTAGTCCCAGTTGGTCACCGAAATGCGTATTTTGTACTATTGCGCTTTTTGCACTTTATAAGAGTTCTGCGAGATTTTTTTTCTCACACTCAATACACTCAAAAAAGTTTGATTTTCCGTGTATAATATTTGTGTGTGAGTGCTCAATCTGAAAACAAATAGACGTCAAATCATGGCGGGAATCGATTTAGTGTACACGCTTACATATGACTAACGATTAATAGGTTATAATTGGGTAAATTTCAGTAACAAAAATCGATCAACTCGAAATGAGAGTGGGTGTGAGGAAAAGAAGCGGGCAAATCACAATCTACACATAACTCTTCAAATTGGTGAAATCGGCAATAATTATTGAGTATTTTGGGGTTACCCAGAGACGTTGTTTATAGATAGAGACCCGCGAAGAGTGAAGCCGAAAGTACCAATCGAACGGTACCAAACGAGCAAAGCAAACAAACATTACCAATCGGTGCTAAATGCGAGATAAGTATTGTAATCAATATTATATAAATCATTAAAAAGTTTGAAAAGTTAAGTAAAGTAAGCTGTTTTCAGAGTTCTCATAGCAAGTTTAAATATTATATTTAATTATATTTCTTGTTGAATATTTGGCGATGGTGCTGAAAAAGGCAGGATATGGAGGTGAGACAAATGAAATAACCAGGCTACTGTCATGCTATTGTTTAGCCCATCGGCAAATCGTAGCCAGGATGTCCCGGGCACAAATTTTTTTTCATACTACTTTTCAATGATGACAGCGGTCTATGTCTATTGATGATGATGACACCGCGCTTGTCACAGGGTCGGAAATAACTGTTCATGTTGAGAGTCACTTCAAGTTCTCACAATTTTATATGTTGTCGATCACACAAAAAGATATTTTAGTTACTAGATAAAGATTGTCGCTACTGTTCCCTTTGTTCTGCTGTCCGAAACATGTGTGGTACATACCTGTCAAATCGTATGGATTTTCCTTCTTTGACATTTAGCTCCCCTATCCTCGCCAGCAAAAGATGTTCCGGACAGCGACGACAGCGACAATATTTATCTAGTAACTAAAATATCTTTTATCACACAGCATAGGGCACTGCACGGACTGCTTTGTCTCTTTCTCGCTGCAAAGAAATTAGAAAACAACAAGGCCAGTAAACGTCAAAATTTATGAGGAACGAAAGAGAAAGAGATGTTTTCGTGCAGTGCCCTATTGGTTTTGTCTGGGGGCCGTGAAGCCAGAATTGCTTTTATTCTCTCCACGTGTCTCTATATAATAACAGCGTCTCTGGGGTTACCGTGTACACGGAAGAAAAAAAGTACCCAAAATTGAGTATTTTTGAACTTACTTTTGAGTTATTTTTTCTCTTCTCTTTCATCCACTCTTTCTTTTGTTGTCAAAAACAAAAAAGCCAAACAATCCAACGACGCCAGTTCAATACGGGAAGCCAATTTTGAGTTTTATTACCTGAGGTCGAAATTGAGTGAATTAAACTTAAATTTGAATGAATAAATTTTCCGTTGGGTACTTTTTTAACATGGGAGTAAAGGCAAACTACTTCGACCCTACTTACTCAATTTTGGCTTCCCGTGCGGATGTTCGAGGTTGGGTGAATTGAACTCACTATTGGGTAGTTTATTTCTTCCGTGTATAGTTTATTACCTCTATTCCAAAAGACAATCCGGCAACCCTGGTCCTACGGTGTAACGCAATGAGAATAGATAGAAGGTGAGGAAGAAGACCAAATGCAAGTGTATTAGTGGATGATAGAAAATGTAAACAGCAAATGGTGACGTACATATTTGCACGGCTTCTTATGGGTGCTCGTTCGAATGTAGTAGTGAAAGGTTTTTCGCCATACACGAAAGGCACGCACACAGTATATGGATTTCCATACCTTAGTATTTATTTTCATTGGGTGTAACGCGATCACAGTTTCCGAACCGGTTCAGCAAGCTTGGTGGAAGACATGCGGATGACGTATAGAGTACTGCATGATGACGTACTTTGACATTTCTCAGAACTTTTTCAGCTTAATCTCGATAAATCTCTGGCAAAGTTTCCAATAAAAATAGTTTCATAATTTTTTTTCGCGCATGTGGATGTCTTTTGCGATTGATTTCATGATAAATGCAAAAAATATTACTGAAATATTCGAATCACAGCTATCTTAAGTTAGAAATATCAATTTTTAAATTTTCCCATAGTCGATTTTTTTTCTAGAACCTTGCAAAAGGCTCTGTGAACTGTCAAAATAAGTGAGGTTAAGTGAGAGCTTGCATTGGTCCTTACGAAAATAGTGTATAAACAATAGTTCGTTTAAAATTGTTGCAATGCAACTGTTGTGTAGTGCTTTTAATTGAATTAATATTGCGTAGGAAAATTGGTAGGTAATTATTGATGCTTTAATAATAATACTGATGATGAAAACCTTTGGCAGGTTTTGTTCTAGTCAGGGATGTGTTTTAAAACCTTGTTTTTTGTTTAACCAGGCTTGACCTAACTGAAGGATACGAATGAAACCAACAGGCTATTTGTAATTTGTTTATTTTATTGGACACGTAAACTATCGTTTACAAATATAAAACCTATGGGTTTTAGAATGCTTCTAATAAAATCTTTACCTAATTAGAGCAAAACTTGTCATAGCAGTAATTTCCCCTATTATTGTTTTAATTTTGTAGCTACTAAATATTCGAAATAGTTGCTTATTTTTTGTGTAGAAATGGATGAAGACGTTGAGTTTCGCGATATGGTGCTAAAAAAGTTAGAAGAAAAAGGCTCCCTACTCGAAATAAAGGTAATGATTTAGAAGTCCGGAAGTTCTTGTTTTTTATGTCTACCCATTATTGTTACTTTGTTTGTTTATTCAATTGCTTGTAGGCCAAACTACGCGCGTATCTGTACGATGTCATCGAAAATGACGGCAAAGTGCCCGAAGTGATTAATGATACCGATCTCACCTACAATAATAGCGTGGACAAATCGGAGCTCGAAGACGGGGAGGAATCAGCGGAACCGGAACAAGTGGACGATCGATCGCTTGCATTGGGCTTAGTGTTTGATCTTTTGGACTGCCTTAAGTTACCGTACACGAAAAAGGTGCTGTCGGCGGAAACCGGAGTACAGAAGCCCTGTACTAGGGTGCGCTTGAAAAGGGAATTCCTGAGGAAATCATTCGACGGAGTTTCCGGTTTAGAGGACGAAGCAATTTTGCTGCAGCTAATCGAACAAAATAGGAAAGAATCAACGTCCGGCGAATCCACCGGTGATGTATCACAAGTAAGTAAAGAAGCAACAGAAAGTCACATGACGGCACCGGAGGAAGAGGTGACGGACAATTCCGTCGCAACCACAATTTGATCGGTTCGAAGATCAAATGGAATCTCAGTTTAACATACATTCCCAGCATTTTCTTATTTGTAACTTACATGTGCCTTTTGAACGTGTATTTTAAATGTATTATTTTATTTTGCTTTACAAAACTAGCCTCATCCTAATTATTGCCCCGGCAGTTTCGAAACATCCTTTTCATCCTTTGTACTGTTCTTTCTGAATTCGTTGCGTATAGGTCCGCGATACCAGGTTCCACGAGTCCATAAACCGATCCATACACATGGCAATACATTTCTGGAATAGTGAGATTAATTAGATTCAAAATTGCGAGTTAAAGAGCTGCCGAGTCGTTTTCCCTAACGCCATGTAGTTGTCCACGAATGTATTATACTACTTTTTATAGGACATTAAAACAATTTAGAGGTAATTCCATAATGCAAAATTGTAGGCAGTAGATTTGAATCTTTTGAGCTTTACTGAACTTTGTCAGCTTTAAAACACTTCTCGGTCTAGGAAATTTTCTCAACTTCCTAGGCATTAGTATTCGTAGTGACACGATATACGAATGAATGCATTATAATTCGGTTTCGAAACCATGCATTCAATACCTGTGGAAGTCCTTATTGAATATTAGACAAGACTGCAGCAGTGCCAGTTAAAATAGAAATATAATTGCTCTATCCCAGGCACATCTTCGTATACTAATTCATGTTCGATCTACAATATACGTTTGGATAGTAGAGTAGACCTCCATTGGTGAAGAATGACATGTTTTCGTCTACTACAATGATTTCACTTAAATCGACGGACGGAAATGGTGCTAATGAATCCTAATACTCGTACTATGGTAGCATACATTCGTAAATAAATTGGCTCTTAGGATGAACTAATCTTTCTTATTTTCGAAGAAACAAACACTCGATTAGTTTAGGGGGTATCATTACCTGTTCGGAACTGTCCAGCTCTTGTCCCGGCTTTCCGACACACTTTTTGAAGCATTTCTCCGTCATTTTCTATCGAAGTGAAAAAAACATCATGATCTTATTGAAATACTTAAGCTGAACTTCGGAAAAAAGCTTACCGTTAACAGTTCCTGAGCGTTGGCCAGAGCAATCTGCTGTTTGACCGATGTCATCAGCTCATCCTTCTGGGCGGACGACAGATTATCGAGTGACACTTCCATTCTCTACAAAAACTTGAACCTGACCCAGCAAATTTAAATGTTTAAACACTTTTCTGAACCGAATATTCTAGTTCCAATATGCACTTTATTCAGTAAACAGCTCTGCGATAAATCTCATGTAAATGCCTCCGGTGGATTGTGTAATCAGACACTGGATTCCGATCCGAATCAACCACGCGAAGCGAAGTCAGACACGACAGGAGTTCGGCGAAGAAAAGAAAGTTGCTGTCAAAACAAAGTTCTGTCAATTGACATACGCACACGCTTATTTGAATCTACCCAAGTGAGTCAAATACTTACACGGTTAGAAAAAAGTACCTAATTATAGGTACTTTTTTTTCTCTTGTATCTCCCTCCCTCTGCTCTTTGTTGTCATAAAATGGAGAGCAAAACTACACAGCTAACCATAAAGCACTGTAATAAGCATTATTTAACCCGTATAGCAGCTTTTCAGTGCTTATAAGCTTTATATGTATTTTTCAAATGTTTATTGCCAGTAAATACGCCATATAACGCTTTGATGGAAAGCTGATCAGTCCTGTATGGATACAAGCCGAATAAGGGAACTATCAAAACCAATATAGAGCTATCATCTATGACGTTTGGGTGAAATCAATAACAATAATACCTAGAGTTTTACAACCTGTCTCTTTTACTCGCATTTGGAACTGATATTATTGGGGGGGATAGGTGAACGGTGAGATGTTCCGGTGGGTGCACGACAATTATTTTTAAAGCCTACCACGTATGCTTTGCAGTAATAATGATTAACATTTGTACATATAGGAAATTAAATCATACTGCATGGAAAATGCCGGCTAATTGTTTCATATTTATTTATTCTGTAGCTATATTTATTAGTCGAAAGGAACCTTTTATAGGCGAACATAAAAAGTATTAAGTGAATTCACGGACTGTTTTCACATTTCTTTTTTATAATTCCCCGCTCTTGGGATGAAGGCAGATGGAAACCATCTGTTTTTATCACTTGCCAGCAATACATCCACTCAATTTGGAGATGGATCAGATGGCAAACTCAGCGGTACTTGAACCAATTCGTTCCACCAAGTGTTCAGGCGTTCAAGCCCGGAGTTAAACATAAATGACAAAAAAATCATCAAGTCCTCAATGGGAAGAAAAAAGAAAGAACACATCAAGATATAAATAAATATTTTTCGTTTCATATTTTTTCGTTTCGTTTCAACTCGTCTAAATATTTTGACATTTTGTTGGCATAGGCGTGGAAAAATAGGTAGGGGCAAGCACTATATCAGCCACTATAAAAGCCAAAAGCGGCTTTTGAGCAGCACTTATGTGCTGTTAAGTCTTACTACCACTGTTGGCCAGGTTTTTAATGCGACTATAGAACCGAAATTTAACTGCTTAATGGTTACTTGGGTACTCAACAAGGACAGTAAAGTGTGGGAACCCAACGTTAAGTAGTCTCATTGTCACCGAATTCCCGGCCGGAGCACAATGGATACGTTGCGTTTGCGTTTGAGTTTGCGTTTTGTAATCCGTTTGATACACACTTAACCAGGGTTCTGGTGTTCGGTAATTATTTTTACAGATCTAGCTCAGTAAAACATGATTTTACTGAGAAATCAGTAAACCAAATGTCAAAAATGATATTTTTAACGGTGACCCAGTTAATGGAAAAAAAAATTACTGACTACTGTAAAAAAATTACTGATTTTTTCGGCAATTATGTTTTGTTCGGCTGTACGGCAAAAAAATACTGACGTGGACCGTAAAAAATATATTTTTACCGAACACCCCGTCAAATATGCTTACAAAATTACCGAACACATCTGTTAACCAGCAACTGCAACTTGATAACAAATTTAGTCGCCATTTGCATTAGGCCGATGACATACTGACGCGTCGAGCGATGCGGAACGCGTCCAAGCACTCGTAAAGCAGAATATCAGCAAGAGAAATTCTTTTGTCTTGGACGCGTTCGCGCACGCACACGCGTGAGTATGTCATCGGCCTTACTCAAGGTGTTGCAGTTTTAACTTCCGGAGGAATTCCTGGAGGAACTTCCGGAGGAATTCCTGGAGGAACTTCCGGAGGAATTCCTGGAGGAACTTCCGGAGGAATTCCTGGAGGAACTTCCGGAGGAATTCCTGGAGGAATTTCCGGAGGAATTCCTGGAGAATTTTTTAGGAGGAATTCCTTGAGAAACTTCTAGAGGAATTCCTGGACGAACTTGCGAAGGAATTCCTGGAGGAACTTCCGGAGGAATTCCTGGAGGAACTTTTGGAGGAATTCCTGGAGGAACTTCCGGAGGAATTCCTGGAGGAACTTCCGGAGGAACTCCTGGAGGAACTTCCGGAGGAATTCCTGGAGGAACTTCCGGAGGAATTCCTGGAGGAACTTCCGGAGGAATTCCTGGAGGAACTTCCGGAGGAATTCCTGGAGGAACTTCCGGAGGAATTCCTGGAGGAACTTCCGGAGGAATTCCTGGAGGAACTTTCGGAGGAATTCCTGGAGGAACTTCCGGAGGAATTCCTGGAGGAACTTCCGGAGGAATTCCTGCAGGAACTTCCGGAGGAATTCCTGGAGGAACTTCCAGAGGAATTCCTGCAGGAACTTCCAGGGTATTTCCTAGACGATTTTCGGGAGGAATTTGCAGAATGATTCTTGGAGGACCTTCTGGGAAAATTTTCGGAGGAACTTCCGCGGAAATTATTGGAAGCACTTCCGGAGCAATTCCTGGAGGCACTTCGAATTCCTTACGATTCACCTTTCAAATTTCTTGCTATTTCCAATGGAAATTTAAAAAAATGTCTTGTAAAACTTCCTTGGAATTTCCGTTAAAATATCTTTCAATTTTCGATAGACATTCGTTAAAATTTCCAATTGAAATTTCTTACAATTTGTTACAGTTTCCCATGAGAAACGCTAATAGTTTCTCATAGTAACTCCTTGCAATTCCTTTTGGAAATTTGTTACAATTTCCCATCGATGTTCTTAACAATTTTCCATGAAATTTCCTAACAGTTTCTTATTGAATTTTCTTAGAATTACGTTCACAATTTGTCATGGAAATTTCTTCGAATTGCCCTATGAAACTTTTAACAATTTATTGTTGATATTCCCAACAGTTTCTCATGGATATTCCTTACAAATTCTCAATTTTTTCTAAGATTTCCCCATTGGAATTCGTCACAAATTTACTAGCAGTTTGCCAATCAAATGTTTTTGTAGAAATTCCTCTATTGAAATTTCAATGGAAATTCCATACAATTCTCCATGGTTTCTCATGGAAGTACCTCTCTGTTCATGATTTTCCATGGACATTCCTGAACATTTTTCATGGAAAATCCCATAACAATTTCTCATGGAAATTCCTAACAATTTCCCATAAAAATTCCATATAATTTTCCTTAGAAATTCCTTTCTATTTTCAATAGACATCCCTTGTAATTTGCCACAGAAATTTCATACAATTTCCTATGGAAATTCATAATTTAGTGACTGTTGCGATTACCTGAGAAGCAGCCAGCAGGACGCCGCAGTATTCTCTATTTTCTCGAGATGCATAATAACGCTTCGCGATACGAAAACAGCGCATCACTTCCGAAGTTAGGTTTCAAGACAAAATTTTCAAAACGACTTATCTACTTTTGTAAACAAAGGTTCAAACGACGATTTGACGAATATGATAGCTCTCCCACGTAAACCAACACCATCAACAGGTAGCGGAAATCTTCACCTACCTATTGGTGGTGTTGGTTTGCGTGGGAGAGCTATCGGATTCGTCTAATCGTCGTTTGAATCTTTGTTTACAAAAGCAGATAAGTCGTTTTGAAAATTTTGTCTTGGTTTAATATATGGATTGTGAGAAAAATCCAACCTCGCTATCCCCCAATTCCGGGTTTTAACTGGATTGAGAATACAATCCGCAAACTCATTCCGGATGCATTGTGTGTTGCTACGTTTGACTGCATGTATTCAAATTAGCTGTCAAATTTCCGGATTGCCTTCCGAATCCATAGGCCTTTTCATGTGACACTGCCGAGACTGCACTTGTTTACAACCGCTGAACAGGCCTGCAAGCCCGAAGATGTCACTTTCATAGAAGAACTGTCAATTGACGATAAAATCAGCTGTTTTTAAACGTCTCGTGAAAAGGCCTATAGTGCGCCGGCCTTTAAGGCTGGTTTACAGTTCGGAAAACGTGTTCGCGGGATTTTTACGGTATTTTCCTCCAGGGTTTGTCAGGGAAAGTTTTCCGCCGATAAGTCTCCACTGTCAAAACATTTTCCGTGATTGGGTTTACACTTCAGGATTTTGCTTCGGGATTTGAGAATCTGCGTATAGACCTGTGCAGGAGTTCATCAAATTCACTCACCCGATGGATTTTGACATTTCAGCGGGTCGTCTTCTCGAACAAAAGTTCATTTTGCGTTCATTATGCGACCCGCTCAAACGTCATAATTTCTTGGGGGAGTTCATTTTGCGTTAGTCTATCTCGCCCGTGCTTGAGTTTACACTTCGGGGTTTTGGTTCGGACTTCTTTATACAAGAGTTGGAAAGATAACGAGAAGAGGGAGATATAGCGAGAGAAAGGAGAGAATGAGCGAGAGAGAGCGATTGAGTGGGAAAGAAAGAGGAAATGAGTGAGTGAAAATGAGTAAGTGAGAGTAGGTGAGTAAGTCAAAGTGAGTGAGTGAGTGAACGAGTGATTTACTCTTCTCAATTCCCACTTCTCACTATTCATTTCACTTCTCACAACTCATTTTTTCACTTATCATTCTTCACTTCCCGCATAATCAAAAACGATCTGCGGTATTGTTGTTACTGATCAGATGGAATAAGTATTATTGTTATTATTTACATTGCTGTCGGTTTACAATCTTATTGTATGTTGACCTCAAATCAATATTATACAACATCTTTAATCTACGGTACCATATGCATTAATTTCAAAGTTTATTGCTTCATTACAATTTTTTATGGTTCATCATTTTCAAAGACAATGATAAACACTTGCAAATGACTCATAACCTCGCTCATAACTGGTATGGTAACAACGTGGCATACAGCTATCAAATAATTCTGTATCATTCAGAGCTAGTTTTATTCCAGTTATGTTCCACAAACGCATCGAAAATTATATCCTCCAATGATAAAAATGAAGTAAATGATTTAGTTATTATTCATTAATTCGCTGACATAGTTTTCCGTGTGTTCAATTTTCGTTTGTTTATTTTGTGCTCATATTTAGTTTTGCTTACTTCTACACATATTTTTCAATTGTAAAATGGAAATTAAGTTATCCAGTTCAACAAAACAAAGGTGAGAAGTGGAGTGTAGGGTAAATCACTACTTGGGCCTATGGACCCGGTTCCCGGCTCACTGCACAGAAAACTAATGATTTAAACTGTTTGGAAGTCGTAGGTTTATGGTTGATAATTTTTAAAAAGTCTCCCATTTATTTTTCACAATACTCAATATTTTTCTATCACTTGTTTTACTCCTAATTGATTCAATTGTAGAAAATAAAAATGTAGAATTCAAAATTTCACTCTCCGATGCCAAACCACTGAGCCGGAGTGATTCTTTCCACTTTTACAAAATGGTATTATCGAATAAACACCTACCTGAAAATCGTCACAGTGCTCGATACAACCATTGCATGAAGCTGTTAATCACCACACCATAATTCTAAACACCCGCACTTCAATTATTCTTATTTGTTCGTTTCACTAGAACTTATTTAAACATACTAGAATACATTTTAAAATGTATTCACAAACCGAACAAAAATTCACCTCGGCTCAAGAACTTCTAGCCGCACCGTGCTGCCAAAAAGCCAGGATTATAAAAATGATCCTTCATCGTTAATAGGAAAATTGTCTAATATGTTGACGTTATCATGTTATTTATAGTTCTCTCGATTTTAAAAGGTGAAATGAATATTGTTTTAAAGTATTTGGAAGAAATTTGGATGAGTTTATATATCTTCTCAACCAAATAAAAATGATTATGAATAATACCATCTGGCATCTTGTTGTCGTGGAACGTACATATTTTTGTTTACATCGCATTTTCTACCGTCCCGAGAGAGAATGAGAGTAAAATGTTGAGAGATTGAGTGAAATTTTGCTTAGGCCGGGAACTGGTTTTTTGTATGCCGGATTGGGAATCGCTTAGACTGAAATGAGTGCTGCACCTCGTTAATTTAAATCAAATGAAAGCTTCTTTGAACGATATTTAGCACGAATAGCTATTTTTTAAGCAGAAGTGAACCCCAATGCAGTATTACACAGCCTACAAATTTCAGAAAAAGTTGCTTCCTGTCATAAATATCAATTAAATAATGCAGTCGTACGCATGTTAGGCCGGGAATGGGGTAAGAAACTCTATATAAATAACTCAAACAAAATCTCATAATCATAATGGCATATTTCTTAATTCTAGTGAAAGTACAAGTGCGCCACACGGATACATGCAAGCGGCAGCACACAATATCTCTTGGAGCATTCAAACAAATTAAGATGAGAAAATTATTTTGAGCTTTTTAGTGGAATGTCTTCACTTGTCCTAAGACGAGTTTATACCATCCCATTGAATTCCACCACTTAATTGTATCTTGACAGATACGTATTTCGACCTCAAAGGTAAGGCCGTCTTCAGTGTCTCGTACTTGACTCGACTCGAGTCAAGTCGAGTCAAGTACGAGACACTGAAGACGGCCTTACCTTTGAGGTCGAAATACGTATCTGTCAAGATACAATTAAGTGGTGGAATTCAATGGGATGGTATAAACTCGTCTTAGGACAAAAGAAATTAAGATGTATTATTTCTATTTATTGGTAAGTTTATTCCCGTACAATTGTACTATTACGTTATATGCATGTTAATAATAAAGTGGTTTTTCTCTAGCAGTCACGGAGGACGTCACGGATACCGATTCCAGAGATTCCCCTACCAAAGACCGAACTGGGTTTATTTAAATACCCAATGTACAATTGAAGGTATAAAATGCGGATTTTATTTCAATAAATAATAATTAATATACAATCCAATGAATAATAATTGTGTTTTTATTTAAAAGTGTGAGAAATATCGAAATATTCTTTTAACTAGTAAAAGGTAAGGGGTACGGTCCGTCGCCTTTTCCTTCTATATCATTTTACCATTTATTTATAACAACCCATATTGCTTTCATCAAAAATATGAATTATATCTCGACCATACCATATAGTGTCCAGCGAAAAAATTGTACTGAAAAATGTCCCTTTTTATACAGTAATTATACTTAACCGCCCAATACCCATATGGTCGAATGGCCAATAACAACATAACGTATCGTGAAGACCATACGTGGTGAGGTTAGTTTATCATTATTATTAACAACAAGCAGAATAGTAGGGTTATTGTTATTTATTGGCACGAACAATCTGTAAAATGGTACAATTATGGTTCATGATTATGCGGGTTCTCACTTCTCATTAGTCACTTTTCACTTTTTTTTCTCACTCTTCATAACTCACTTCATACTCTTCACTTCTCGCGCCTCATTCTCACTACTCAACTCTCACTTCTAATTTTACATTCTTACTTCTTATTCTCACTACTCATTGCTCATTGCTTACTTACTCATTTTTTTCATTTCTCGCTTACCATTCGTTAGTTTTCTTTTCACACTTCTCACATTTCTCAATTTTCACTATCCACTTAACTAAATTCTTCCCATAATAAATTCACTTGTCATAAGACGAGTTAATACAATCCCATTGAATTTCACCACTTAAATGTATCTTGACAGATACGTATTTCGACCTCAACAATAAGGCCGTCTTCAGTGTCTCGTACTTGACTCGACTTAGCAAATGTCGAGTCAAGTACGAGACACTGAATACGACCTTACTGTTGAGGTCGAAATACGTATCTGTCAAGATACAATTAAGTGGTGGAATTCAATGGGATTGTATTAACTCGTCTTATGACAAGTGAAGACATTCCACTAAAAAGCTCAAAATAATTTTCTTACCATAATAAATTTCCGTCATAGATTACACATTTCCCGTGCGGAATCAATTCAAACGCAATTGTTTCCCCGCGGGATTTGCATCTCTACAGTACACATGTGCACGGGATTTTTAACCGTACACTTTTCCCGCGATTGGGTTTACACTTCAGGAAAATATATTGTAGATCCAGTTGAAAACCGAACTGAGCTCTCGCGACAATCGCATTTTCTCCCATTTCCAATCACTACTAAAAATCCACACATATTTATTGGCAAAAATCCATAGATTTAACTTATGATGTATATCAGCGCACACATAACCATTCTCCACGCGAACTACTAATAAAATATATGTCCAAATAAACTATATGTGTGGTCTCGAGTTAGCAATTATTTAATTTATGTGTGGTTCTATATCAATTATATTAAGGTGGAGCTATTGCAAAAATTTATAACGGCGACACATATATCTTATATAGATATTTTTGGCAGTGAAGTGTCGCAACTGCATCGCGGGTGGTGCGCAGGATAGCGCACGGCAATGGCATACATGCGCATTACTCGCGATGCAGTTGCGACATCCAGAAATGGGAGAAAATGCGATTGTCGCAAGAGCTCAGTTTGGTTTTTAACTGGATCCACAATATTTTCGTGTAGATTTCTGCTCCTGTCACGGGAAACGCAAATCCCGCTCCCATTTAAATTAGGGCTCATTCACAAATTACATAACGCAACAAGGGGTGGGTGGGTACACAATATAGTGTAACACAATGTTACGGTTTGTCCAGGGGATGGGTGGGTTTGTTCAGTTCTGTTACGGGTAACGTTTATGATAATTAAATTATATGAAACACGAAATTACTTAATTAATTCAAAGTTGAAAGCATTATTATGTACTATGCAGAGTATGGTAGAGATCACTAAAAATACCAATTTATCATTTTTGTGAAATTTTGGTAAGACGTTATGCGTCACAGATGGGGGTGGGTGGGTATAAAGGAAATGTTACAAACAAGTCACAGAGGGGTGGGTGGGGGTTCAAATTTGTGTTTTTCTGCGTTATGTAATTTGTGAATGAGCCCTTACATGGGAGACCAAATCCCCCCTCTAAGAAAAAATCAGACTCATAAGACAGATTAGGAGGCCGACGATCCGTCCGACTGAGTCCGATATGGGACTTCCAAGGGTTGGATGATCCACCTCATATCTAACGATTTTGCATCGTTTGCGTCGAGCGGATCGAGCGTCGACAAAACAAATGAGGCTCGACGTGAAAGTCCGTTATCGGACGGATGTCGAGCTAGGCAAAATCAAGCCCTCTGTGCCTCACGTACAAGCCCGATATCGGACGGCTGTGGAGGTATGAAGAATTAAACCCTTGTAGAGCAATATAATTTTTATTTCTTCGTTTTAATTAAAAAAAAGACAAAAACAAAATTTGAAAATAGAAATATATTAAATATTTATTCAAATGCTAAACCATGCTTATCAAATAGGTGACGTTAAAGGAAAATACATTTAACTTGCGAACTCCGGGAATGTCACCGACGGTGTGACCCTTACGACCGAAACCGGCAACCAGGACCTCATCGTTCTCTTCAATGTAGTTCAGGCCCTGGGTACGAAGGCGGTCATTTTCTTGCCGTTCTTGATGAGCTGCACTCTGCGGCACTTATGGAATGGATGGCGGAGTTCCTCTGCTTGGCTTCGAAGCTGACCTTTTCGTGCACGATGCCCTTGGCGTGGGAGGCTCCGGCCAGCGGGTGCCCAAGTGGGCTTCATTGTATTTCTTAGAGCAAGATTATCGGTGGTGAGTTTAAGCCGTTTGGCAGCGCAGTATCATTACTTGACACTTTACCGGTCGCTACTAAACGCGCTGCTATAACAGTAGCGCGACTGACAGGTGACCAAATTTGGTAGCGCGATAAGAGCGCTGCTATTTGATGAACTATCAACTGTCAAACGTCACCGGTACGGAATACAGCAACCAAATTGAGAGCCGAAAATAGTGACCGATACGGAAACGAGTGACGAAACTAAAATGAAAGCGCTGCGCGGGTGATTAAAATGCTCGCGACCGATAATGATGCTCTTATCGGCCCATCGCTGCTCCCTGCGGTAATGGATGTGCTTCCGAGCGGAACCTATGCAATGGCGTCTGAACCGAACGAACACTTACTGGATTCTGAGTTTCTGCGGTGTTCTGCCTCATAGTTCTCAGTGTCTCACATAGCAACTTCATAATTCGTGGTGGATTTTGCCATTTTCAATATTTAATTCCTGTTGAATTAGCATCTTATTATTCATTATAGTTCATTTTGTTCAATTCCATAAACGTTTAATGAAATACTCACCAATTATGCTGGAAAATTAAAAATATATTTGTGGTGCACGATGATACGTGCTTGCCGCTTTGCAAGAAAACTTGAAAATAAATTGTGGTGTGAATGCCACTGCCAGCTATGTCGAGCAAAAGGTGAAAATGAGACAAAATATGCCGATAAAGCACGTGCAATTTCCTTCTCATTTCTGCACACAGTTCAAATGTAAACGTCAGATTATGTCGCTCAACGCGCTTGATTCTAAGCTCCATTTTTTTCAGTGGGCCGGGACACGTTTTCCGAACTGTAAACCAGCCTTTATATTGTGTATCCGGAATAAATTTATACCGCTTTTTATACCGAAGTTGGATTTTTCTCCAGATACAGGCAACTTTTCCAACTTCGGTAGTAGTGCGCTGGATTCCCCTAAAGATGCGCTAAACAACGCATCCATTAGTTTGACAGATAAAACTTCGGAAGAAAGTTCGGTTCGGAAGTCCGGACTTCCGAATTCTAAGTTGGTGCTACGCCGACAATATTTATTCCTGTGGCGCAAATCACAACCATGATTTTTCTCCGTGCATAGAAATTGTCATTTGACGATGGCACATAAAAAAAACGGACCAAGAAAAAATCAATCGATTTGTTTACTATCCATCGAGTGCAGAACAAGACAAGAAGAAAAGTTTTCAGTGGATCAGACAATTTTTTCTTAAAAATCAATCGCCCAAATGGTTGATAAGTTAACTTAAGTCTGTATCAAAATGTCCTAGTTTTCGGTTATTGTAAAGCCGCAGTGAAAGCGCCTATTTTGGACATCATGAATAGCCACTTTGAGGGAGAATTTCCTGCTCTGGGGGCGGGTGGCGGATCCACCCATCTTCCATTATCTGATTTGGAAAAATCATCGGCCCGGAAAGCTCGAAAGGAGGCGGAAAAGCAGAAAAAGCAAGCCAAGCGCTATGAAGAGCAGCTCAAGAAGATTCGTGGCCCGAAAAGCCAGAAGATCCAGATGATCGACGAGAGCTTCTTAGAGAAGTATCATACCGCTCAAGCGCTCCCACCGGGACCGACCCTGAAGACGAAGAAACGATCGAAGAAAACTCCCAGCGACGTGGTGCAGATTAATCTGTCCGACTGCATCAGGGACCGTTTGTCACTGGTGGAAAAGGGGGAAGTCGGAAGCGGCGGGGAACTGAAGGCGTTGATCAAGCCAGTCGTTCCGATTGCCATCACCCAGCCGATCGTATTGCACAAAGGCAAACAGCGGGAAGTTCCAAAGGAGAAAAAGTTGTCGAAGCTGAAGAAAGAGATTATTAATAATCGGAAGGTTAAGCAAGATGGCCAGCTGAAGGTTGACGCCGAATCTGGGAATCCGGACGTAGCAGATGAAATAGTTGCTGAGACAATTTTGAATGGCAGCGAAAATGGTAATGACCTTGTTTTGGGTGGCGTTTCGCCCTTTCTGAAGGCCATTGAACGCTGTTGCTCGAGTGAAGGCATGGTTCCACCTGCAATCGGAACCGAGGAGTACCAGAACGGGTTCCCAGCTTTGAATGACACTGTGAAGGCATGTGAGGAAAAGTCTCTTCACTGCAGAACGTTCCGAGTGTAAGTTTTATAGCTTTGTAATTATTTATTAATCAGTTTAACCAAAGTTGGGAATTGGTGGTTTAACCCTGTGATCAATTTTAGGTACTGCGATCATCTTATTACGGATGAGTTGCGTGAGCTGGTGGAGAATGTGGTGTCGAAGCTGTTTCAGTTCCAGTCGAATGCGTACGACAAGAACCCGATCAAGGCCGTCAGCAACAAGCGCTATTGCGTCGGTTTCAATGAAGTACTCAAACATCTGGAAACGCGCAAAATCAAGCTGGTTGTGATCGCCCCAGACTTGGAGCCGAACGACAGCATCGATCAGCTGGTCGAGCGTGTCAAAGTCGTCTGTCGTCAGGCGCGGGTGCCGTATGTGTTCGCCATCAAACGTCGCAAACTGGGATTTCATCTGATGAAGAAGGTTCCAGTAAGTTGTTTGGGTGTCATCAGCTACGACGGCGTGGATACTGCGGTTAAACGGATTCTGGAAATAGTCGACCAGGAACGTGTCAACTATCGCAATACTGCCGTCGGGAAGTAGTAGAGATGTATCCGGTCGAAGTTCTCAAATGCCAAAAATGATACTCATTAATTAATCTTCCACTCCATTCCACTAAAAAGCTGTCTACCATCATACCTTTGATAAGTCCCTCTAGTCATAATTATTAAAGTGTGTGTGCAATAATGTGTGACATTCCCGACGACCTAAATAGGCAATATCAATAACTTGGATCCATAGGTTGAATCTGCTGAAGTCTCTCGTCTGACAGTGGCCCCCCACCGGATCCGATGTCAATCGGAAACGGAAGGGGCCCTGCGTGAGTAACGCGAGATCTATGTTTTAGATGTTGTATCGTTGGTACAAAATAGCAAGTTGGTTGATAAAACCGCCAAGGGCAAAAGGTACTAATACCAAATAAACAATATCAAATAGTGTCAATCGGTGGTGATTATTTAAGTGTTGATGACTGCCATGAACAGGATAGGGGGCAGTAATAAAATTCGTATGATTAAAGATTATGATAAACGAATAAACGGGGTCTACAGTAGCCTTGCGAACAAGATTGCGTTTCAAAAATTAACATTCAAAATAATTAAAGTATGAGTCATTTATTCATCCGTCTTATTCCGGGCTACCGCGTTGTTTAAAAGAAAAGAAGGAAACATTTACTTTTTCGCCTCAACCAGGCCATATGCATGCTTTAAAAGAAGTTATTTACTCTTCCACTTATTCCAGGCAAATGCGTGCCCTCCAAGAAGGAGGCATTCACTCTTTCGCATTATTCCGTGCAAGTGCGTGAAGAAGATGTCATTTACTCCCCCCACTTTATTCCGGGAAGATGCTTGCTTTTAAAGAAGGAAGCATTATTCTGCAGAAGCGGATGCTTTGAAAGAAGGTGTCAATTTTACTCTTTTGCATTAGTTTGGGCAGATGTGTGCTTTAAAAGGAGGAGGCGTTCACTGTTTCGCATTAAGAGACTCGCGCTTGAGATTCGTTTGTGTTGCGTTTTCCCATCGGAAATGTGCGTGCTTTAAATGAAGGAGAAATTCACTTTTTCGCATTATTCCAGGCAAACGCGTGCTTTCAAAGAAGGTGTCATTTATTCTCCCTCCTTTTTCCGGGCAGATGTGTGCTTTTAAAGAAGGAAGTATTCACTCTTTTGCATTACTCCGGACAAGCAGGTGCTTTAAAAAAGGTGTCATCAGTGGAATATTCGGGGTAGTTGGGCTTATTCTACGAGTGGAGTGACGTGAGAGTGCTCGAATGACGTGAGAAGAGTCGTATAGCCCCATTTGAATAACATGGTCACCTCACGTGAGAATTGCTAAAATCGACTCACCTCACGTCACTCGACTCGTAGAATAAGCCCAAGTGACTTTTCGGAGTACTGGCGTTCGGGGTAGTGACATTCGGGGCAGTGACATTCAGGTTAGTGTCATAGAACCATACAAAAACCAAGCTATGTATGTATGTATGTTCTCTAACTACTTCTGAACCACTTGGCCGATTTCAACCAAATTTGGTACACACATGCTCAGAATCTTGTAGGTATGACTTGTAGCAGAGAAACACGGATTTAACACGGTTAGAACCAGGTATTTTAGGAACAACTTATTACTTAGTTTATATAGAACTGAATTAGCGTAGGTAAAAAATTTCCTTTTTATACCCTTTGGTTGTTTATTTGTTGCTATGGCTACCTTGACGATAACACTCGGTTGTTTGTTGATATCCTGACAACGACGGTCAACGCGGGTCTCAGCAGTCTCGGGTTACTTTGTTTTTCACATATTTCCACCCCCTCTCAATCCGACATTCCTAGGTTTGATGTCAGCAGATGGATTTGGGAGGCTTCCAGAGGCTTCGTGAACAGATCAGCCAGTTGATCACGAGAGCCAATGGATCCGACGTTCAGCGTACCTTTCTCGACCAGATGCCGGAAGAAGTGATGCTTCACGTCGATGTGTTGGGTCCTCTTGCTCTCCATGCCATGCACACACACCTACGATTGTCCTCGAAAATGGTCACCGGTTTGGCAGCAACATGCAGATCTGCTGCACAAATAATGACATACTTCGCTTCGCTTGACGACAACGATACGGTAGATTGCTTTTTGCTGCTCCACGACACGGTGCACCCATACACCTTGGAGACGAACCTGCTTACCGACTTTCGGTCCTGAAGGTCGGCCGCCCAATCGGCGTCAGCAAAGCCGACGAGCGCTTCTGCTTCGCTGTTCCTTTGGTATTCGAGACAAAGGGTTTTTGTCCCGCTTAAGTATCGCACCACTCGCTTCAAGGCGTTCCAATGTACGGTCGACGAATCTTGCTGGAACCGCCCGAGGTACCCGACAGGGTAACACACATCTGGCCTGACACAAAGCATAATGTACATCAGGCTTCCAAGCAGCTCTCGATAGGGTTCACCGGCATTAAGTCCACCATGTGGCAGTTGGAGGCCTTTCTCTATCAGAGTCCTGGTCGAATTGCACTCGCTCATCCCGAAACGATTCAGCACCTTCGTGATGCTAGACTCCTGCGACATTCTCAACGTTCCTCCGCTACGGTTGTAGTCGATCCGCATACCAAGAAAATGCCGCAACTCGCCGAATTCTGTCATTGCGAACACGGATGCCATCTTCTTCTTAACGGCGTTGACGGAACTCAAGTTTCTTCCCGCAATCAGGAGATCATCGACGTACACAATAATGTACACCTCGTCGCCGTTTCGGCACCTGACGTACAGGCAGTTGTACCTCTTCGATCGAACAAAGCCCAGCTTCTCGATCTGCTGCCGTTACAACGTCCGGGGCACTGATGTAGATGGTTTTCTTCAGCTCGCCGTGAAGGAAAAAGGTGTTCACGTCCATCTGATGGAAGAAGAATGTCTCGTGAACGCCTACCGCCAGGATGATTCTGATTGTCGCTAGTTTGGCCACCGGAGCGTACGTTTTTTCGTAGTCCAGCTCCGGTCTCTGCAGGAAACCTTCCGCTACGAGTCGAGCCTTGCGTCGCACGGCACGTCCGTTCTCGTCCTCCTTGATCCGAAAGACCCACTTCGTTTTCAACGGCTTCACATTGGCAGGACATGGCATTAGCCGCCACACCTGGTTCTTCTCCATGGACTGCAGCTCGTCTTGAATGGTTTTTAGCCACTCGTCACGATCGTCTCGGTCCAAGACTTCCTGGTAGCTTTCAGGAACATCTAGTGTGGGGGGAAATGCGGCAGAGGTTGCTCGGAAACCAGTAAAATAATCAAGCAACTTACCCGGTAGCCTGTGCTCTCGTTCGCTGTGCCTAGACTGCTCGCCATGAGCATCGCGTCTATCTGTTGGCGAAGGGAGCGCGACGGTTTTAGGTTCGGTTGGCTCGTCCACTCCCGGATCCTCGAAGTCTTCTTCATCGTTGTCCGAATTTTCTTCATCACCGGCAGGCTCTGGAATCGCATGCTCGCCAGTGACTTCTTCGTTTTTCCCCTCCTGCTCGTACGATGGTAGCAGTAGCACTACTAACGGTTTCTCATCTCTGCTTTCAGAAACGAACGGAAAACATGTTTTGTCGAAACGGACATCACAAGCAATCACTACCTTCCTGCTTTTCTTACTCCAGAGGCGGTATCCATTGTGAGCATAGCCAATCACGACAACCTCCTGACTCTTGGCATCCAACTTTTTGCGCAGTTGGCCGGGGACCCTCGTGTATGCCTTGCATCCAAACACGGGTAGCTTCGACAGATCCATCTAACATTCCGCCGGTGTGGCACCCTCCGACAACGCTGCTGATGGGCTGCGGTTAATCAAATACACCGCTGCTTCACACCACATTGACTTCGGCATTGATGAATCAATCAGCATGGTCCTTACTTTTTCCACCAGCGTCAGATTGAATCCCTCGGCCACGCCGTTCTGTTGAGACGTATAAGCGACGATCGCTTCGACCTGGATACCCTTCTTTTTGTAGAAACCTTTCTGTACGGTCGAACCATATTCACGGCCTTGGTCCGCGTTAAGCTTCGAGATGCGCAAACCAAAATGTGCGGTCACCAGTGCTTCATACTCCTGGAACTTTTCGAAGACTTCCGACTTCCGCTTCATTAGGTAGATCATGGCGAAATGCGTCTTGTCGTCGATAAACGATACATAATATCTTGATCCGTCCCAAGACGGTGGATCGATGGGGCCGCAAACGTCCGAGTGAATTCGCTCGTTGACGAATTCCATTGAATGGGTCCCGACCCTGCTTACCCTGGGCGCACGCATCGCAGATTGGATTCTGACCTGGCTTGAAGTCGACACCAGTGGCCATCTTCTTCTACACGATTTTGGCCATTCCTTCTTGGCCGAGATGCCCCAGGCGATGATGCCACAGCTCGTTTCGTTCCACCTGGCAAAGGTTAGCAGTTGAGCTACTCACCTTAATATCAAGCTCGTACAGGTTGCCCTTCATCGGAGCGGTAGCGATGATATTGTCATCCTTCTTCAGCACCGCTTTGCCCTTGAGGAACAGCACTTCAACGCCAGCAGTTGCCAGCTTTTTCACCGACAGCAGATTGTCGCGAAGGTCCGCGATATTCAAGAGTACGCCGTGGTTGCTGTAACCATTTATCTCGCCCTCTTCCTTCGCCACCAGATCCGTCCAGCATGGCTGCCTTTCGACCGAATGGAAAAACGTTTTCTCGTTCACCGAATGGTCACTTGCGCTTGTATCCAGCTTGAAATGGATGAAGCCACCGTTTGACGTGGAAGGCTGGTCACGGTTTACCATAAAACTCACCCCTTTCTGGCTCATGGCAGTAAGCACTTCCTTGTTATTCTTCCTGCAATCCTTCATCATGTGGCCGATTTGGCCGCACTTGTGGCACTTGCCCTAGAATTTTTCAGCCGCAAACGCCGCCGGCCTGTCGTCGACGGTCTTGTCCATGCGGTCCGCACGTTTTTGCTCTTCCGCGAGCAACCGTTGCTTGACCAAATCCAAATTGAGGTCCTCTTCCTTAATCACTTGTCATAAGACGAGTTTATACCATCCCATTGAATTCCACCACTTAATTGTATCTTGAGATACAATTACCAATACCACTTTTGTCAAGATACAATTAAGTGGTGGAATTCAATGGGATGGTATAAACTCGTCTTATGACAAGTGAAGACATTCCACTAAAAAGCTCAAAATAATTTTCTTATCTCTTCCTTAATGTTTTCCAGCGCCGTTACAAGGGGATCGTACGAGTCCGGTAAACTTAGGAACAGCTGGGACACGAGATCTCCGTCCTCAAGCTTCGCACCGGCCGTTTTGAGTTGTCTTACCAAATCGTCGAACGCCAAAAGGTGGGACCGCATCGATGCTCCCTCCTTCATCCGTAGGCGACCAAGCTGTTTCCGCAGGAGCGTTTGACTGACTTCCAGAACCTCATCCGCCAAGAATTCAACGATCATGCTTTTCGCTTTTCGATCTTCATTGTCGAACTTCACCTCGTCCTCTTCCTCTTCTGGAAAATCTTCCGTCAGGGTCCGCAGCACGCCAGCCGAATCCAGGAACATCTTCACGCGAAAACTCCAGTTTTCAAAACCAGGTTCACCGGAATATTGCGGAATTCCGTGCGCAGTTTCCTTCGGGGTGCCCATAACCTCTTGTAGGTATGACTTGTAGCAGAGAAACACGGATTTAACACGGTTAGAACTAGGTTTATTAGGAATAACTTATTACTTGGTTGATATAGAACTGAATTAGCATGGGTGAAAATTTTCCTTTTTATACCCTTTGGTTGTTTATTTGTTGCTATGGCTACCTTGACGACGACGCTCGGTTGTTTGTTGATATCATGCCGACGGTTAACGGGGGTCTCGGCAGTCCCGGGTTATTTTGGTTTTTCACATGTTTTCAGAGAACATAATAAAGGGGAATGGTCATTGTGAAAAGAGCGAGGGTAAGAGCGAAGGGTTTTTTTTTAGAAAACGCGCAATTCAGTGTAACTCCGAACCCCCAGGAGCAATTCCAACCAGATTTGGTACACATATTCTCTATTTTTGAATGATGTTTATTGAAAAGGAAGAAGAGCCATACACATCTATACAGAGTTTGAAATATTCATCTTCATGAAGCAACTTCAGTCCGAATTTTGACAAACATCGCATGAATATTCAAAACATAGAATGACATAATCAGACGACTACTCCACAAACTCATACATTCGACTGTCACTGAGTGTGCTTACTATGTGCAGAAAAACAAATAATTAGCATTGTTTACATTGATGTTTACCGTTGAAAGTGCCTCGCGGATGAAAATCGTTTTCAGTTCTATGTGATAAATTATTTTACTCATTTAAAACGTGTTCAGATTTCAGATAATTTATCAATTTGTAGAATGTGCATAAATATTCAATGACTAACATTCAATCGAATATTGACAGTCCAGAGCCGACTATGAATGTGTTTGGAAGTGAGCTGACAAGTGAAGAAAGTTTGACTTCACCAAAAATTTTCGATTATTTTACACTCTGCATCTATATATCAGAGCGTTGGGTTTTGCGTTCAAAATAAATAACTTTTGTAAGAAGAAAAATTACACTGTTTTTGCGAACCGCAAATTAAACAGTATTTTTGTCCCAGGTATCCCGGGATTTTCGGGATTTCAAAAAATATCCCGGGAATCGGGAAATCCCGAATTTTCCTAAATCCCGGGATTTTTTGTCCCGGGATATCCCGGGATGGAAACTCTAATGCTGGCTCTGGGGACAATGGCCACCGGGAAACGACTTCCACGGGGACCTTGTCGGTCATATAAGGAGAGCACAAAAATTGCTCCATATATGCCTTTCGATCGCTAATTCTACATAGATTATCATAAAATGGTTGTGTATGGTCCATGAGAGGGCCTCATAGGAAAGTGACTACTCCTGGAACCTGCTAGGTGCTCCCGGAGAATCCGTAGGAAGGGACATTTCCGTTTTAACACCAAAACATGCCGTGCGGCGGCTCTATCGTCACGATTTTCCACAAAACAGATGATAATGCGCTCGAAATCGATAAGCGACCACATTGGCCACTCTTGGAACCTATGAAGTGCCCCCAGGGAACCCGCAGAAGGGGATATTTCCGTTTTAACACCAAAATATGCCGTGCGGCGGCTCTATCGTCATGATTTTACACAAAATAGATGATTATGTGCTTGAAATTGATAAGCGACTGTTGGATTCTTCCGACGGGACAGGTTATTCGGCGGAAAGAAATAGAACCAGGAGGACTTAGCGACCACATTGGCCACTCTTGGAACCTATGAGGTGCCCCCAGGGAACCTACAGAAGGGGCCATTTCCGTTTTAACACCAAAATATGCCGTGCGACGGCTCTATTGTCATGGTTTTCCACAAAATAGATGATAATGTGCTTAAAATCTATAAGTGATCACATTGGCCACTGTTGGAACCTATGAGGTGCCCACAGGGAGTCCATCCATCGTCCATAGAAATCCTGAGTACTATGAATGATACAACCATAATTATGGTAATGAAAAGTTCCTATGCACGATGAATGGGTACCTACTCACACGTGAATGGTGCCCTAAAACGGTGAAAAATCATCTACATCCATCTATCTTGCCAAAAACAGATAGTTTCTGATTTTCGTTCGAATTAAAACAATTATTTAAGGTACGTGACGGTGTTCAAGAGCATAATTTTCAATTTAAAATATTTGGAGAGCTCTAAGATTTGCTAAATTGCCTAAAATGCACGGTGAATGGCGACCTGACGGTATTGAAGATCTTGCCAAAATGATGCCACCAAACGGCTTTCTTACTTTTGGTTATTACGCTAAGTATTTAAAAACAACAATAATGGTTCAAAATCTATTATTTATCCATCAAAAGTTTTGTGCGAAATGGACTTTATGTTCGGCCAAATTATTTTCCTAATCTCGGATCTGGTGTTGGATGCTGTAAATCGTTTGTATAAGCCGTAAGGTGGGCAATTATAATGCGCTGCTTCAAGTGAAAATCGTCAGCCGAATTTTGGCAACGAGTGTTCTAATATGGTTCAAAAAAGTTGTGGTTAATTGTGTCACTATATTAATGAAAATAGTGAATTTAACATGAATGCTAAAATAGTGTGATTCTTATCCGTTCATCTAATCTGCGAAAATGGGTAAGTCCATTCCAAAAACTACTTTATTGGGCAAAAGAAAAATCTCTTGTACTGCCTGCCTACTTAAGTGGTTGCTAATGTCGTTTTCGTTTTTATGGTGTAGCTACACCGGAAAGTGCATATTTTTGCACCACATAAACGAACATTTTTAGTGTAGTCCCAATAAGATTGCGAAAGTATGTGTGACATCAGTCATCTTCCATGCTTCTGTCATATTTGTTTTTGTTCTTGCTGCCTGCTTTGAAATATGTATGTTATTCCAATCATTCCTGTTGGGCTTAAATTGAAATTGTATGAATAGTGTCACTCTTATAGACATTTTATCTGTTTAATTGCTTCGATTATCTAAAGCTAAACGATGCATGATATATCAAAACGAATCAAATATTGCAAAATTTCGCGGCCAATAATTCATTAAGAGCTTCTTTGTTTCTGATGGAAGTATTTAAATATGCAGAAGCAAATTCCAATAAATCACAATACAAAACTACAAGTAGATTGATTTTTGGGTTTTCATTGGGAATTCTTGGGCCATTTCAGGTTTTGGAGAAGAATGTTGGATTCTGAGGGAAACGTTTTCACTAATCCTTAATTTGCTATTACATATATACATAACAACTATTATTGCGGCAAACTTCGTTTCGTAAGAGACATACATTTTTCTAAGCATTCACAAATTAAGTAGAAAGTAGAATGTGTTATAAATTAAATTGGTTTCCAAAGTTTTCCAGTTTTATAAAATATTGCTTTGCAAAGATATTTATTAAACGAATTAAAAACGTTCGAAACAGTTTATACATTCTATAAACTCGATTCTAAACTAATCTTGTTATACATGTACATTCGTGATATGCTGATTGAGCTAATAGCCCTTTAAAATTACGCCATTTATTATAATAAATATGATAAAGAGTAACTTGATGCGCATCCACATACATTCAATTTTCAATTCCACTTGAACACGAAATTTATTAAGATTAATGGCGTAATCTGAATAGGCTATAACACATCGCCTCATCTATTGAATTTTATTTTTAAGAGGTGACCTGGCAGCCATTTGAACATATGTACTGCGACTTTAACATTACAATTCACAAATTATGTTCAATTATGCTAAATATGCTAAATACTACGTTTTCAATTCCATGGATTAACCAGCAAAGGCTCAACTAAAACGTGGACCATGTAATAAAATGTGAGCTAGCAAAGCAAGACTGTAATTATTGCTATTGAAGTCATTAGATTATATAAAATAATAAAAATCAACAAAATCTCAATAGATCAAAGCTGAATATTCAAAATTTGAAAATGTTGTAAAAATCCTTTGCAAATACCAAAAACTTGGAATTCAAAAGAGTTTATGGAATGATTCTTCACCTCAAGCTAGTTGATTTTTCCAAAAGATACTTCGAAGAACAAGTTCTGATATTGGTTCAAAATTTTGGAACTATTTTCAAGTTCCACAAAAAAAACTTGTTTATTAGAATAATTTCATGACTAATAATATATTCAAACCGATGGTCAAGGTAACGAAAGTATAAAATTAAATAGCAGGAACATGAATTAGTACAATACAACTGGTTGAATGTAAGCAATTTCTTTTACCTTGGTTCATCGCCTAACTTTTATAAACTAATCGATTAGTAAATGTCCTACACTGTTATTAATTATCCTTCTCTTATTTATTATCCACATTTTTATCCGTTTATTATCCACATTTTTATTTATTTTGCATTAGATAAAAATAATTCAAACGCGCAATTACCATTCCCACTTTATTAAAAAAATCTAACTCCAACGCGCACCCGGCACATCTAAACCGAAGCCAAAACAAAACAAAATTTGACAGCAACAAGCACGTGACATGCGGCTGTATTGGTAACACCGCCATTTGAACAAGCTACACTCTTGATTTTATGAGTGGTACACTTTCCGTACGGTGCACGAAAAAGTGGGGTTTGAGTGTAGAGCGAAAACCAAAAACGAACAATTTCAGTGCAGAAAGTGTACACCCGGTGCAGCTACACCGCAAAAACGAAAACGACATAACAAACCGAGTCAAAGCAATTTTTCACACAGGTTTATTGCGTTTATCAGTTGAAGAAGTGCATGAATCTTGTGTAATATAAATCGGCTTGATACACTTTTTCAAAGAAACATTGATAAATATCTCTAAAAAACGATGTATTATTACTGAATTATTGATAAATTCGCGTGATGAGCCAACGTTACATCCAGGCCTAACATTACATCCCGTTACCCTATTTTAATCCAAAATTTTATATGGTTCGTGTATACACATTTCTGAAAATAAATTTAATAGATTTCCATCTCTCACTTTTTTATTCATGAATGCAACTCTCTTACATGTCAATTTTTGTCCGACTTTTTCCGAGTAATTTAGTGTTGGATTTTCCAATCCCGTCTTACATGGAAAATTATAAAAAAGCCCAAAAATTTAAAAAAAAACTTTCAAAAATTTTGACATGTCATTCTTTATCTCTATACATTGCTATGGGATAGTTAAATCGCCAACCCGACGTATGACTGGAGAATAGTCGAAGTCCCACTTCTAGACGATAATTAACAGTGTAGCGTGTATTCCAAAACAGGTAAACAATAAGCCCCTCGGGTGAAAGGGACGTACTAGTTTTATCGTGACGTTTAGAATATTTTATGTTTTTGTTTTGGTTACTCATTCGTAAATTTTGTCATTCGTCACTCGTATTTATCATTTGCGAGAAAGGTATTTTTAAGCTCCCAGGTACTTTGGATATCAAACTGCCGGAGCAAATTCCCGGTCAATAAAAATAAAAGCTGTTGATGGTGAAAGAGGTCTACCCAGTGAAAGATCAGTACGTTTATACGGAAGTGATAAAGGCAATAGCTGCCATGCCAGCGACGCCGAAAAGATTGCATTAGGACGTTGCGGTGGTTGGGAAATTACGATCGATGTTTCGCCGTATGTCTTAAAGTAGAACATCATTATACGGTATAGACCCCGGGCCCAAGTGGACGCGGAATAAAGAAGAAGTAGAAGGCTTATTCATAATGCAGCAGAAGCAGTTTCGGGAGAACAACAATCCAGCGGCACCCGAACAACTCGGTCATAAATTCCGATTTTAACACGTGCTTTAGTGTGTATCACGTATAGCGTGAAGTGTGACCGCGTTAGAAGAGTATTGAGGCCAAAACAACCGAACCAAGGAACAGTACTTTCTTGAGAAAATGCATGGTATTCCTGGACGAGCTGCCAGTCAGCAGAGGAGGAAGGAGAAGGAACTAACGATTAGATCAAATTTGGTTATCCGATGTTGGCAACTAGAGCAACTTGAAGAAGCATTTTGATGTGAGTTCTTAACCGTTCAGCACGCGCGCTTGCCGGCTCGCCCGTGCTGTGAACCGCGAGCGTTGCTTTTCCGTTAGTGTTGTACAAAATACAACAGCGCGCGTGCTGGAGTGTTAATATAGCGTTTCTTTTTATGAGAAACTCGATTATTTTTCCTACTTACAGAACAACCCAGTGATCATATTCAGCGAGTATAGCGATTTGGTTGCCACAATTAATCGACTGCGGATGCAGAACCGGCTGCTGATCAAGCCTCAGTATATCTTTGATCAAATTGGCACCAGCGGAAAACTGACGTTTCGTCACGAAAAAAGAGCAAATCGTTGACATGAAGGACTGGTGCATACAATACCTTGATCGCCACCTGCTTTACCAAAGAAGGCATCGACGTAGATCTTATTGTGTACCTCTATATCGCCAAGTATTCGACAATATTGTGCAGCGCATCGGTTGGACTAGACGACAACGGGTCAGGAAAATGCTGCTGTTGATCTTCGAGGAACAGAGCATCAGAAGGATGTTTTGGCCTCGCAGGAAAAACGAACCAAAAACTGTCGTGAAGTGATGTTTTTTTACCGAAAATTGCTTCGGCTGGTTTCTACGGTGTTCAATCCTGAGTGTCATTTTTTGGCATAGAGCTTTTAATATATTTACTTTTTATTTTCTCTTTTGAAGTATTTCTTTGGAATAGGCAACATATAAATTAAAATTATTTTGTAGTTGAAATACTTACACCTAACATAATAAAAGTAAATCAAATTTAAAAAAACAAAAATAAAAATTATTTTAAAAAAAGATCCTCATTTTTCACATGTCACATCACTATCTAATAGCAGAATTGTTATAAAAAATCCTCCAACCGGAATCGTAAAATTGATTGGTTTTCTTTATTCAGTACAATGTTTAATAGCCTTGATTGTCTGGAATTAAAACATATTCGTGATCCTTTATTGCCCATTATGTCAACAACGACATTAAAATACCTGAGAAGTAAATAATGCAACTGAATTATTCGCTGATGGCATATCTGTTCCACTAACGGTATGAATAGCCTGGGGAGTCGTTAACACGATGACTTGCTAATAATAACCTACGTCAATAAACCAGCAATATTTGTGGCCACTGGCAATTTAACCATAATTTGGTTTTTAAATCAAGATCCGTTTGCTAAATATCGGGTGAACGATACTAATTTGACAACGTTGCCTCTTATAACCGTTGCCTTTTCTGCCTTATGATAGTCATTAACTGAATAGAACGTCACTTCCAATAATGTTGGTCGTGACATGTTGCTGTGATTGTAGAATGGTACGTGCCTCCGTTCCCTTCCACAGTACGTTTATTTTTATCAGGGTCAGGTCAGGTTTTGACTAAAGTGGGACTCTAGTTTTGACGAGAGTAAAAGCCTCATTGTCACTCAGTCAACGTTGTTGATCGGTCCTGTAGAAGTACCACCGATAGTCCCACTTGAAATGACTATATTCTACCTCCTGACGCCGTAGACCATTTTCAATACTAACATTACCCACTGACTGCTGGGTAGCCAATTGCTTATTTTATGATTGTTATTTTTAGGTCATTTTAGGCTGGGATGCCAAGTACGTCCTTAATTTAACCGCTTGACGGTAACTCCACCAGCGTTGTTGATTGTCTGTGGAGGTACCACCGACAGCCACAAATAAGATGGTAAAGAGCTTCTGTAAAACAATCTTCTACCACGGGAAACTGACCACGCAAACTGCTGTTGCTTAACGATCGGTTGAGCTTGTTTGTACTCAAGTCTATATAATATGAATGAATTGCTGCTGAGAAATTGGAGAATTCGGAGTAAGCACTGCTTTAATATGCTTGGCTTGGCCATAGCAACACATGTTGTGCCGGAGTATGGCTGGCGATGCCGCAGCGACTGTGGCCGCTTAATCGTTTTGTTCATCTGAAATTAAAACATAGCTTGTGATACATTATTTCTTATCATTTCAACAACGCTATTGAATTACTTGATAAGCGAAACATAATATTTGCTGACGGCGTAATGGTTCCACTGACAATATGAGTACCCTGATGAGTCGATAACACGATAACCTGAAAATCCCGGCCCGGACTTGCTGCCCAGCCTTGTTTATAATAACCAAAGAGGGTTCAAGAACAATATTTATGACAACTTATTATCTATCTGAATGATGTTCGTGTTTTTCACATGGATCTTTTTGCTACCTCTCTGGTCGACGCCATATGTTTAACAACGTTGCCTCTCATAACGTCAATTTTCTGCCTACCGGCAGTCGTTTGCTGAATAGTACGTCACTTCCATTAATGTTGGTCGTGCCAATCTGGTATGATTGTTGGATGGTTCCCTTCTGCAGTACGTTCGGCAGGGTTGGAATTGTTGCTCCATGACTAGTTTTGACGAGAGTAAAAGTCCATGGTTGACTGACGGTTACTCCGCCAGCGTTGTTGATCGTCTGTGGAGGTACCACCGACAGCCATGCACAAGATGGTAAAGGGTTTCTGTAAAATCATCGTTATGTTGATCCGGCGGTACACTGACGCTGACTGCTGTTGAAGTGACAATGTTCTGACGCCGTAGAACCGTAGTCGTCCGCGAACTTGCTGAATTGTTGCAGTAGTAACATGACTGAACTGGCAGTGATTCGTATTTATTATTCGGTTGATGAGAGCACTCGTGTGGCAGTTCCCGCCCGGTTGTAATTTTTTGAGCATTGGAAATTACAGCCTGAACACGCGAATCATTTGCAGGTGCTGTTGGTTGATTTTCGTGAATTGCAGTTGCTCAACGATCGGTTGAGTTTGAACTTGGTTCCGAATAATATTAATGGGTTGCTACTGAAGAAATGGATAACTTGGAGTGAGCACCGTTGAAGCAGTTGCTCTAGTGGCTTGTTCGCTTGGACCTTGGCGACAGTGCGCTGCATCGATATGCAACGTTACTACAGTGTGCAACGTAAACGGATGCATACTGGACTGCTGATGGATTACAAGGCAACTTGTAGAATGTTTCGTAAAGCCGCGCCTCCTCTCGGCGAGCTTTTGATGAGTAAAGAGGGATAAAAGAAGAACGATGAACAGAATCGTTTCAATTCAGCAAAAATGTGAGTCGAGATTTTTGCAAAATCTCGAATGGTGAAAGTTACGTACCAAGTATTATTCCACCATTTTTTTACATTTTGTTGCTACCGGAACGGTTCTTTGGAATGCCAACAATGAGTGCCTGAGTATGGCTGGCGATGCCGCAGGGACTGTGGTTGCCTTCGTCTGGTTAAAGCTCGGAATTCTAGGGCAGCTGCTATAGTGACTTGTTCGCTTGGACCTTGGTGACAGTGCGCTGCGCCGTGGTGCAACGGTACTGTGTCGTAAACGGATGCATATTGGATTTGCTGATGGATCACAAGGCAACCTGTAGAATGTTTCGACTGGCTCTGCCTGCCAGGTGCGATGTCGACTAATGGACCACTGGCGATGGTGATATGCCATTTAGTAAAGCAGCGCCTCCTCTCGGCGAGCTTTTGGTGACTAAAGAGGGATAAAAGAAGAACGATGAACAGAATCGTTTCAATTCAGCAAAAACGTGAGTCGAGATTTTTGCAAAATCTCGATTGGTGAAAGTTACGTACCAAGTATTATTCCACCATTTTTTTACACTTTGTTGCTACCGGAACGGTTCTCCAGTAATGAGCACTGCCGGAAAAATAAGGCTGCTGATAAAGACATCGATTATGACGAATGCGACTGGCGATGATTGTGGAATGCCAACAACAATGAGTGCCGGAGTATGGCTGGCGAAGCCGCAGGGACTGTGGTTGCCTTCGTCTGGTTAAAGCTCGGAATCCTAGGGCAGCTGCTCTAGTGACTGTGTCGTAAACGGTACTGTGTCGTAAACGGTACTGTGTCGTAAACGGATGCATATTGGACTTGCTAGGTTTGTGGTTAAATAGACCATATTTAGGATTATTTTCAGCGTAAAAGAGTATCAAAATCCCGAATTTGGCTGTTATGCGAAAAATATCAAAATGAGGCAACACAAGTGGGTTTTTATTTTTAAATTTCTAGAACAAAGCCTATTGTTTTTTTTTTAACCAGGAAATAATTTTTAGCTAATTTTTACATGAAAATTCAATTGAATTTTCAAAACGTAATAAACTTTCAATTTTTGTATTAACTTATCTGCATTTTTTTTCGGAACATTTGCTGGAACATTAGCTGGTCCATTGAGCCTTGATCTTATCTGTGGTCAGATTTAAGGCTTTTGCGCTTTGGGCCTCTGAGTCTGCATCTGCTTCGAATCCTGCCGTGTTCTAATTCAGCGCATACTTACAGATTTCGTCTCCGCTCGTCCATTTAGTCCTGCTGTATAAGCTTTCTTGTCTCGACGGTTTTTTTTTCTACTGAAGAAGAAAATGTTTTCTACTGGAAAAGAAGGAATAGTTGATATCGTTTTTATTTCATTATAAAGAAATGCATATAATGCAAAATAACTTCTAAAACCGATATTGTCTTATCTATTACTCTATTAGATATTGTACTATGTTCCAGTTCTTTTAGCTTTAAAATTTGCAGTTATTCATCATACCTCTGCTGCATTATTCAAGTGCCACATAAACATAACAAATCAACAAAGAACTACACCCTTCACCACATCTCATTTTGTTAATGGCTTTTTGTGTAAATTAATAATGAACAAATACGTAAGTGGTGTGTAGTTGACGAAAGCCTTCCGACTGTCTCACCTCAATCAATTAACACCGCATCGTTGAGTGATATGCAAGGTACCGAGCCAGATATACTCCAGTCACAGTCGTTGAAGCAGTGAAATTACTTTCGCTTGAATCGAGATGGTCGCAAAAATGGGGCCAAGTTTGCTCGAATCCATTAAGGTGTTGTTTTACAGTTCAGCGATTTTAGGAGTTGTTCCCTATTCGCTGTCGGAGTTCTATTACAGACACGTGCTGCGTATTTCCGTCCTCGGGAATATCTGGGTGCTGTTATGTATTATCAGCTTCACGGTCAATTACCATTTGGCAACGGATTCCTACGGCGGAGTCGGCGGTGGTGGACAAGGTCGGTTAATTACATAATTAGGTTTATTAAGTTTGAAATTGTTTTCTTTAACTATGTTAAAACTTTTCATATGTTTTGTTATTTTTGCATTTCTTGTACAACATCATTTTTGCCTTTCTTGTAAGGCTATCATTTCACTCGAAAATCGAACTTTTTATAAAAGGTTCGGAGACCCATGATGGTATATACCAATCGACTCAGCTCTTCCAGCGTGCATACGGAAACCAAAAAACATTAGCTAACTTTTCATATAGTAATTCATAACCGATTTTCTCGCAACAAGTTGCATTCGACGCGGAACATATCCTAGTTGATCAGTATTGAAATCACGATCGCTGATTGCGTTCAAAAGCTATGAAGAAAATGGTATGTTGAACCATACTAGTTGGTAGGCTGATTCGCTTTACAGCGTTGCAAATGCCGTAAGGTAGGCAATTATTCATGATATGTGTCACACTAAGACCAAACTCAACCAAACTATTGAATCGAGAAAGGCATCGTCACCGCTAGGTGGATTAATCTGTGTTTTACTACTGGAGGTTTTCGAGAAGGGGGGCTTTCGAGCAACTTAATAGGAGGCTTCTGAGCTTTTTGAAAGTGTGCTTCCAAGCCTCTTGAAATGAGGGTTCCGAGGAGCGTAGAACGATGCTTCCAATTATCTTTCAACGAAGCAACTGAGCCTTAAAAAAAAGCCTCATGCCTCTCTAATGGAGGCTTTCGTACCTTCAGACTCTAGATTTTTGTTCAGGAGCATGTTGTTAACATATTATTCAATATTTTGTTTCAAATAGGTAGATTGCATTAAAGTTTTTTAAATTTGTTCATTCAACGTTTTGTCCTTTTGATCTTTTTATCGCACATCCTTTCATAAACTGTGCTGGTTTTGGAGGGCAGGATTCAATAGACATTGATTTACTTATCGTCATGCATATTGTGTATAAAACATAGTTTTGAAACAAAGAAAAATACAAAATTATCGAAATTTTGTCAATATTTTTTTATTGAAATTGTAATACAGCTCCCATTATTGACCGAGGTACCCCCTGGGGCCAGCTGGTACAGGTACTTCAGGTTGAGAACCGCTGGGCTAGTGCAAAAGGAGTTGGGAGCGGTACCTCATCATGACACTATCTGGGTTTTACCTAGCCCAGGTGTCTAGTACAGGTTTTTTACCCCTTTCAAAAAATCCCCAACACGGAGCACGGCTGTAGGACAAAAGGTCGAAGGTCAAAAGGTCGAAAGGACAAAAGGTCGAAGGGACAAAAGGTCGAAACAAAAAAACTGCGTCAAAAGGTCGAAGGACAAAAGGTCGAAAGGGAGAAAGGTGCTTCGTTCTTATTTTTTCTCCCTTTTACCTTCTATTTTCTTCCTTCTTTATTTTTCCTTCCTCGTTCTTCCTTCTTAATTCATATGTTTCCTTCCTTCCATTATCCTTGCTTCTTTCTTATTTCTTGCTTTTTTCCTCCTTCTTCCTTCCATATTTCACTTTTCTTTTTTCTAACTTCTTTCTTTTTTTTCTTCTTTTTTCTTCCTTTTTTCCACCTTCTTCCTTAAGTCTTTCTTCCTTCTTTTTACTTCTTTTTTCATACTTTCTTTTTCCCCTTTCTTCTTGTTTCCTGTTTCTTTTATTTCTTGTTTCCGGTTTTTCTATCTTCTTTCTGTTTTCTTTCTTCCTTCTTTCTTCTCTCTTTCTTCCTTCTTTCTACCTTCTTTTTTTCTTACTTCTTGTTTCCTGTTTTTTTCTTTCTTCCGTCTTTCTTCCTTCTTTCTTCCATCTTTCCTCCTTCTTTCTTTTTCCTCCCTTCTTTCTTCTTCCTTCCTTCTCCCTTCTTTTTTCTTTAGTACTTCTTTCTTTGTTCTTTATTTCCTCTATATATCTTTCTTCCTTACCTGTTACTTGCTTCTTCTTTCTATCTTTGTTTTTGTTTCCTTGTGCCTTCTTTCTTTCTTTCTTCCGTTTTTCCTCCTTCTTTCCTTTTTCCTCCCTTCTTTTTTCTTCCTTCCTGCGTCCTTCCTTTTTCCTTCTTTTTTCTTATTTCTTTATTTCCTTTGTTCTTTATTTCCTCTATTTTTCTTTCTTCTCTCCCTGTTGCTTGCTTCTTCTTTCTATGTTTGTTTTTGTTTCCTTGTGTTATCTTTCCTTCTTCTTTCTTCATTGTGTCTTATCTCCTCCTTCTTCATTCATTCTTCTGCTTTCCTTCTAATTTCTTTCGTTTTTCCTTCTTCATTTCTTCCTTCTTTCTCCCTTTTTTCTTCCCACCTTCATTCTTCCTTATTTGTTTTCTTTCTTCTTTTTTTATTCCATCCTTTTTCCTTCATTCTTCCTACTTTCTTCCTTCTTTTTTCTTTTTTCCTTCCTGTTTCCGCTTTTCTTCATTATTTCCTCTCTCTTTCTTCGTTATTTATTCCTTCTTCCTTCCTGTTTTTCTGCCTTCTTTTTATCTTTCTTCCTTCTTTATGCCTTCTTTGTTTCTCTCTTCCGTTTTTCTTCTTTCTTTCTTCCTTCTTTTTTCCCTTTTTCCTTTCTTCTCTTTCTTTCTTCCTTTTATTACCTTTCATTAAGCCCCAAGGACGACCAGATGATGCGATACCGATCCCAGATGCCGAATACCATCAAATATGTTGCACGACTCGACACAAGTCAAAGTGGAGACCGTAGCAATGGAAAAAATGCGAAATGCTAGCACAAATGATCACACGATCGATAGGTGGTGACTTAAAACTCAATAAAAATCTCTCAGTATTACGATGTATCAATTCATGACGGTTTACTAAGGGAACATCCATAAATTACGTAACGCTTAGAGGGGGGAGGGGGGTTGAGTGGAGTGTGACAGTCCATACAAAAATTTTTGATGATTCATACAAAAAGTGTGACATAGGGGGGAGGGGGGTCGAAAATTGTCAATTTTTGCGTTACGTAATTAATGGATCTTCCCTAATGCAAATTTGTACCATCTCGTGTATCTACATATTACTCTAAAACTGCCTCCTAACTTCTTCCGTTTTGCTTATCAACTAAACACTCACGATGACGGTGGGGGCCCCATCTCCTTCACCACACGACGTGGTACCATGCAGCCTGCCATGGCTACCTGCGATGCACTCAACGCAACACTCACGTTTCTCGCGCAACACTTGGCCCGACACAACGTTCCACTGCTGCCGTTCACACGATGCACTTTTGCTTGTTGCGTCCCTCGGACGTGACGAGTCTGAATGTCGCGCGACTACCACCTCGTTCAGATGATGTCGCGCCGTCTCCGTATGGCTTGCACTAATGCACTCTTTGTCTTGGCGTTGATGTGGCTGAGCCGAGTGGTTTGCCTCCGCTTGGATTTCACGCCGCACTCTCGCCTTCCTCGCGATCCTTAGTGGTTTATCCGTCGAGTGATGGTGGCTGGTCAGGCTTGCACAAAAGGCCCTCTTTCGAAGGCCTTCAGGTGTCGCAACCTCCTAACGAACGGTGTGTTGTTCGTTCGGCCACTCTTACGCATGCATCGGTTCACCACCTGTTCCAGAGACGTATTGTGTGCTCTGTATCCTGGGCTGGGATGCCTTTGATGGCTGAGTGCGTGCAATGAATCTCTTGGAATATGCCTTTGTTGTGTCGGTTCCACGTGCTCGAGCGCCTTGACCAGCGCCTTCTATATTTTTGTGGATATTTCACTTGAAACTGCTTTGTCTCAGAGGCATGTGCACTTGCCTCTGGATGATTGCACGGATCGAGCTATTGTGATCTTAACTATGGCTTTTCTGGTTTTGGATTTCTATTGTAAGCTGCTGCGAGCGAGATGGATAGTGTACGATGCGTGAGGGGTTTGACGATGTGTTGGCCGATAATACAACGTAATTGATAACGTTGATTCATTGTGGGCGATTCTGTTTGCGTTTTGTCGACGTAATTCCAAATATTGTAACACTTTTTCCTTTTTTCTATCTTCCTTTCTTCTGTTTTTTTTCCTTCTTTCTTCCTTTATAATTCCTCATTTCTTCCATCTTTCTTCTTTTTTCCTTCCCTGTTACTTGCTTCTTCCTTCTTTCTTCTTTTTCCCTTCCTTGTGTCTTCTCTTCTTTTTTCTTCTTTCTTCCTTCTTTTTTCCTTAATTTTTCTTTCTTCCATCTTCCTTCTTTATACCTTCTTCATTCTTTCTTTTTGGTTCATATTTGTACTGCTGTTCTTTTTTCATCCTTTCTTTTTCTTACTGTATATTTTTCCTTCCTCCTTCTTTCTACCTTTTCACTTGTCATTTTATCTTATTTCTTATTTCCCTTTTCCTTACTTCTCACATCACACTTCTCACATGTCACTTTTTATTTCTCATTTCTTTCTTTATATTTCTCACTACTATACTCACTTCTCACTTATTATTTCTCACTTATCAATACTCATTTCCCACTTCTCACTTCTCATTTATCTATGATCATTACTTCCTTCTCACATCTTACTTTTCCCTACTCATTTCTTGTGTTTTTGTCTTTTCGACCTTTTGTCCATTCGACCTTTTGTCCTTTCGTCTTTTGTCCTTGGAGCTTTTGACCTTCGACCTTTTGACACAGATTCGCAGTAGAGGAGGGTATTTTTCGCAACGGTGGCGTATGAAAAATCCTCTGGCCGTCATCGATGGAAGCAGCTCCCAAGTTACAATTTACTCGCAAGATTCAGTGATTGAATGGTTGCTGTTATTTATTTGAAAGGAGCATTTTCGGAAATAAATCCATTTTTTCAGGACCGAAGAAATTTGATTTAAGAGGATTATTTCTAAAGTACAAACGATGCGATAGTGGGTAGAAGAAAATTCATGATGTCAAGTAAAAGTTTCTCTCAAGATTTCGATTTTGGTTTTTTTTATTTTTAGTATTTGGAAATATGAATTATAGAAAAAAAAATCGATTCTTATGAGAGCCACCATTTCAAGAAAGAGAAACTTTCCACAAAGCACAAAACATAACCGCATGGCAAAAACAGAAAGTTGGCATTAGTAGCGGAATCACAAGCACGCGTCGGAGGAAGACGCTGCATTTAACTCATTTGCATGGTCACTGAAGAATATTCAACGGCGTCAATAAGAGTGTTACATTACCTGTTGGGCAGAAGTGGGATGAATTGATCGACGATGTTATCGTAGTGGGATCGTGGATCAGCCGCTTAAGTCACGTGGCGCAGTGGGATCATAGATTGGCCGCGTAAATCTTGGGTAGCGACGGACGGAATTCATCAAGAGATTGGAGCGGCTGGTCAGCAGGAGTTCAGGAGAATCTTTGTGCCGAAGATTCAGGAGGTGGTCAACGGAGGATGGATCAGCATTCAAGATAAAGTGTCAAAACTTGTCTTTCTCAATCTGTTTTCCCAGTAAATCGTGCAGGAACACATTTTCTCTTTGAATGGAAGAACGTGCGTAGTACCTAGAAATACTAGAATAAGAGATCGGCGAAGACGCCATCTTGTTTCCAATCGAACCGTTAAAAGCGGTTCCATTTCGACTTGTTTACTTTTTGCACCCATAAGAAGCAAGCAAAAAGTTCAAGTGCTGCCAGTATCATTTTCACGATTTCATGCATTTTCATACGTTGCCATTTCGACAGTTTTTCACTCCGCCGGTCTCTGGTTATAGGGTTGCTAGTAGTACCCACTCTTCGTTACACAAACCCGAAAGTGTGCAGAATACAGAAAAAATATAATTTGCTGTTTAAAGGGGGAACATTTTTATTTTATTTTTGAAATACGTTTTTAAGAGTAATGAGCCATTGGAATGTTTCACCAAATCAAAAATTCAATAAAAATCATGTTACTTATTTCAAATTTGTCTGCTCTTCACCAGGTACCCTAACCAATGCGATAGGAATCTTCATTATCTACATGGAACCGCTAATGATGGTAATCGACATGTTGGCGGCCATAATCAACCAAAAGCGTATGATCAATTGCGTCGATCGGTTGGACAAGCTTGACCTGAAGCTGTCCGGTGAAAACATCACCGTTGACAATGGGCGCCTTTGGCGCTACGTTCTATCCCTGTTGGTACTGGTCCTTGCCTTCGAGAGTGTACTGACTACGTACAATTTTGTCATCTTCACCGATATACTAACCTTGCAGTCCCTGATGTGGTTCATAACGGCGATTCCAACTGCCATCAACTCCATCAGTCGGATTTGGTTTTTGGTGTTGGTCCAATCCGTTCGGCACCGATTCTACGTAATGAACAATCACATGGACGAGTTGGCTGGATTGCTGGAAGAGCATAACGAACGATGGGAGGATGAGTTGGAGATTGAGAAGAATGACATTCCTATGAATTTCTTGGAAAAGGAAATATTTACCATTCGTAATCATCGGAAGGGTAATGTTGTGCAGCCAATAATGCCTCCATTGAAACCTTACGGTAATCATCCCGGCAAAATAATCAGCGTGAAGCCATACGAGAAGAGAATGAGCGACGAGAAAGTATTGGCAAAGAAGCGAGCGTTGTTCGATTTTCTCGCGTTCGACAAGTACATGAAGATCGACGAGAAGCTGGACAAGAAGATGATTCTTATTTGTCGCACCCATGACGAGCTGTGCGAGATTGGAAAATCCATAAACTACATGTTCAGCTTCCAGATGCTGGTCTCGATGGCGCACGGTTTCATGGCCATAACGGCGCAGTTTTATTTCCTGTACTGTGCCTTGTCCAGACAGGAAGTGCCAATTCTGTTCCGTTCTGCAACGGTAGTGCAAATTTCAATTATCCTGATTTTGTACATTGCGATGAAGTGCTGTATTTGCATATACGTTTGCTGGAAAACGAAAACCGAATCGCAGAGGACGGGAGTCTTTATGCACCACTTGGCCAACATGGTTGACGAGACGCATTTCTACCAGATTGTGAACCATCTGTCGTTGAAATTGTTGAACCACCAGTTGAACTTCAGCGCGTGTGGATTCTTCGATCTCGATATGACGACTTTGTATGCGGTAGGTTTTAATATAGTTGTGCATCCGTAAAAAAATAGTAAGTTTTTTCTATACCAATTTTCAGATCACCGGTGCGATCACAAGCTACCTAATCATTTTGATTCAGTTCAATCTGGCTGCACTGCAGAAGGCCGGAAATACGACGGAAATAGCGAATGTGACATCAACTACCATGGCTCCGTTGCTGAATTTGAGCACTACAGCTTTGAGCACCTATGTGGCTAATCCCTAGAATGAATAGCATATCTGTTGCATGTTACCAAAAAAGCTCATTTGAAACAAATAAGTGACGTAAAAGTGTTTTTCTATGTATATTTGTGATAGTGTTTTGTTTTGATTGTTGGGTTTAACATTATAAAATTTTACATAGACAAATTGTAAAGTGCCAAGTGTTTTCTATTGTCATGTATCACCCGCGTTGCTCCATAAAAACAAAAGTTTATTATCGAGAACAGTGATAAGTGCTGAAGAAATAACATTGGAAAGAATATATACTATGAATATGATGCGGAGAAACGTGGGAGTCAAAGAGGTGAGTTACTTTGAAAATATAATATTTTATTCACATTGTATTTTTAAAATTTTGGATACAAGCTAGCCCATATCCGTTTTCAAATTCAGACTTACTGCAGATAATGCAAAAATTCAGCCGTCTTCAGTGTCTCGTACTTGACTCGACTTACGAGACACTGGAGACATCCTTACTATTGAGTTCGAAATACGTATCTGTCAAGGTACAATTAAGTGGTGGAATTAAATGGGATTGTACAAACTCGTCTTATGACAAGTGAAGACATTCCACTAAAAAGCTCAAAACAATTTTCTCAACATTTGTTTATTTGTTTATATATTAAAATCCAACTGACAATAAAATGTCTAAGGGCCAATTTCTTCACCTCCGCTTAAGCGCTAAACCAGGTTTAAACGTATGGGTAAGCATCGCTTAAGAGTTAAGCGGAGGTGAAGAAATTGGCCCTAAATGAATAAAAAACTTAAGCTAGTTAGTTACGGCCAACGGTACGGAAAAAGTCGAGTATTCGATGACGAAACACGTCGACTTGTACGTTGAAGTCAAACAGGTCGCCGGCTGATTGACCGAGTTGGCTCGTATAGTGCATAATTGCAAGTCTGTGGTTCTAGATACCAACATGAACGTTGACGAAGAGGACTTTCAGGTGAAAACAGATTAAGATGCGACAGTAGTTTTGGACAATCAATATTTCCGGTAAGCAGTTTCCCAGCAAAAGTGGCTTGAGTGGCTATTCGTCTTACCTCTAGTGGTTCGATGTCAAACAAACGACTACGTTCCTCGGTGGCAAGTTCGTCGGGTCACGCCATCTACGAAAGCGGAGAGCGTATCTCACAAACTTTCGTTGGACGGCTTCAATTCTTGCGATCCATGTGACTTGGAAAGGGCACCAAACAACAGCAGATGATTCAAGTATTGATCGCACGAAGGAGCAGTAAAGTGTTGGACCACGTCCTGTAGATGGGCAACATCGAGCCCGAAACCGGTCAACAAAAAGGTGAATTTAAAAAATCCTTTTTCGTTTGTAAGAACCATAAGTGTTGTGTCCAGTCTCGCGTCGCGTTTTGTGTGTGTGATACAGCTCTTACGTTAGCACAAATCTAAAAAATGAGAGCAGTAAAGTGCTCTAAAGCAAAGCGGATCACGGAACTCGTCGGTGATATTGAAAATGAAGCCCAATTGACGACAATATCATCGTAGTGAAGTCTGAATGTCATTCCACTATCCAAGATAACGCCAAGATCCCTGATGTGCTGAACTCGAGCGAGCAATTGTCCGGATAGGACGTAGTCAAAGATGATTGGTGCGTTTTTTCGATGATATGAAATGATGTTGCATTTTTTGATACTTAAGCCCATCAGATTTCTCGAGCACCAGTCTTCAAAAGTACACAGCATGTTCTGTAGGTCGGTGCAATCTGCCATACTTTTTATAATGTACCTTGCTAGTGGAGGTAGCACCGACGAGAGGTACCATAATTTGGAAGTGCCAAAGATGTTCAGCATTATTGTTTTCTGGTGCAGCGTCAGCGTACGAAGAGACTCACTGCAACCATATTTGTTAAGAAAATTTTCCCGACAGCACGTTCCAATTCAACGGTGTCATCAATCGTATCGAATTTGCGAATGTGATACCCATAATTTTGACTACGTTTGCCGTTCGCAGTCACTGAGTATCTATTGTCTCCGACTGGCTATGCGTGACAGCAAAGAGATGAGTTCCACGTTGAAACCGAGCGACCGCATGGTGTCGAACAGAAACGAATGCCGCACCCGATCTAAGACGTTCTCCAGATCGAAGCTGATGAGCTTACCGGCGCGTCGGTGGTGACGGAGACTGGCGATCCGATCTTTCAGAGCAAGAGTGGCCTGCAAGATGTTGCGCTCTGAGTTCGAACATTTCTGTCCGTTGCTCAGAATGCGGTGGGTCTGCATTACGCGTTCCATCCGGTTTTTTAGGATGCGTGTAATCAATTTTTTTCAATAAAAGTATGTTTATTTATTTGCTTTGATTTTACATCTAGTGTACATTGTAAGTGTTTGGCCACACGGCCCTTCATCTTTGTTATTAGTTTTTTATTATTATTATTATTATTTTGAAAAGGAAGTAATTTGAAAATTCTCTAGTATGTCAGGAAAGCCTATTCCAGGCATTAGTTCATTTTGAAAAATTTGATAACCTAACTACTATGTACACTAATATTTACAATAAAAATTTGATAACCTAGATTGGAACTGGCGCCCTAATTGGAGCCTGATCCGAATGCAAGCAACGGACCCTAAACTTTTCTTTACACTCACCAAAGCGTTCATGTAAGGTTTTTATCCCGGCCAGACGGTGGACCTCGGATATTCTTTTCCTGGGAAGGGTGTTGAGGATCATCCTCAGGAATTTGTTTTGGACCCGTTGAAGTTTGAGGTGGTGGGTTTTAGCGCAGCTCTCCCAGACCGGCATACCGTATTCGACCACAGGAAGCATGATTTTCTTGTAGACAGCAAGCTTATTTTTCAGGGACAATGACGACCGACGGTTGATCAAAGGATACAGTAGTTTCAACAAAACGTTACACTTTGTCACCGTTTTGTCAACCTGTTGCCTGAAGCTTGCTGTCGAGGGTCAAGCCAAGGTAGCCGGCCTCAGCGGCCCATTCCACAGTCGTGCCATTGAGGATGATTTTACAGTCCCCAGGCGGAACAAGTTTAGGGGATTTGGAGTGGGGGAAAATGATGACCTGGGTCTTCGCCGCGTTAATACAGATTTTCCAGCTGGTGAGGTACTCTGTCAGGGCATCCAGGCCTCGTTGGAGTTTTGCCACTAGCGCTCTGATCACTCTACCGTTGTAGACGATGGATGTGTCATCTGCGAACAGAGACAGAATGCCGCCTTCTGGAGGTTCTGGCATGTCGGAGGTGAACAGATTGAAAAGCAGGGGCCGAGGATACTGCCCTGGGGGACGCCTGCGACGATGTTGTGCGCATTGGAACTCGCTCCGCTGATTGAGACCCGGAATGTCCTTGCCGACAGGTAATTGTTGATGATTTTCACCAGGTAGCTGGGAAGATTGTAGCGTTGTAGTTTGTACACCAGGCCATCATGCCATACATTGTCAAATGCCTTCTCGACATCGAGTAAGGCCATGGCGGATGTTTTCGAGACAAACTTGTTCCGTCTGAGGATGTTGGTAACTCGGGTCAGTTGGTGTACAGTTGACCGACCACGTCGGAAACCAAACTGTTCCTCGAGCAAGATGTTGAGATTTTCGGGAGACTCAAGTAACCGATGATGAATAGTTTTTCGAATAGCTTGGATAACCCTAAGAGAAGGCTGATGGGCCGATAACTTTTGGGGGAGGAAGGATCCTTCCCAGGCTTCCGGATGGGGATGACTTTCGCTGACTTCCAGGACGATGGGAAGTAGCTGATCCGGAGACACTGATTAAAGATCAGCGAGAGGTGCTCAAAGAACGGAGCACTCATGTGTTTGAGCTCGAGATTCAGGATGCTGTCGAAGCCTGGGGCCTTCATATTCTTCGATGATTTGATATAGGCCGTCAATTCGCCAGCTGAGATCTCCAACTCCTCCGAGAAGTCGTTGGGAATCAAATGGATGTTGTTAGCATGCTCGTTGACGGCTGCTTCGTGTGGACTGACGATGTTCTGCCCAAGATTGTGTGAGCTGACGAAGTGACGACCTATTTCAGCGACCTTCTCTGCAGGAGTTATCAAGCGATCCTTAGAGCCATTATTGTCTAGTGGGATCAAAGGTGGAATGGGCCGAGGCTTTGATTTTAGTATTTTGGTCATTTTCCAGAACGGCTTAGCATAATCTGGGAGAGTGCGGATCTTATTCGAGAAGTCGTTATTTTTGAGGTCCACCATTCTGGCCTTGATAATTTTGTGATTCGATTGCAGCGTGCCTTAAGCTCAGGCAGTCCTGTACGCTGGAACTGCCTGCGAGTGACATTCCGCAATCGAAACAAATCTTTGGTGAGAGTCTCGGTGATTAAGGAGTTGCTTACCTCCCGAGCCTATGGGACACGCTGCTCCTGGGCCACCGAGATTGCCTCTTCGATGGCGCACAGCTGGCGGTCGATACTTTCTGGCGTCTCCGGACGCACCTCATAATCGACGAAGTTGTCGACGCACTGCTGGAACCGCTGCCAGTTCACTCGATGGTAGTTTCGCCTTGTTATCTCGTGCCGATTTACTGAAGATCCAACCTCAGCCACCACCGGATAGTGGTCCGAGCTCAGTTCTTGGAAGACGACCGGCTGGGAAACGTGATCGTACATGTTCGTGATGTAGATGTCGAGCGTAGCATGGGCCCCGCACCGTGCCAACCGGGTAGGGCTGTCAGGGCTCAGGATGGTGTAGTGGCCCTCTAGTTCGTCGTTGGACCAGACGACTCCGTTCCGGTTGGAGACGGTGTTTCCCCACGATTGGTGCTTTGCGTTCAGGTCTCCGGCGATGATGAACTGCCCCTGCTGCCGAGTGAGCTTGACTATGTCCCTTCGTAGCTCAGCCGACGAGCCATCGTCGACTTTGGCTTGTGTGGGACAGTAAGCCACGATGAGAGTGACGACTACGACAGAAGTGGTGACTTCCACTCCAACGGCTTCGATGAGTTTGAGCTTGAAGTCCGGCAGCAGGCGGCAGGCGATGTTGCTTCGCAAGGCGATTGCCACTCCTCCCCCTCTGGAGCTTGTTCGATCGAACCTCACCAGCCTAAAACCCGGAATTGTTGCACTTACCTCGGGCTTCAGGTGGGTTTCGGTGATGAAAGCCGCATCAATCTCCTTCTCCTGAAGGAAATCGCTGAACTCGATGATTTTGCTCTTTAGTGAGCAAGCGTTCCAATTGACCAGACCCACCCTAGCAGCCATTTTCAATGACGAACATGCCCAGGGTGAAGATCTGGTCGAAGCGAGTTTTGCAACCGCGAAGTCGCGTTGCCAGTTGGGTGAAAATCGGAACTAGCTGCTCCGATGTGTAGAGCGGTGGGTCGCCCTCGGCCGGAAGGAGCTCATTATCCTGACGACGGAATCCAGGGGGAGGAAGCGGGGGCCAATCGCTGGTGGATGATGTTGGAGCTTGAACTGATGCTGCAGCAGCCGCCAGCCGTTTGTGTGGCTGCAAAGGTGGAAGAATTGGTATCGCTCGCCGGGGAGCCGGGATGGCCGGAAAGTTCACCTCGTTGAGAGCAGGAACTCGGTTCTTTTCGGCAGGGACCTGGTGGAGGCCTTCTTCCTGATTTCCAAAAACGCCGCCCGCTTTGGACAGTCCTTGGTTGTAGCCCGATGCTTGTCGCCACAGTTGGCGCATTTTGGATCAGCAACCTCCATCTTGTCGCACTCATCGGTCGGATGGAGCTCGCCACATTTGTTGCAGCGCGGCTTCATGCGGCAGTTCCTGGTGCCGTGCCCGAAATTGAAGCAGTTGGTGCACTGCGTGACGTCGCGATGCACTGGCCGATATCGCTCCCAGTCAACGACGGTGTAATTTATAACGCTGACCAGCTTCAGGTCCTTCCACGTGGTGGAGCCGTGCTCCAGGTGGACCAGGTAAAGCTGATCGCGATATCTCCTCGTCTTGTCGTGACGAGCGATCTTGTGCACGGCCACAGGTTTCAATCCGCAACTTTCGAGCTCAGCTTTTAGCTCCTCTTCCTTCATGTCGTGGAGTCCTCGCAGCAAAGCCTTTAGCGGCTTCGTGCCGGGGTGATCATGAGTGTACTCATACTTGTGGACCTCGAGGAACTCCACGACGGATTGATGATGGTCCTTGTTTGCCGGCAGCACTTTCACGCCCTCGCTGCAGAGCCGAAAAGTACATTTCAGCCCTTTAGCGATCAGCTGGCGAATTTTTGGGCGCAAATCCGATGGATCGCCCTTGACAAACACGGGCGGGCACTTCTCCTTCCGCTCCGGTTGCACCTGCGGCAGCTGCGATTGCTGCTTCTTTTTCGGCGGATTGCCGGCGTCATCATGTGGCAAAGGAGAGAACACGTTGCTCTGCAAAAGCTGTTTGGAGGGGTTACCCGCGCCTCCAAGAGCAGTGCGCTTAGGCACTTTTCCAGCGATCGAATCGGCCACCGAGTCTCCTATGACGGGTCCGGGAGAAAATAACGCCAACGCGACAAGCGAAAAACGTAAACAGCGAACGAACGAGAAAAAACACTTCGAAAAAATGCGCGAGCAAAAAACACGTCCGTACGTGTTGCTGTCTCGAACTGGAATGAAGCGGGATGCGTGTAATCGCTGTTGAGCAGCGATATGGGCCGGTACACTTGGGCCATGTGATCACCACCTTTTTGCCTTTCTCGTACAACAAAGTTGTACCAAAAAGCTATCATTTCACTCCGAAAACTTTTTATAGAAGCTTCGGATACCCATAGTGTTATATACCAATCGACTCAGCTCGACGATCTGAGCACATGTCTGTCTGTCCGTGTGTATGTGTGTGCACAAAAGCTATAAAAAACATTAGACAACTTTTCGTATAGTAATCCTTAACCGATTTTCTCGCGACAAGTTTCATTCGACAGGGGACAAAGCCTTGTTGAACACTATTGAATTTTATAACGATCGGTCATTGCGTTTAAAAGTTATGAAGAAAATGGTACATCGGACAATATAAACCCCATATAAGGTTGGTTTCTTAACTAAATACGAGAAATGCATTACCAACGCTAGGTGATTAGGGTTTTAGGATTAATCAGGGTTTTTCTTTACCAGCACGATGATGCCCTCCACGAAGGCGTGGGGAAGATTACCAGCGAGTGCTTCATTGAGAAGCAAGCTCAATTCACGGCGAATGACGTCGAACATTCGGAGATAGAATTCCCTCGGGATTCCATCGGCACCGGGAGACCGTTTGGGTGCGCTCGCTCCGATTGGAGACAGAATTTCTGCCGTGGTTATCTCCTTCATGCACGCTTTATTCGATGGGTTCATTTCATTTATTTAGTTAACATCTAAACAGATAACACTGAATCAACAATTTGACGCCACAATACACGGTTCGAGGCCGCATCTCTCCATCCTCGGATACGCCCGGGTCGGAAGCGAACACCATCTTTGCAGGGTTGCTGTCCGGCATTCTTGCAACATGTCCTGCCCATCGTACCCTTCCGGCTTTAGCTACCTTCTGGATACTGGGTTCGCCGTAGAGTTGGGCGAGCTCATGGTTCATTCTTCGCCGCCACACACCGTCTTCTTGCACACCGCCAAAGATGGTCCTAAGCACTCGTCTCTCGAATACTCCGAGTGCTTGCAAGTCGTCCTCTGGCATTGTCCATGTTTCATGTCCGTAGAGGACAACCGGTCTTATAAGCGTCTTGTACATGTCACATTTGGTGCGGTGGCGAATCTTTTTCGACCGCAGTTTCTTCTGGAGCCCGTAGTAGGCCCGACTTCCACAGATGATGTGCCTTCGTATTTCACGACTAACGTTGTTGTCAGCCGTTAGCAAGGATCCGAGGTAGACGAATTCCTCGACCACCTCGAAGGTATCCCCGTCTATCGTAACACTGCTTCCCAGGCGGGCCCTGTCGCGCTCGGTTCCGCCCACAAGCATGTACTTTGTCTTTGACGCATTCACCACCAGTTCAACTTTTGTTGCTTCACGTTTCAGGCGGGTGTACAGTTCTGCCACCTTTGCAAATGTTCGGCCGACAATGTCCATGTCATCCGCGAAGCAAATAAATTGACTGGATCTGTTGAAAATCGTACCCCGGCTGTTACACCCGGCTCTCCGCATGACACCTTTTAGCGCAATGTTGAACAACAGGCACGAAAGTCCATCACATTGTCTTAGTCTCCGGCGCGATTCGAACGAACAGGAGTGTTCGCCCGAAATCTTCACACAGTTTTGCACACCATCCACCGTTGCTTTGATCAGTCTGGTAAGCTTCCCAGGGAAGCTGTTCTCGTCCATAATTTTCCATAGCTCTACGCGGTCTATACTGTCGTATGCCGCCTTGAAATCAACGAACAGATGGTGCGTTGGGACCTGGTATTCACGGCATTTTTGAAGGATTTGCCGTACAGTAAAGATCTGGTCCGTTGTCGAGCGGGCGTCAACGAAGCCGGCTTGATAACTTCCCATGAACTCGTTCACTAATTGTGACAGACGTCGGAAGATGATCTGGGATATCACTTTGTAGGCGGCATTAAGGATGGTGATTGCTCGAAAGTTCTCACACTCCAGTTTGTCGCCTTTCTTGTAGATGGGGCATATAACTCCTTCCTTCCACTCCTCCGGTAGCTGTTCGGTTTCCCAGATTCTGACTATCAGTTTGTGCAGGCAAGTGGCCAGCTTTTCCGGGCCCATCTTGATGAGCTCAGCTCCGATACCATCCTTACCAGCTGCTTTATTGGTCTTTAGCTGTTGAATGGCATCCTTAACTTCCCTCAAGGTGGGGGCTGGTTGGCTTCCATCGTCCGCTGAACTGACGTAGTCATCTCCTCCGCTGCCTTGACTTTCACTGCCTGTACTCTCAGCGCCATTCAGATGTTCCTCGTAGTGCTGCTTCCACCTTTCGATCACCACACGTTCGTCCGTCAAGATGCTCCCATCCTTATCCCGGCACATTTCGGCTCGCGGCATGAAGCCTTTGCGGGATGCGTTGAGCTTCTGATAGAACTTGCGTGTATCTGGAGAACGGCACAGCTGTTCCATCTCCTCGCACTCCGCTTCTTCCAGGCGGCGTTTCTTCTCCTGAAAAAGGCGGGTCTGCTGTCTCCGCATCCGTCTATAACGTTCTACGTTCTGCCGGGTACCTTGCTGCAGCGCGACCGCCGGCGCTGCGTCCTCCTCCTCCAGAATCTGTCCGCACTCTTCGTCGAACCAATCGTTCCGTCGACTTCGACCCATATACCCGACGTTGTTCTCCGCTGCGTCGTTAATGGCTGCTTTGACTGTATTCCAGCAGTCCTCAAGAGGGGCCCCATCGTGCTCACCCTCTTCCGGCAACGCTGCCTCGAGATGCTGCGCGTATGCAGTGGCGACATCAGGTTGCTTCAGTCGCTCTAGGTCGTACCGCGGCGGTCGTCGGTACCGAACATTGTTGATGACGGATAGTTTTGGGCGCAGTTTAACCATCACCAGATAGTGGTCAGAGTCGATGTTAGCGCCACGATATGTCCTGACGTCGATAATGTCGGAGAAGTGCCGTCCATCATTCAGAACGTGGTCGATTTGTGATTCTGTCTGCAGTGGTGATCTCCAGGTGTACCGATACGGGAGGCTGTGTTGGAAGTAGGTGCTGCGAATGGCCATATTCTTGGAGGCGGCGAAATCAATTAGTCGTAGGCCGTTTTCGTTCGTCAGCCGGTGAGCGCTGAACTTTCCAATAGTCGGTCCAAACTCCTGAGCGTTCAAATCTCTTATGATGATTTTGACGTCGTGGCTTGGGCAGCTGTCGTACTCACGTTCCAGCTGCGCGTAGAATGCGTCCTTATCATCATCAGTGCTTCCGGAGTGTGGGCTATGGACGTTGATTATGCTGAAGTTGAAGAACCGGCCTTTGATCCTCAACTTGCACATTCTTTCATTGATCGGCCACCACCCGATCACGCGCCTTTGCATATCGCCCATCACTATGAAAGCTTATTCGATGGGTCGTCTAGTGGGATAACACGTTCGCATGCAAAATCGTCCCCGTTGTTATTGCCGTCGTTTTCTGTTGCTTGTTCCGAATAGAGGTTTGAAAAGAAATCAAACAGATTCTCCTCGATCGGTTGAGGCTCGACGAAAATTTCATCTTCTATCTGCAGCTGCGTAATTAAAGTTTTCTTTCTTCGTCTCTCACCCAGCTGGAAGATCGACATCGGCTCCCCTGCTACGTGCGTCTCGTTAATTCGCATAAACATGTACGAGAAATTACGTTGCAGGGCCAACATTTTCCCTTTCAGACGGTTGATGGTGGTTATCATTTGTGGCTGCTGATAATAGCTGTCGTACGCTAGCCGCAGTTGCGTGTAGAGGTGCTGATGCGCGTCCGCGAATCCATCCATGCCCGTAGCCCGTAGTTTCTACGCTCACGCTGTCGAGTCCAGTATTGCCACTTATATTGGAACTCAGCAACGTATTCTTCAGTAAGGAGATGCGGTCTAATGGCCCAGAATCCACGCCCGGGTTCTTGTCCCAGTTGGGGGAGACAGAGTCTGACAGTTAATGCTTTATGATCTGTAAAGCAACAGACGTGGGTAAAAGCAGACTGTAATTTGTCGCGTAGTCCCCGGCTTACGTAAATACGGTCGAGTCGAGACCGTGCGTTTCGATTGGTGTACGTGAAGCCGGCATCACGTGGACACAACTTCTCCCATACATCGTGTAGCTGCAGCTGTTGGACGGCTGCTTTCAGGGACGGGCTTGTATTCGGGCTGGATGAGTCGCATGCACGCAGTACGCAGTTGAAATCACCAGCGAGGATGACGTGTGCACTGTGGTGACGGAGGTAGTACGCCAGCCATTGAAAAAGTATTATCTGCTCGTTCGCTGAGCAGTACCGGAGGGAGCGTAAATGTTGCAGATGGTCGTGTCGTGCACTCGCAGCGTGATCAACCGGCTATCCAGACTCTTCTCCACGTGAGTGACCTGGATATGCTCCTTTACCGCAACAGCTGTGCCTCTCATCGTGTGGTCTACATTAGAGAAAACGACGAAGCCAGGCAAGGAAAGTTGTTCGTTCTCGACTTCTTGCAGACACACGATGTAACCTCTCATTTCGGTTACATTTATTTTGTAAATATGTTGTACATAGTTTTTTCCCGTTTAATCCGATATTTTTTTATATTATTCATTTTATTTTATTTTCTATTATTATTACTCTTTTTTATTATTTCTATTATTATTAGTACTATTATTTTGGCTATTGCATGAAAATTATGGATCCGTGAACTGAAAAAAAATTAATTTAAAAAAATAAATAAATATCGAAACAATCCTTCCCCAACCCCATTGAACACCCCTACATCCCTTTTTACCACACACCGTTACACCATAACGCCACTGTTGACTACGACTGTCAACCAAGAAAATCCTATACCAGGAAAGACGAACCCCTTTAAAAGCCGCTGTCATCGAGACGGACGCTCTCTATTAGGTGAACGTTTTTCATTCGCTACGGTTGTGCCTAATTGTAAAAGTTTTCTTTCCTCCGGGCAGTGAACGCGAAGCCATTTTCAAACGATACGACTGTGTAGTAAAGCATCCCGAAGTGAATCGATTCCGGTCTAGGGAACTCCGCCGGAGAGAACGAGCTCGTTGTGTTTGGTGAAGTTGAGCTAAAGTGGGATCCCGATCCAATATCGTCGCCATCCGATCGCTGATGCGGAGGGTTTCTGGCCGAACCTTAATCGTTGGGAACCACGAAGAGAAGGCCCGCCGAATTTCGGTTCCGGTAGGCTGTTTATCACGCCACTAGAAGGAAGCACCGGCCACGAGGGCATCTCCATCCAGAACGACGAAGGTTTGAAGCAAAGCCTCGGCATGGTTCGTCGAAGATCCGTCGCAGTTAGCCATTCTTCTGGCTTGGATTATGCCACAGCGAGCAAGAATTCAACAATGGTATAAATTTATAAAGGTGTGTAACCCTACCTCTTTCCTTTCTCCTTCCTTAATAATGATAATTAAAGTAAAACCATGAATGAAATGTAAATAGCTCACGTTTACTTAATTTTTATGCTGAGCCCTGCTTGTTCTCCCATCTTAGTCGTGTTTGGTCCACTTTGGCCATTTTTTTTAAAGGGAAGTTCTTCCGTATTCCAATTTTAATTCTTTCTGGAGCCATCTATATTGAAACGACCCTGAATCGACAATAGGTGTCCCTAGCGAAAATACAGTCTTACAACGATATCGAGGCTGTGGCTGCTGATAAAGGTTCGGAGCGCGTTGAGTTTCGTGTGGTTCGGGATTGTTCCGATGTTGATGGATCCGAGGTTGTACGACGTTAGAGCCATTTATGGTAGAGAATCCACGCCCTGTCGTCTGCTCGTCTCAAAAGCTGAGCGGTAACTAGTTTCGCAAATCTACTGTCTTGTCTGGGGCCGTTGTCTGACACTATGACTAGGTTTATGCGCTTCGAGTGGTACACGGTTGCTATTGTGCGGTCTGCTTGCGCTATCATGTAGCTTTTTATATAATTTTAACAGAGCCTAGAGCCAAACCTCAACTCATCTTAGGCAAGTCCCACAAGTCGCGCCTTCTCACCCTTGCTGATGTCAGATAAACAACGCTGCCGGTCGACCGTGCAAGCGTGAGATTGGAATTTATGCGAAACAGAGCTATGTTGGACGCCCCTTCCCAGATGACAAATACTTTTCCCCAGAAAACCATTCCCTAGAAAACTATACCCCAGAATGTACCGTTCCGCAGAAAATAGAGTGACTCACTCACTCTTGTGCTCTGAGCACCCTCAGGGGATCATAGGGCTAACGTAAAAGATCTCCATTCCGGGCGGCTGCTAGCATTAGTCTTGACTTGAATCATTCTAGTCCAGAGCTTGCTTGCAGATTTTGTCTCCGCTCTTTCGCTCTGACCGACCTACCCCCATTTACTCTCACGAATTTCTGTTGATATCAGTTTTGATGGCATCGTCGTTGTAGCTAAACATTCGAGATCCAGATGTGAGGTCACCAGGCCCGAATTATAAAACGTAGACATTGGTTGATGGATACTTGTCGTTTCTGCGTGATCTCTGCTGATACACACCAAGTCTCATTGGTGTTAGCAACACAGATTTCACGTTAGAGTTGAATATTCGAAATTTGATGCGTTGAATATTCTGATTTGATCTCCATATTTCCATATTTCGTAAGCTCGCAAAAGCAGTCTTAGCCTTCTTGATCCGAGCTCCTGTATTGATCTTGGTTCCGCCGTCTAACGCTAATTGGCTGTCAATATATTGAAAGTTTTCGACCTTCTCCACTGCTTGCCTGGCTACCGTATAGTTGGAGAGGTTGATCGTGTTGACATCCAACGAGTTGGTCTTGTTGACGTTCCGCCGTAAAGAAGCGTTCGGTCAGGTCGTTTAGCTTACTCTGCTTGTCAGGACGGCGTTACGCTAGCACAGCAATATCATCAGTCAAATCTAAGTCGTTTAGATGCTCCATTCATAGTGATAGGTTGCTAGAGCAGTCCACGGTTTGGTACACGGTCGATCACACCCACTATGATTTCGTCGATTGCGATGAAGAACAGTAGCGGAGACAGGATATATTCTTATGCTTGCCTCACTTCATCGACTACCTGGATGAGGTCAGACAAAACTCCGCTATGCAGCACTCTGTACTTAAAAGCTTCGAACTGCGCTTCGAATGAGGTCGACAATTTTGTCTGTAACTTCCTTACGTCTAAGGGCGCCCAGAGATTTTCGTGGTTCAGGTGATCGAAAGCTTTTTCGTAGTCAATGAATACCGAAAAGATGGACTCTTGGAATTTGGTCCACACATGATCTAACGGGGCGGAATCCTGCCTGCGGCCCTCGGAGGGTCGTGTCCATTTACTCCTGTTTCTGATTTGGGATAACTTTGCACAAGTCGAGTCAAGTACGAGACACTGAAGACGGCCGTACGTATCTGTCAAATATATTGTCGCACACAGTGAGATCCCTTTTTTGGGACCTTCATCAAGACGTCCTGCATCCAGTCGGCCCTGCCAACTTCCGGAACATCTGTTGTCCGAGTTACAAGTTCTTCAACGAACGACACAGAAGACGGCGTGTGTTGAATCGCCGCACGAGACTCTCCTCCCGCCGCTGTATCCGAGCGATGCGTGATCGGATCTCGCCAATTAGAAGGTGATGGTCAGCGCTGCGTTTATTCTGGACATCAAGAAGAATCCGTCTCCATTTTCGGCTGATGCGTCGATTTGATTTTAAGTTTGTCCATCACGAGAGACTCGCGAGACTTTATGCACTGGTCGATGGGGAATGAGCGATCCTCCAATCGATCAACATATCATTATTGCCACAGAATTCTGCAAATAGCTCACCGTTTTCACTCATCTCTCCAAGACCATGACGTGCCATGACACGCTCATAGTACGTGTTGTCGAAGCCGATATTCGCATTGAAGTCGCCCATGAAGATCTTGATGTCACCTTTCGAAACTTAGCCACGGCGGCATTCAGGTCAAGTATATATATATGAAAATGATTTAATTTTCTTGTTTGTGAAACTTCATTGCTAGACCCTGACATACAACAACTGGGCTTCCCACCCATATGGAATAATGCTGTTTGGCATAAAATTATTTGTCTTATTGAATTGGATGGTTTTCTGAGGAGAGTTATCGTCAAATCACTGGGATTTTGTAGCCCAGTAGAATGTTTTCCAAAAACTAATGAATTGCGGTGCGACATTTATTTGATAATTTCGTTAATTATACATTTTTGTGATATTATTTATAAACAATACGACCATTTAAATTTTTTATTAAGCGTTTATTTGATAGTTTCGCAAATTTTACATCGAGTCAATATAATTATTACTTTGCTTTTTTTGTTATTTTTGTTTTTTTTTGTGTATCTTAAATATCATGTAAAATACTTGGTTTACTAGAGGTGTTGTTCTTTCACATTTGCGTGTTTTTTTATTTTTCACTGCGTTTCGCATTGTTTATCATATTTTATGTTTTATCTGCTTTACTTTACTAAATATCAGCTTGGATTAGTTGTTGTCTATCAACATCCAAAAATAAAAAAACCTTAAAAAGTTGTTTCTTTTCTTATTATTCTTTCTTGTTTGGAATTTTAGTCGCTCAATTGATTAAGATAGTAATTTTAATCACAAGACATGAAATTTATTTTTTCAATTACCTTGAAATCAAACAGTGATGCAAAGTATAAAATAACTCCAATGATATTTTCTTTCCTTTCCTAATCTTTCCTTGACTGTGTCACAAAAAGCAATATTTGCATAAGTTCGATAAATATTTGTAATAAGTTTTATCGTGAAAACATTTTAGTTCTGCCGTTTGGATTCGGAATCGCGGTTTTTGCATTACCCAGTCGTCCGACGATTAGCATACACGTTTTAGTTCTGTTCGCTTCGTTCCTCTACTAGTGTGTCTCTGGTTGAATTTGCTGATTACTCATTACAATCGTTTGTTCGTCTGTAGGTTTCCTGCTGCTTTCTAGACTCTTAGCTAGAACGATTACTTGCAGTCTGGATGTTGTCTGCGAATTGTTTCTTTAGTTAATTTCTGTTAGCAGTTTGGGAATCAACAAAAATTGAGCTAAGCTTTACAATGTTTTTTCCTCGATTATTCCGCAGATTTTTAATTCTTTTCTCAATTACAATAAGTTTGTTATTAGATTCAGTATGATTTGCTGCAATTTTGCTTGTTTCGTTAGTAAAAGTATTATTAAATATATGGGAAAAAGGATGCCTTTGGTTGCTGTTTACTGCTGTGTGTATGTGTATGTGTATGTATATAAAGCGGATGGAAATCATATCAGCTGATCTCCACGTACGCAGTTCGATCGAAGTGTTGTCGTTTAGTCCTCCTTTTCAGTCGTTTTCTGAAATAAATATTATTATAAATAAGAATTATTAAAATAAACTATGGTGCATAATTTTTATCAATTATCAAATTATTGTCAATTTCATTCGCTTTCATCTATTTTCGGAATACAGTCATTTTCTTTGTTGTTGAGACACCGTGACGGAAGAACGTGTGGTGATCGAAAGGTTGAAGCAGCACTACGAAGAATATTTAAATGGCGCTGAGAGTACAGGCAGTGAAAGTCAAGGCAGCGGAGGAGTTGACTACGTCCGATCAGCAGACAATGGAAGTCAACCAGCCCCCACCTTGAGGGAATTTAAGGATGCCATCCAACAGCTAAAGACCAATAAAGCAGCTGGTAAGGATGGTATCGGAGCGGAGCTCATCAAGATGCGTCCGGAAAAGCTGGCCACTTGCCTGCACAAACTGATAGTCAGAATCTGGAAAACTGAACAGCTACCGGAGGAGTGGAAGGAAGGTTATATGCACCATCTACAAGAAAGGCGACAAGCTGGAGTGTGAGAACTTTCGAGCAATCGCCATCCTTAATGCCGGCTACAAAGTGATATCCCAGATCATCTTCCGTCGTCTGTCACTATTAGTGAATGAGTTCGTGGGAAGTTATCAAGCTGGCTTCGTTGACGGCCGTTCGACAACGGACCTGATCTTTACTGTACGGCAAATCCTTTAAAAATGCCGTGAATACCAGGTCCCAATGCACCATCTGTTCATTAAATTCAAGGCTGCATACGACAGGATAGACTGCGTAGAGCTATAGAAAATTATGGACGAGAACAGTTTACCTGACTGATCAAAGCAACGATGGATGTTGTGCAAAACTGTGTGCAGATTTCGGGCGAACACTCCAGTTCGTTCGAATCGTGCCGGGGACTAAGACAAGGTGATGGACTTTCGTGCCTGTTGTTCAACATTGCGCTACAAGGTGTCATACGGAGAGCCGGGTGTAACAGCCGGGGTACGATTTTCAATAGATCCAGTCAATTTATTTGTTTCGCGGATGACATGGACATTGTCGGCCGAACATTTCCAAAGGTGGCAGAACTGTACACCCGCCTGAAAAGTGAAACATCAAAGGTTGGACTGGTGGTGAATGCATCGAAGACAAAATACATGCTTGTGGCGGAACCGAGCGCGACAGGGCCCGCCTGGGAAGCAGTGTAACACTAGATGGGGATACCTTCAAGGTGGTCGAGGAATTTGTCTACCTTGGGTCCTTGCTAACGGCTGATAACAATGTTAGTCGTGAAATACGAAGGCGCATCATCTGTGGAATTCGAGCCTACTACGGGCTCCAAAAGAAACTGCGGTAAAAAAAGATTCACCACCGCACCAAATGTGTCATGTACAAAACGCTGATAAGACCGGTAGTCCTCTACGGACATGAAACATGGACAATGCTCGAGGAGGACTTGCAGGCACTAGGAGTATTTGAGAGACGGATGCTTGGTGTGACAGTCTGTGGCGGCGAAGAATGAACCACAAGCTCGCTCAGCTCTACGGCGAATCCAGTATCCAGAAGGTAGCTAAAGCTGGAAGGGTACGATGGGCAGAGCATGTTGCAAGAATGCCGTACAGCAACCCTGCAAATATTGTGTTCGCTTCTGATCCGGCAGGTACGGGACGGCTTGAAGCGCAGCGAACGAGGTGGGACGACCAGGTACAAAACGACTTGGCGAGCGTAGGGCGTATTCGAGGATTGAGAGATGCGACCTCGAACCGTATATTGTGGCGTCAAATTGTAGATACAGTGTTATCTGTTTAGATGTAAAATAATTAAATGAAATGAACCAGGGCAAGCGCCACACACAAAATTCATACAAACCTAAAACGACCAAATAGCCCCTATCCAAACCAGCTCACACCATCGGAGGACACCCAGAATATGGAATAAGAATCGATTGAGCGTGGCTATTTTTTTACCCACCCTAACTATCAGTCTGCTGCTACCGGTGCCGGTGTTTACATTGGCTCTGCGATCATACTTTTGATCTTTTCTTCGGGCAAGAATCGCGATTAGTTTTAAGTTTTTTCTTCAAACAAGTGATTTAATCCAAAAAGCGAATTTGGATAATCATTCCATCAACATTTCGAGTTGCTGCTGTGCGGAAAATGTGTAAAAACTTGATTTTAATTACGCTGTGAGAAGAAGTGAAGATCATTAAAAACCGCGAAGGGACATTAAATTGGCACGAAACTGCTGATTTATCCCAAAGTTTGAGCCGAAGTACATAGGATCTAATGAAGGAATAAACAATTATGACGGGAAGTAAATTCATAAACTATGAATAGGTTAGTTATTTGAATATTGAACTTCGACGGTAGGGTTGAGGGAGTGGTGGAGAAGTGCCATTAGCGGACTGGTGCCATACTGGCTGCCATCGTGGTATTTTTTCAACTACGTCCTTAATATTTTCATTGAAATCCTGACGTCAAAAAGTAAGAAGAAGTAAGATTCGCGCAAGGCTGTCCAGCATCACCGGTTCTAGGCGTGAAAGAACCATGCAGCTGAACATACAGCGACTGTCGGGCGAGGGCGATGTGGAGCTCATAAGATGGACGAAAGAATGAAAGAACATCCAACTGGATACAATTTGAACGCAATATAGCAATAATTCCACGACGTGGCCAATTCAATAGCCAATGAGGTACTTGGAACCGCTCAAGGAAACTAACGGAAAGGCTGTTTTGATGTGGAGTGCAAAAGAGCGACAGATGAAAAATCCAAGCCAGCAGCCGAATGCTAGTGGCCAAAATGGAGAACGATTTAAAGAACTAAGGGGAGCAGAAAAAAAAACTCCACCGGCGTAAGAAACGGGGGTACAACGAAAACGTACTCTTGGAGGCAGAAGGAAGCTTTGCCAGAAATGACGCACGGAATTTCTTCAAAACGATCAACAACATGCGTAATTCAAGTGCACCGGCACCAGACATGATCAATGACAGCTCAGCTGTGGAAATGTGTAGACAGATCAAGCAGGGATGGCTGCTAAGCCCCAGCAAACATGTTTTGGGACCGAGAAAACCATTGACATAGGGAGAGATATCGAGATATAGAACATCGATATGTAGAGAGTCGCGGTAGCGTCTATTCTGACCTCTTCCTAACGAGTCGTCGGATTATGAAAGCCGGATGAGCGTACTCAATCTCACCAAATTATACTGCTCATGAAATTGACAACGTGACGTTTACTCCATCAACTTACGCTTTGTAGTTTCTCCTTGGCGGACTCCTTAGCGTCATCGAATGCCAAGTCCCCTGCAAATAAGAACAGCAGCGGTTTAGGTTCTTTTGATCTATGTGCTTTCCAAGTGCGTACTTATTGTAACTAAATATTTACAAATAACAAAACCTAGCACTCTCTAAAAAGATTAAAATATTCGGCATGCATGACTTCTGTAAAAGCTGGTGTTGATCAAATTATAACAAATACAAAACATAAATAAACTAAACGTTCTGGTGAGCTCCATTTCGACTCGGAAACAAGTTGCATTAACAACGCTGAGCATAAACAAACAATTGGGCTTCGAGTTTATGATTTTTTCCCCTATATGCGCTTAACTGAAGAGGTAACATGTTTATAGATATTGGAATATAAAACAATTGAGGCGAATAGTATTAAGTTTGCGTAATCTAACCTGGATACATTTGTCTACTTAACAGTTCGATTTCCGATAGCGGAAATTCTCTCCTGACGCTGGTAGATGTGCCCGCACTGGTCGATGATGTGCTGCTTCGAATCGTTTGTTGTTGCTGCTGTTGCTGTTGAATACTGCTTGAGCTTGCCATAACTATGGTGCTGCTGCTGCTACTGCTGCTTTTGAAGGTTACACTTTCCTGCAGCCCGAAGCCTTCGATGTCACCTTCGACCATCGTTATCGAACCGCAGCTCGTCACGCTCGACGACATCTGCGAATCGGTTTCGTTCTGGTAGGTTGCGTTCGTTGCCGTCGAGCTGGTCTCCAGACTTTCCGTACTGGTCAAAAATGCATCCTGCCCGGTTAGCGAATCCACGGAGATGTCCTTGGTCATACCTCCCTGTTGGTAGCTGACCGTGCTTGTTCCGGCGATTATTACACTTTCCGTTGTAATGCGTTGCCCAGTTGCCGGTTTGGTGGGACTGCCGGAGGCGCTCTTGTTCTCAATGCTGTACGGTAGAGAATCCAATGAATCGCGCTTAGTCTCACTAGCTCTGGACATCACTGCGTGGTGCATCTCGATCGAGTCTGTGCTGTCACTTCGTTGAGGTTGTTGCAATGCCATCTGCTCGATCGAATCCGATCTTGACGAACGGGTAGTCATCGCTCCGGCACGTGAAAATTCAATCGAATCAATACTGCTGGTCATAACGTCAATGTTGTTCTTGTTGTTAAGCTCCAAACTGTCACTGCTAGAATGTGCCGAAGGTAGAGTTTCCCTGCTGATGGTCTGCCTCTGTAGACGCGTACCATCCAGGCTGTCACTGGAAACCGTTAACAGGTGTGATGTATCTTCCTCTTCCAGAGCATGTCTGATTTGGCTTTCATGTGAAATAGTTGTGACCGTAGTTGCAGTAGTCGTAGTTGACAGTGAATCTTTACTCATTTCTGTAGTTACGGTTTTAACTTCAACCTTCGCAACAGTCTCTGGTCCAGTAGTTACCGTAGTGCTGCTTGTAGTCGCCCTGACTACTGTTCCATTTGTTGGTGGGCTTCTTTTGGCACCATTCGATCTGTCCGACTTGTTAGATTCATCCGATCGTGACAGCAATAAGGCGGCTTCTTCTTTAGCCTTTATTTCTATGAGGTGCGCTTCCAAACAAGCAGTCTCCAGTCCTTCGAATTCCTTCAAGCTGGATAGACTGATGTCGTCTCCATGACCGCCTCGTGCCAGGAAACGCTTTGTGAAGCTTCCATTACTTAAAGAATCTTGAGAACCTTGTTGCATCTTTCGATTCTCCAAAGATATTACGTGTTCCAAATTCTCAAATTCTTGCAAACTGCTCATTGAAATATCGTCGTGTTCTCCTCCACGCGAAGCTAATCTCTTCGCCAGCATGTCGTAGTCCGGTGTGCTCGAGAACGAATCTTTGATGCTTCCTATTCGGCTGCTACCAACCTCGAAGTCCGTATCTTCCTCTTTAATGTCCTCCAACCGTTCATCGTATGGATAGCGGTAATTTTGTGTTTCCGCTAATTGCATTTCAACCCAACGCTTGCTCTCCTCCAGTGGAAATCCATTGTTCAACAAATCTCCAGTCACTCCGTTGGGGTCAACTTCATCGCTGCCCGTCGGAGGACTATCCTCAAACGTGTACATCATATCCTCTCGCATATTCGCGTACATCGAACCAGCATTTGTGTGCGCTGGAGCAGACTTCACTAGTATCTTTTCCACATCTTCGTCGTGTTTCTTCTCCATCTTTATTTGTTTAATCGATACGCTCTTTCCCTCCATGTCGCACTCGTGTGCTTCACGAGCCACTTCCTCAACTATTACAAACTCGTCCGAAATATCCGGCTGCTCTAACATTTCAAATGAATCCGATCCAGCTGAATCATCCCCAGCTTCACCCTCAAAATCAAACTTGGTAGTAATGTCAGCCATCTTCGACTTGTACTTTTGCTCAATCATCTCTTGATACTGTTCCTCACTTATCTTGAACTCTTCTTGTTTAGCGTACTGAATCTTAGGGTCGCTAGTCTCCCGCTGCATTGTTTTTGTTGAGTACGATGCTCCTGCCTCTTCTTCTTCCAACTCATCCATTTGAACATCGTCCGTCACTTGTATATCCGGAATACTCGTAGCAGAAGTTTGCTTATATTCCCGTAGTTTCTCCTCCTTGAATTCCATAAGCTGCTGAACCTCGTCTTCTTGTTCGATCTCTGCATGAACATCCTCTACAATGGTTTCGATAACCGAACTAGAAGGTGAGAATGAATTACGTCTATCGTGGTCCACTTCCATCTCAAAGCCATCGTTTAGTTTGTCTTTCTTTTTCTTCTGCGACTGAATTAGTGGAGCACGGAATGAGCGAGAGTATTCCGATTCGTACCGATCGTAATCCGAATCGGAAGATTCCTCCCTAGTATCGTCACGTTCCAAGCTGGACTGCTTGGACGCTTCCAGTGAAACGGATTCTTCTTGAGAATCCAGTGATTCCCGTGCTTCTGCTGCAATCTCCGACATCAGCTGGCCGGAGATAGTGCTTTCTGTGCGCTTATGACCGCGTTTCTTTGAGGTTTCCTCTGCCACCACTGTTTCCGTTGTAGCTTGTGTGTTCAGGAAGTTTACGTCACCCTCCTGGACGACCGTGGAAGTCAGTGTAATGTCACCGATCATTTCCGTGCCGACAATCGGCGTGATTGCATCCAACCCGATTTCCATATGTGTGGGTAGGCTTTCGGCACCTTTCTCTGGAAGGTTTTCCATGATCGTTTCCAAGTTTGAAGCACTCGAAAGGCTGATCGACAGGATGCTTCCATCTTCCAGGCTCGTTCCGAGCTTAATGTCGTCGATGCATTCTGTTTTGACATCTTCCAAACTGGATGCCTTCATGGATTCCATCAGATCCAATGCGTGCCCTATGCTTGAGCTGAGTTTCTCCGATTGCTCTTGCGCTATTCTTTCAACGTCTTCTTGCAGTTGGAACACTTCTTGTGTGTCTTGCATTACTTCGTCCTTCAAGTCGGCCGTGAAGTGCATTTCCTGTGATCGTTTCATTGCCACCGGAATGGCGACAGACACGGCAGAGAGCTCGTCCTTGTCGTCCAAAAGAAGTTTTTCGCGAAGGTCGTCTTCCGAATCGTCGTGGATTAGTGCAGCTGCGTCCGACGAGTCGAAATCAATGTCCATGGTGGACGGGACTAGCGTTTCCGTAGCCTCGGACTCGATACTCGCTAAGTTTCCGGAGCTTTCGGAGTCGAAACTTTTCATACTGTCGTGCGAGCTGACGTTGAACGAATTGAGAGTGCTGGCGGCACTGTGGAACTCGGTTGACGCGGGAATGATCGACGCATCCAGAGCGGTTTCGTATTCGGATGATGCGTACTGCTGGATCAGGTTGTCGACGTCGGACGACTGCGGGCGGCTGCTGTCCGTGGTTTGCTCGAAACTTTGGTAGTGGCTCTCGCCCGAGCTGTCGATGTCAGTTGCGGACCAGCGGGTTCCTTTGGGGTGGTGCGGCGGTTTGCGCATTCGCGGTGAGATATCCAGCTTGGCGAAGGAACTGTCCGACGAGATCGGCGTTGGGGCATCCGGCCTAGCCGATTCGAATGATATTTCTTTGGATTCCGGATCGGATGTTTTCTGTTCAAAGGATTCGGCCTTGGTTTCGGTTAACATGATCGGTTCGGAGACGATGGTTGTTGTGGTTACTGTTTCCGCAAAGACTACTGTAGCGGAGGTAGTAGGGGCAACCATTTCCTCCTGTTGTGTCTCGTAGATTGGATCTTGCGAGTACTTGCTGGAAGGTAACACTTTGAATTCGAACTCGGATGGGGATTGTTTAATAAGTTTTCCGTCGACTACAGATTCAATTAGTTCTTCGTGTACAGCATCCAGAGATTCTTTGACTTCTTCAAGGGTTTTTTCGATGGTTAGTTCATCGAATGTGCGCTTGATTATCTCAGATGAGGCGGTAAGTTCTGGTTGAGGGAGATTCTTTGTATCGGTTGATTCTACTGCAAAAGGCTTGGCACTTGCAACAAGCTTAGCGACTTGTGGTTTGATTGGTGAATGGACTACGGGTTGTCGAGGAGCATCAAACGATTTTTCAAGATCCAGCTCGAAAACTTTTGGTTCAGCTATTCCTTCGATAACTTCTATTACCTCGGCTTTGATTTCTTGATCCAAATCAGTGCCACTCTCAACCTCCTGGAGCTGCTTGAGAGTGAATGAATCTTCTTGAGCAACTTTTTCGCGATAGGCTTTGAACTGGTCTAACTGTGGTTCGTCATCTGCGCCGGAGTCCTGGGAGTATTCGTAACCAATGTTATCGAAAGCATAGTCTGAGCGTTTTTCGGATGAGGTCCGTGTGATTATGTCAGAACTTCGTTCACCGATGTAGAATTTAGTCTCGGGAAGCTCATCTTCGCTGGTTTCGAACTCTCCCGAATCCTTTTGGGCTGCGCCGGAAAAATCTTCAGAGGCCACTGATTCCTGCCGCTGACTCAACGGTTCGGGATACTGCTCGATGGAGTCTTCCGGATGATCGAAGGACTCGATGATACTCGAACGCGTCTGAGTATCCGTACGTGACGAGATGCTGGTGCGAGGTCGTGGAACGGGGAGTGGTTCCTGGCTACTCGACAACTCGCTAGCATCTCCTGATAGACCAGCGGGTCTGTCGTGATCAGTGGCGGTGTCCACGATGGAAGCTTCTTCCGTGGGCTTGCTAGCAAGAGCGGATTTTGTTAGTGAGGATGCAACAGCAGCAGCAGAGCTAGTAGCAGCTGTAGTGGTGGTGGTAGTAGTGACACTAGTGGTTACAGCAGAGGCATCAGCTTCAGCAGCGAGGTTAGATTGCGATCGTGGCGTTGGCTTTGGAATGCTAATTTCTGTTTGTGGTTGCGTATCTGTTTCTATAAGAATAAAAGCGGTGAAAAAAGCGTGTTAAGGTTACGGACGGAAAAGAATGAGTTGATATCGTTGGTTGCTTTTGGTTTTCGGGATTAGTCGTGGCAGTCGAAAGGAATGGAAATCATATTGAAAAACGAAAACGTACAAAACAGACCGATGAGTTCTGATTCTGGTTGGTTAATGAGATACAGATTTTCCGATCACGGACTTGTTAAGAACCGTTAGTAGGATTAATTTTACTGTTTTGATCAGAGAAAAAGCGAAACGTATCTTGAGATTTAGTGCCAATTCAGTGAGGTTTTCGAAAATGGAGCTCCAATGCTTATGTTAATATTTGGTATATTGTTTCGTATGCAAAGTGTGTGGCAAATCAATATAATGAAACGGAACCGAAAGAACGAAGAGACTGACATGCTTTTGTAGAAACGAAATTCTAGTTTTAGATTGTTGAGTTAGAATGCAACCCAAGTAACCATAAGCTTCATATTGGGTCAAACTTTACAAGGCCAAGAGAGGGATTTTTTAGATTAGAATATTGATCGGATTTACAGTTTATGGGTCAGCAAAGCCCAGTATCTTTCGTAAGTTAGAAACGGCTTATTAGTATTATACGAACCCATGATTGAATATCATTCCCGATAGAAAACTCTACAAAATAGGATTGATTTGCGAACACAGGCTGTATCTTAGTTATTCGAATGGAAAGAAAGCTTATTGATTACTTGGAACTGTTTGCCATAAGGAAACAGATGCGGCAAGCTTTATGGACGTTTGTTACACTTATTTGAATTCCAGTGAGCGGAATTTGACAACAAGCAGACATCGTATCGTGCTTTTCTACATCCATTTAGTTTGCTACATTGCGCGTTTTCACCGTCATTGTATCTGAATATTGTGCTTTAGTTGCCAAGAAATCGCGTGTTCTACTATTCGCTACCTTGTAGATCGTTATCGGGAGTACTGGAACCGAAATCACCGGTTGTAGCGGACATACTTTCGTCCCAGCTCATTTTTGAAAATTCACTCTGCAGCATTGAAACTTCATCTTTGATCTGAGCAATGGCTTCATCATATTCGCGATTTTTATCCAGCAACGCTTCCGGTTCGATCTCGGACGACAATCGCTCGAAGCGTCGTTCTATTTTGCTCGCTCGGCGCTCTTGATCATCGATGACGACACCATCACCACCAACAGGTTCTTTAGCAGCGAATCCTGTTGGCCTAGTGGTGCCGTCTGTGGCCTCACCAGAAGAGGATGGGGGCAGAACACCAGCCATATTCACTAGCTGGTGCTGGTTGGCATCGCTACTGTCACAGTCGGGGTTACTAATGTTATCATCGAAAGACTTGCCTGACATAGATTCTATGGTTGGCGACTTAACGACAAGATCGGCTTCGTTAGACGATAGGATATCGCTGCGGATTGCGTACTGTTCGCTCTCCGACTGAGCCTGCGTGTCGATCGCAACGTCCGGCTGCATTTGGGAGTTATTGACGATCGATACACTCTGCTCCAATATGCTATCGACTAAATTACTAGCTTCCGATTGTACTAAAATAAGATACTCTTCGCCTGAAATGAGAGAGGGATTTAGGAAAAAACAGTTATCATTGAAAGCATCATAGTATGGGCGGAACTCTAGGATTCGTGGGCTAGAGCGATTAATCGGCCTAGGTTGATAGAATTGATGATGTTTCATGATAACTCTGCGCTTGTCTCAGTAATACGAGAGCATGAGAGAGTCAATGAGGTAATGAGATGAGACAATGAAAAAATGATCGCGTTTAATGAAATATGGGAGCGTTGGCAATTGCAATACAGTTTCGCTTATTTCTTCGAGCTTCAAAATTAGCATTTCTAGATACCCAAATACAAAATCCAAAAAAATAAGTAGCATCTACGGAGTGGACGCTTTAGCAGTAGCAACCTGTTTCGAATGGACATCGCTAAACAAACAAGCACCGAGTCTTCGCGCAACCAGAATCAGTTTAACTCAGAGAAAAACTCGCGCTCAGCGCTTCGATGAATTCGATGTGTGAGTGTGAGATTTGTTTTTTTATTCTTTACATGTGTATGTGAGTATGTGTGCTGTGGTGTAGGTGTGCTAGTTAGGAAATAGATTTAGAGCTGATTGAAAATAATAAGAGTGGAGGAGACCAGAAATATCAACATTTTGAAGAAACAAACACGAAGAAATGATGGAGACGGCAGAGAACGAACCATCATACTAACCTTCGAAGTTTGCGGATGCTTGTGTTTCTTCTTCTTGTTTGTCATCTGGAATACAAATTAGAGGAACAAAAGCACAACGATAAAAGTATGTCTTCAACAGTGTTATAATGGTCGACTAAGGGATTCTGAAAGTTCTTATGCCTAAATTGGAACTTGATTAGCGTTTCAACGAGTATAATATAATACTAAAGTAGATGATTAAGAAATTGGAACATATGATTTTGTAAGTATGTAGAAAAAAAATTAATAAAATGAAAGCCATTACCTATATAAACATCCAAGCTCTAAAGTCACGCATACCAACCGAGTGGATAATCAAATCAAATAATCAACACTGCTTGGCCTAAAAAAAGAAAACATAACAAACTCTACCATACCATACCGTAGCTGAAATAACACGAAACCCGTCTCTCCAGACCTGCCCCTTTACGCTTGGTGCTCAACACCGTTTCCAGCGTCATCATCTAGGAACTCCACGTCGGTATGCATCTCCTGCTGATCTCCACCAATCATCCCCTTGACATCCAGCAGTACTCCTTTAACGCGAGCGTTCGACTCGTGAATTTCACTTCCTGCGCTTTCATCCAGAGCCCGTGTCAGCTCGTATGGAGTTGCCGTCTGCGCTCGCGAGTAACTGCCATCCATGTGTTCGTCGTCATCGGACACGTCCTGTATGTCCTCGCTGTCTGTATTGCAGTTATGCGTATCGAGCCCGGACGATATCTTCTGTATCAACGGGATTGCAAACCCATCCATTAGCCCGCCATCTTTCGTCAGGCCGTTGCGCTCTTTTGCTCTGATGACCGAAGAATACCCATCGAAGTGCAACTGTGGTGAATGTACACCGCGATTTTCGCTCACGAGCTCATCTCCGGACAAAAATTCTACATCGGTCTTTGCACCACCGTCGTTCGTTGATGCGGTCAAACCACTGAATTGAATTGTGGCCCGACGCTGTTTCGAAGGCACAAAGCCACAACCTTTGGCGTCGTCACTCAAATACATGTCCTCGACATCCGTGGTAGCAGCAGCAGTTGCTTCCATCTTCATATCCAAAAACTTTCTACCCCTGAACTGCTGACAAGAGCTGGCGGTCGTCGTGCTGTGTTTCGGCTTACGCCGTCGTCTCAATTCGCTTCCAGTTGCACTGCTGGGAGTGCTTCGCTCAACGAACAGATCCTCCGTATCGGTCGTCGGTTCTTGTGCCGGGCTCATCACTGCAAGTTTTGCCGTTTTGGCACACGTGTTATCACTGGAATAAACGTCACCGATCTCCACTTCGGGAAGTGACTCTATGGTATATTTGGAGCTGTCGTACAGCTCTCCAGTATCCTCCGCGTCAGACATATCCTCGACATCCGTTAGAGCCTGCTCCATGTCGGGTGTTTTAACCATTAGCAAACCTTGATTCAATGGCATCACGTTTTGTTTATACTCTCCGGACAAGGCCTGACTAAGAATTGCAATCTCTCGTACCGGTGAAGGCAGAAATTCCTGTCCAACTACTATCTTTTGGTCCAGTTCATCGTTGTCATTCTCGTCGCTATCGTTAAAGTCTTCGACATCGGTAGTTCCACCACCAGTAGCTTTTCCATGCCGCACCACGGCGCGTGGCATCAAACGCTTGCCGATCGTTCTCTTTTCATCTTCACTATCGGAAGAATCCAAATTCTCTACATCTGTCAACGCTTCGTCCGCGTTAGGAGCAGCCACCAACAAACTGGATGGTCTCTTCGCTCCGGCACACTCCGATGGCGTATCTGGCACTTCGGACACAAATGTTATATTGATTTCTGGGAAGGTTTGCGTTCGGTCCTCTTCAGCATCGCTTCCTTCCATGACAAACTCTTCCGCATCGAACAACACCGATTGTCTATTGGATTGTTTGGCACACGCTCCTGCCATGTCATCGTCGGAAAGCGAGAAGTTTTCATAGTCTGAACGAGGACGTTCTTCTGACCTACGATGACCTCTTCTGTGACGCACCTTGCAATCATTCTCTGACTCAGACGTACTTTCGTCGATGGCCTCCTGTTTATGGTGCGTATGCTTCTCCTGTTTTCGTTTCATCGAATTGTGTATATCCACCGCCCCTTTGTCGGTATCTTTCGTCAAAATATCTTCCGGACAGTCCGGAATGGATATCTTTCCCAAGGAATCGTCGTCATCTGATAGGTCGCAATCTTCACAGTCAGTCAAAGCATTGGCTCCTTCGGCGAACACCTGTAACAAATCTGATTCCGTTGCCTTCGAAAAGCATCGCGTTAGAGTTTTCGGTTTGTCGCCTTTGCTGCTCGATTTGGTCATTTCGTCAACATATCCTTGGTCTAGAAAGCTGTCCAGAGCAATGTCCGCTTCCTGAGCGGATTTTGGTTGCTCTGATTCGTTCTCATCTTCAGAGTCCGTACAGTCTTCAACATCGGTTACTGATCCATTGGTGACTGGTATAATAGCATCGATCATAGTGTGGCCGGCTTTCTTAATAGAAGATGGACTCTTGCGATATCGCACCGTGTCCTGGTCAATGAGTAGATCTTCCGTGTCGGTGAGGGCCTCTTTGATGTTTAGCTTGGCCATATCGTCTACGTCGACGTCATCATCAGAACCTTCTTGAGTGATGGAGATTACCGGTATGTCCGACATGTTGACAGCGGCAGGGGTTGCTATTGTGAATTTCTAACCTGCAGCAAATGAGTCAGTGTTTATTCGAACCCAAAGAAAAAAGGAAAAGTTTTGCAAATTAAATCAACTAGAATAAAAAACAAACAAAAAAGTCGGAAACAATGGCGTTGCAAGGCAAACTATGCATGTGGTGATATAAAATGAACGTTCGGTTATAACATCGACTGCTATGAGTATTTTGCTTGTTAGGATAGGATATCGTGGCTGCTAACGTGATCAGATTATCTGACTACTAGACTCATCTCCTATTATACTCGTGAAACTGTAACGACCCGATTGTGGGACGTTCCGCATAATGGTATCTCCGACTTCCTGCTCTGTCTTCTAACTATATCGGTTATGCGAAACGTACGCTTCTGGAAATCGATTGTGGAGGAGTGATCAAGTGCTAATAATCAGATAACGAACACACACTGGTTTTCTGTTGAAGGCCGATGACATTGGACATAATACTGCTATAGGCAGGTTCACAAACACATGGTAGCGAATCGTGTGGTGCACATTTAGGCAATAAATTTGGAATAGAACGAAACAAGCTCTCTGTTGAAAAAGTTTCACATTTTTCATAAAATTTAAGAAAATTGCGCTCCCAAATGAAATAAAATCAAACAAGAGAGTTGGCGGAAGACAAAACGGGATGCATTGAATGTAGCGAGAATATCCAAAAACAACATGTCACGGCTGCGCAAGTCTCTATAATAGTATTATGTCATTAAAATTTGAAAGTGTATATGTTTGGTTTTACTTTTTGGCATAGAGATTGCGAGCAGGAGAGTTGGAACATTTACCTGTAAACAGGGAACTATCGTAATCAAACTTATACTTCAGTCGTGGCGGTGTGGATGCCCGGAAATCGAGTATCGGCGAGATGCGACTTTCCATCACAATACCGTCGAGGGAGGCAACCGTTCGGCGGTCAACGGTATGCAAAGCCTGATAGATTTCGTCATCACCACTGTCGAGTGGCACCGGGATGACCTCCGATGGCTGGGGACCGGTTCGCATCCATATGTCCGACTTGCGGTATCTCTGCTCGTTTATGTTCTGTTGACTAGTCGAGCTGGCGACCGCAGTAGTGGCCTGTTTACGGCTAGTTGCCATTGTAGACAACGACGTTGATGAAGTCGTAGCGTACGGTTTGGGTGAGGCTGGGCTACCCGAGCGTTTGCGTTTACCAAGCACATCGCTTTCATGCTCCGAAGATGACGATGGCAGTGCTATAGAGTCCGATAAGCTAGAGTCAGTCGTAAGGTCAATGTCATTGTAGCGGTATTCGTTAATTTTCCGTATTAGTTCGTTTGAGGTCGACGGTTGACGGTATATTACTTCAATCGACTTCGACGAGTCGATGGTACGTGTGAAGACTTCGCTGGTCAGCACATTTGTACTATTGGAGGAACTTTTATTAAGACGGCTCGGACTAGACGGCAATGAAGACGGAATTTCAGCGTGATCGAACGTGACGGCATCTTTGTACGAGTAGTGCATAGCAGACTTGCAACGGTAAGTGTCGTCCCGTTTCGAATCACCGGACGAGTGTACGGTTTTCGTTACCCGTGGTGCAGTTTTTACGAATCCAATCTTAGCAGCACTTGCCATTTGCTCTATATCAATGGTAGCGGCCTTAGATGTCTTCACTATCACAGTTTCCTTAGGCTGCACCTCAATGGTGGTTTTGGTTGGTTTCTTCACAGGTGATTTGCCAGCGCTGGTTCTGGATGGAGTTTCCTTCTTTGGAGAACCTTTTGCTGTGGAAACCTTTACCGGTATCAAACTTTTGTTGGTGCGTTCTTTTGAGCTCTTAGATGCACTCACGGTTGTCTTCGTTACCAGATTGGCTTGTTCTTTATCGGCCTTTCTAATCGGTTCTTGTTTGTCAATACTTTCGATTGTAGTTTTTCTGGTGCGATATACTCGGCTGGTACTGCTCGTAATTGACGAGGAAGACGATCTCCCAGTTCGTTCTACTGAGACTTTCGTAGCCTTAGTGCTTTGCACTCCTGGCTTAGGATCTTGTTTTTTCACAGCACTGGTACTTATTGGTTCAGATTTGAGAAGGGACTTAGTAGCTGCCATGTCGGTTCGGCTGCCGGAAGTATCCCTGGAAGATCGAGCTCGCTTTTCCAAAGATGGTTGTACCACCGTTGTTGAAGTTGTCGAGCGATGGGAAGACTTTACCGGAGATGAATGCGTAGACTCGGTAAGATTCAACGGTTTCAACACCTTTTGGTCCCGTGAAAGCGTAGATTGCATGTATCCATGTGTTCTGGTGCTAGTGAACGTGCGTGACACGGTGGTGGTACGACTAGTACTTGTAGTGTACTCCACACTTTTCGAACCAGATTTAATGTCAACGGTTTTAATTGATTGTTTTGAAATTTCAATAGGCGTTTGCTTCTGTAGACTTATCTTTGTTATCGTAGCTTTAGGTTTGGACTTCTTTTTTACCTGAGTTGTTTCTTTCTTTTCAGCTGTATGTGTTTTCAAAATTAACTTCCCTTTTTCCTCTTTAGCAGTTTGTCCTTCTTCTAGTATCAATTTCTCCTGAACATCCTTTTTTTCTTCTTGCTTTTGTTGCTGATCATGTTGCAGTTTTTCTCTCTGCTTTAAGGCGCAATCATAGTTTGTACTGTCAATAATTGACTCCACATAGGATACACTTTCCGTATATTCTGTAACGTCACTTTGCGGAGAACCTGACTCATGCCGTGGATCGATCGACATCAGCTTACTTGGCTTCACCACTCTGATCTCCTGTAGCTCATCTCGAGGTTTTGGTATGCCGGGTGCAACGTCATGGCTGTCAGATTCGGTATCGTAAGGCAGATTATATTTTGTAGCAGACTCGGTCGAAAAATCCGAGGCAGCATTGTCGCTCAATGACACCGAACGCTCGTACTCAGTTGGTATGTCCTGTTGGATTGATCCTCCAGTATAAACCAACTTGTCGGCATCGTGAGTGAAGGATTCAATCGTCTCACTTATGGTAGTTGCATATGAAATGCAAGAGCTTGGAGATATGGCTTCAGTTTTTTTCTCGACCGCCGGTACGACTTTCAGGAAATCTCCAAAGCTGTCACCCGCCATTAAATCAAGCGAAGACGAATCAACACGCTCGCTCACATAAGTTATGGAAGACGTCGTGAAATCCGTGAGTAAAGGTGAATCATCGTCATAATTGGAACCTTCGACGGCAGAAAGTGAACTCTTTCTCGTATCCGCTAATCGTGATTCTTCTCGCCTTAGATCTTCCAGAATATCTGAACGCTCAGATGGTGCGGAAAGCTCTGACCTGACTAATCGCTCCGCATCTGAATCACGCCTTTCATCGAAGGAAAAAGCGTGTTCAGACTCTTGCGCAACATTTGATATATCCGCTTGTTTAGAATTAAGTCTTAACTCGAGGGAAGTCTTAACTTTTTCAGTGGCTTCAAGAATTTTCCTGAGAGTTGTTGTTTCAGTTATAAAAGTCGTTTCGTCAAATTGTGAATCCGTCAGTCTCAAAATCTTCAAGGTATTTTCGTCAATGGGTTTTGATTCATCAACTGATAATTCTTGTCTTTCGATATTTTGTTCATTAGTACTCATTCCAGTTTGTGCAGTGGAGTAATGTGTTCCGGTCATTCCACTTGTACTCTCATTCATTTCGACTATGGATTTTTCTACAATTCTTGATTCAGTCTCATGTATTATATTTTGTTCGGCTATTTCCGATTCGTTAGTCGTTGTAATGGCAATATTTTCAATATTTTTTTCCAGATTGTTTGCTTTTTCTAATCGAGATGAAGAGTCATCAATATTTTCAATAATCTTAGTATGGACGTGATCATGATTAGCATCTGTAAAACTATGATCGGTTTCAGAAACACTCTCCGTAACCATACTGATAAGGGATTTTTCAGCAAATTTTTCCAAAGAGGATTCTTTTTCAAACTTAGTTTCAGATACGGCCAGATCTATCTTATCTACTGACTCAAATTCAGCAACTGGCAATGTTGGTTTCTCAGGTTCGCTCGTTTTGGCTTCATCAGCAGTGATTGGCTTTTCGACTGTAAGTTTTTCTTTAGGTTTGGTTACATAAGTGATATCTACCTTTTCAACAAGCTCATAGTCAACCTCTTCTTGATTTTCGACCGAATGAAATTCAGCAACTGCTGATGCTGATTTCTCAGCTTTGGCAGTCTTAGCTTCAGAAACGACCACTTCTACCTTTTTGACAAGCTCAGACTCAACTTCTTTTACTTTTTCGATTGTATCAGGTTCAGAAACTGGTAGGGCTGGTTTCTTAGCTTCAACAGTCTTGGCTTCAGACACGACCTCTTCTACCATTTTGGAAAGCTCAGAATCAACCTCTTCTACATGTTCTATTGTATCAGGTCTAGTAACTGGCGATGCTGGTTTCTTAGCTTCGACAGTCGTTGCTTCAGAGATCACCTCTTCCACCTTTTCGACTGTATCAGGTTCAGAAACTGGCGATGTTGGTTTCTTAGCTTCGACAGTCTTGGCTTCGGAGATGACTTCTACCTTTTCGACATGCTCAGATTCAACCTCTTTTACCTTATCGATTGTATCAGGTTCAGCAACTGGCGATGCTGGTTTCTCAGCTTCGACAATCTTGGTTTCAGAGATGACTTCTACCTTTTCGACAGGCTCGGTTTCATCCTCTTCAACCTTTTTAAGCTCTGCAACTGGCGATACTGGTTTCTTAGTTTCGACGGTCTTGGCTTCAGAGATCACCTCTTCCACCTTTCCGACTGTATCAGGTCCAGCAACTGGCGATTCTTGTTTCTCAGCTTCGACAATCTTGGTTTCAGAGATGGCTTCTACCTTCTCGACAGGCTCTGTTTCATCCTCTTCTACCTTTTTAGGTTCAGCAACTGGCGATGCTGGTTTCTTAGCTTCGATGGTCTTGGCTTTAGTAATCACCTCTTCCACCTTTTCGACTACATCAGGTTCAGCAACTGGCGATGCTGGTTTCTCAGCTCCAACAATCTTGGCTTCCGATATCACCTCTTCCATCTTTTCGACTGTATCAGGTTCAGCAATTGGCGATGCTGATTTCTCAGCATCGGCAGTTTTGGTTTCAGAGATGACTTCTACCTTTTCGAGAGGTTCGGTTTCATCCTCTTCTACCTTTTTAGGTTCAGAAACTGGCGATGCTGGTTTCTTAGCTTCGACGGTCTTGGCTTCAGAGATCACTTCTTCCACCTTTCCGACTGTATCAGGTTCAGAGACTGGCGATGCTGGTTTCTCAACTTCAACAGTTCTGGTTTCAGAGACGATTTCTACCTTTCCGACAGGCTCGGTTTCTTCCTCTTCTACCTTTTCAGGTTCAGCAACTGGCAATGTTGGTTTCATAGCCTCAACGGTCTTGTCTTCAGAGATCATCTCTTCCAACTTTTCGACTGTATCAGGTTCAGCAACTGGCGATGCTGGTTTCTCAGCCTCTACAGTTCTGGTTTCAGAGATCACCTCTTCCACCTTTTCGACTGTATCAGGCTCAGTAACTGGCGATGTTGGTTTCTTAGCTACGACGGTCTTGGCTTCAGAGATCACCTCTTCCACCTTTTCTACTGTACCAGGTTCAGCAACTGACGACGCTGGTTTCTCAGCTTCGACAGTTCTGGTTTCAGAGATCACCTCTTCCACATTTTCGACTATATCAGGCTCAGAAACTGACGATGCTGGTTTCTCAGCTTCGACGGTCTTGCCTTCATAGATCACCTCTTCCACTTTTTCGACTGTATCAGGTTCAGAAACTGGCGAAGCTGGTGTTTTAGCTTTGTCAGTTCTGGTTTCAGAGATCACCTCTTCCACCTTTTCGACTGTATCAGGCTCAGAAACTGGCGATGCTGGTTTCTCAGCTTCGTCGGTCTTGCCTTCAGAGATCAACTCTTCCACCTTTTCGACTGTATCAGGTTCAGGAACTGGTGATGCTGGTTTCTTAGCTTCGAAGGTCTTGGCTTCAGGGATCACCTCTTCTACCTTTTCGACTGTATCAGGTTCAGAAACTGGCGATGCTGGTTTCTTATCTTCGACGATCTTGTCTTCAAGGATAACCTCTTCCACCTTTTCGACTGTATCAGGTTCAGAAACTGGCGATGCTGGTTTCTTAGCGTCGTAGGTCTTGGCTTCAGAGATCACCTCTTCCACCTTTTCGACTGTATCAGGTTCAGAAACTGGCGATGCTGGTTTCTCAGCCTCTACAGTTCTGGTTTCAGAGATCACCTCTTCCACCTTTTCGACTGTATCAGGCTCAGTAACTGGCGATGCTGGTTTCTTAGTCACGACGGTCTTGGCTTCAGAGATCACCTCTTCCACATTTTCGACTGTATCAGGTTCAGAAACTGGCGATGCTGGTTTCTCAGCTTCGTCGGTCTTGCCTTCAGAGATCAACTCTTCCACCTTTTCGACTGTATCAGGTTCAGCAACTGACGACGCTGGTTTCTCAGCTTCGACAGTTCTGGTTTCAGAGATCACCTCTTCCACTTTTTCGACTGTATCAGGTTCAGCAACTGGCGATGCTGGTTTCTCAGCCTCTACAGTTCTGGTTTCAGAGATCACCTCTTCCACCTTTTCGACTGTATCAGGCTCAGTAACTGGCGATGCTGGTTTCTTAGCTACGACGGTCTTGGCTTCAGAGATCACCTCTTCCACCTTTTCGACTGTATCAGGTTCAGAAACTGGCGATGCTGGTTTCTCAGCTTCGTCGGTCTTGCCTTCAGAGATCAACTCTTCCACCTTTTCGACTGTATAAGGTTCAGCAACTGACGACGCTGGTTTCTCAGCTTCGACAGTTCTGGTTTCAGAGATCACCTCTTCCACATTTTCGACTGTATCAGGCTCAGAAACTGGCGATGCTGGTTTCTCAGCTTCGACGGTCTTGCCTTCAGAGATCACCTCTTCCACTTTTTCGACTGTATCAGGTTCAGAAACTGGCGAAGCTGGTGTTTTAGCTTTGTCAGTTCTGGTTTCAGAGATCACCTCTTCCACCTTTTCGACTGTATCAGGTTCAGAAACTGGCGATGCTGTTTTCTTAGCTTCGAAGGTCTTGGTTTCGAAGATCATCTCTTCCACCTTTTCGACTGTATCAGGTTCAGAAACTGGCGATGCTGGTTTCTTAGCTTCGAAGGTCTTGGCTTCAGGGATCACCTCTTCTACCTTTTCGACTGTATCAGGTTCAGAAACTGGCGATGCTGGTTTCTTATCTTCGACGATCTTGTCTTCAAGGATAACCTCTTCCACCTTTTCGACTGTATCAGGTTCAGAAACTGGCGATGCTGGTTTCTTAGCGTCGTAGGTCTTGGCTTCAGAGATCACCTGTTCCACCTTTTCGACTGTATCAGGTTCAGAAACTGGCGATGCTGGTTTCTCAGCTTCGTCGGTCTTGCCTTCAGAGATCAACTCTTCCACCTTTTGGACTGTATCAGGTTCAGCAACTGACGACGCTGGTTTCTCAGCTTCGACAGTTCTGGTTTCAGATATCACCTCTTCCACTTTTTCGACTGTATCAGGTTCAGCAACTGGCGATGCTGGTTTCTCAGCCTCTACAATTCTGGTTTCAGAGATCACCTCTTCCACCTTTTCGACTGTATCAGGCTCAGTAACTGGCGATGCTGGTTTCTTAGCTACGACGGTCTTGGCTTCAGAGATCACCTCTTCCACCTTTTCGACTGTATCAGGTTCAGAAACTGGCGATGCTGGTTTCTCAGCTTCGTCGGTCTTGGCTTCAGAGATCACCTCTTCCACCTTTTCGACTGTATCAGGCTCAGAAACTGGCGATGCTGGTATCTCAGCTTCGACGGTCTTGTCTTCAGAGATCACCTCTTGCTCCTTTTCGACTGTATCAGGTTCAGAAACTGGCGATGCTGGTTTCTTAGCTACGACGGTCTTGGCTTCAGAGATCACCTCTTCCACCTTTTCGACTGTATCAGGTTCAGAAACTGGCGATGCTGGTTTCTCAGCTTCGTCGGTCTTGCCTTCAGAGATCAACTCTTCCACCTTTTCGACTGTACCAGGTTCAGCAACTGACGATGCTGGTTGCTCAGCTTCGACAGTTCTGGTTTCAGAGATCACCTCTTCCACATTTTCGACTGTATCAGGCTCAGAAACTGGCGATGCTGGTTTCTCAGCTTCGATGGTCTTGCCTCCATCCACTTTTTCGATTGTATCAGGTTCAGAAACTGGCGAAGCTGGTGTTTTAGCTTTGTCAGTTCTGGTTTCAGAGATCACCTCTTCCACCTTTTCGACTGTATCAGGTTCAGAAACTGGCGATGCTGTTTTCTTAGCTTCGAAGGTCTTGGCTTCGAAGATCATCTCTTCCACCTTTTCGACTGTATCAGGTTCAGAAACTGGCGATGCTGGTTTCTTAGCTTCGAAGGTCTTGGCTTCAGAGATCACCTCTTCTACCTTTTCGACTGTATCAGGTTCAGAAACTGGCGATGCTGGTTTCTTAGCTACGACGGTCTTGGCTTCAGAGATCACCTCTTCCACCTTTTCGTCTGTATCAGGTTCAGAAACTGGCGATGCTGGTTTCTTAGCTTCGAAGGTCTTGACTTCAGGGATCACCTGTTCCACCTTTTCGACTGTATCAGGTTCAGAAACTGGCGATGCTGGTTTCTTAGTTTCGAAGGTCTTGGCTTCAGAGATCACCTCTTCCACCTTTTCGACTGTATCAGGTTCAGCAACTGGCGATACTGGTTTCTTAGCTTCGACAATCTTGGCTTCAAAGATCACCTCTTCCACCATTTCGACTGTATCAGGTTCAGAAACTGGCGATACTGGTTTCTTAGCTTCGAAGGTCTTGACTTCAGGGATCACCTGTTCCACCTTTTCGACTGTATCAGGTTCAGAAACTGGCGATGCTGGTTTCTTAGTTTCGAAGGTCTTGGCTTCAGAGATCACCTCTTCCACCTTTTCGACTGCATCAGGCTCAGAAACTGGCGATGCTGGTTGCTTAGTTTCGACAATCTTGGCTTCAGAGATCACCTCTTCCACCTTTTCGACTGTATCAGGTTCAGAAACTGGCGATGCTGGTTTCTTAGCTTCGAAGGTCTTGACTTCAGGGATCACCTGTTCCACCTTTTCAACTGTATCAGGTTCAGAAACTGGCGATGCTGGTTTCTTAGTTTCGAAGGTCTTGGCTTCAGAGATCACCTCTTCCACCTTTTCGACTGTATCAGGTTCAGAAACTGGCGATACTGGTTTCTTAGCTTCGACAATCTTGGCTTCAGAGATCACCTCTTCCACCTTTTCGACTGTATCAGGTTCAGAAACTGGCGATACTGGTTTCTTAGCTTCGAAGGTCTTGACTTCAGGGATCACCTGTTCCACCTTTTCAACTGTATCAGGTTCAGAAACTGGCGATGCTGGTTTCTTAGTTTCGAAGGTCTTGGCTTCAGAGATCACCTCTTCCACCTTTTCGACTGTATCAGGTTCAGAAACTGGCGATGCTGGTTGCTTAGTTTCGACAATCTTGGCTTCAGAGATTACCTCTTCCACCTTTTCGACTGTATCAGGTTCAGCAACTGGCGATACTGGTTTCTTAGCTTCGACAATCTTGGCTTCAAAGATCACCTCTTCCACCATTTCGACTGTATCAGGTTCAGAAACTGGCGATGCTGATTTCTTAGCTTCGACGGTCTTGCCTTCAAGGATAACCTCTTCCACCTTTTCGACTGTATCAGGTTCAGCAACTGGCGATGCTGGTTTCTCAGCCTCGACAATCTTGGCTTCAGAGATCACCTCTTCCACTTTTTCGACTGTATTAGGTTCAAATACTGGCGATGCTGGTTTCTTATCTTCGAAGGTCTTGACTTCAGGGATCACCTGTTCCACCTTTTCGACTGTATCAGGTTCAGAAACTGGCGATGCTGGTTTCTTAGTTTCGAAGGTCTTGGCTTCAGAGATCACCTCTTCCACCTTTTCGACTGTATCAGGTTCAGCAACTGGCGATGCTGGTCTCTCAGTTTCGACAATCTTGGCTTCAGAGATTACCTCTTCCACCTTTTCGACTGTATCAGGTTCAGAAACTGGCGATGCTGGTTTCTTAGTTTCGAATGTCTTGGCTTCAGAGATCACCTCTTCCACCTTTTCGACTGTATCAGGTTCAGCAACTGGCGATGCTGGTTTCTCAGTTTCGACAATCTTGGCTTCAGAGATTACCTCTTCCACCTTTTCGACTGTATCAGGTTCAGCAACTGGCGATGCTGGTTGCTTAGTTTCGACAATCTTGGCTTCAGAGATTACCTCTTCCACCTTTTCGACTGTATCAGGTTCAGCAACTGGCGATGCTGGTTTCTCAGCCTCGACAATCTTGGCTTCAGAGATCACCTCTTCCACCTTTTCGACTGTATCAGGTTCAGAAACTGGCGATGCTGGTTTCTTATCTTCGACGATCTTGTCTTCAAGGATAACCTCTTCCACCTTTTCGACTGTATCAGGTTCAGAAACTGGCGATGCTGGTTTCTCAGCCTCTACAGTTCTGGTTTCAGAGATCATCTCTTCCACCTTTTCGACTGTATCAGGTTCAGAAACTGGCGATACTGGTTTCTTAGCTTCGAAGGTCTTGACTTCAGGGATCACCTGTTCCACCTTTTCGACTGTACCAGGTTCAGAAACTGGCGATGCTGGTTTCTTAGTTTCGAAGGTCTTGGCTTCAGAGATCACCTCTTCCACCTTTTCGACTGTATCAGGTTCAGCAACTGGCGATACTGGTTTCTTAGCTTCGACAATCTTGGATTCAAAGATCACCTCTTCCACCATTTCGACTGTATCAGGTTCAGAAACTGGCGATATTGGTTTCTTAGCTTCGAAGGTCTTGACTTCAGGGATCACCTGTTCCACCTTTTCGACTGTATCAGGTTCAGCAACTGGCGATGCTGGTTTCTCAGTTTCGACAATCTTGGCTTCAGAGATTACCTCTTCCACCTTTTCGACTGTATCAGGTTCAGAAACTGGCGATGCTGGTTTCTTAGTTTCGAAGGTCTTGGCTTCAGAGATCACCTCTTCCACCTTTTCGACTGTATCAGGTTCAGAAACTGGCGATGCTGGTTTCTTAGTTTCGAAGGTCTTGGCTTCAGAGATCACCTCTTCCACCTTTTCGACTGTATCAGGTTCAGAAACTGGCGATACTGGTTTCTTAGCTTCGACAATCTTGGCTTCAAAGATCACCTCTTCCACCATTTCGACTGTATCAGGTTCAGAAACTGGCGATACTGGTTTCTTAGCTTCGAAGGTCTTGACTTCAGGGATATCCTGTTCCACTTTTTCGACTGTATCAGGTTCAGAAACTGGCGATGCTGGTTTCTTAGTTTCGAAGGTCTTGGCTTCAGAGATCACCTCTTCCACCTTTTCGACTGCATCAGGCTCAGAAACTGGCGATGCTGGTTGCTTAGTTTCGACAATCTTGGCTTCAGAGATCACCTCTTCCACCTTTTCGACTGTGTCAGGTTCAGAAACTGGCGATGCTGATTTCTTAGCTTCGACGGTCTTGCCTTCAAGGATAACCTCTTCCACCTTTTCGACTGTATCAGGTTCAGCAACTGGCGATGCTGGTTTCTCAGCCTCGACAATCTTGGCTTCAGAGATCACCTCTTCCACTTTTCGACTGTATTAGGTTCAAATACTGGCGATGCTGGTTTCTTATCTTCGAAGGTCTTGACTTCAGGGATCACCTGTTCCACCTTTTCGACTGTATCAGGTTCAGAAACTGGCGATGCTGGTTTCTTAGTTTCGAAGGTCTTGGCTTCAGAGATCACCTCTTCCACCTTTTCGACTGTATCAGGTTCAGCAACTGGCGATGCTGGTCTCTCAGTTTCGACAATCTTGGCTTCAGAGATTACCTCTTCCACCTTTTCGACTGTATCAGGTTCAGAAACTGGCGATGCTGGTTTCTTAGTTTCGAATGTCTTGGCTTCAGAGATCACCTCTTCCACCTTTTCGACTGTATCAGGTTCAGCAACTGGCGATGCTGGTTTCTCAGTTTCGACAATCTTGGCTTCAGAGATTACCTCTTCCACCTTTTCGACTGTATCAGGTTCAGCAACTGGCGATGCTGGTTGCTTAGTTTCGACAATCTTGGCTTCAGAGATTACCTCTTCCACCTTTTCGACTGTATCAGGTTCAGCAACTGGCGATGCTGGTTTCTCAGCCTCGACAATCTTGGCTTCAGAGATCACCTCTTCCACCTTTTCGACTGTATCAGGTTCAAATACTGGCGATGCTGGTTTCTTATCTTCGACGATCTTGTCTTCAAGGATAACCTCTTCCACCTTTTCGACTGTATCAGGTTTATAAACTGGCGATGCTGGTTTCTCAGCCTCGACAATCTTGGCTTCAAAGATCAACTCTTCCACCATTTCGACTGTATCAGGCTCAGAAACTGGCGATACTGGTTTCTTAGCTTCGACGGTCTTTGCTTCAGAGATCACCTCTTCCACTTTTACGACTGTATCAGGTTCAGAAACTGGCGATGCTGGTTTCTCAGTTTCGACGGTCGTGGCTTCAGAGATCACCTCTTCCACCTTTTCGACTGTATCAGGTTCAGCAACTGGCGATGCTGGTCTCTCAGTTTCGACAATCTTGGCTTCAGAGATTACCTCTTCCACCTTTTCGACTGTATCAGGTTCAGAAACTGGCGATGCTGGTTTCTTAGTTTCGAATGTCTTGGCTTCAGAGATCACCTCTTCCACCTTTTCGACTGTATCAGGTTCAGCAACTGGCGATGCTGGTTTCTCAGTTTCGACAATCTTGGCTTCAGAGATTACCTCTTCCACCTTTTCGACTGTATCAGGTTCAGCAACTGGCGATGCTGGTTGCTTAGTTTCGACAATCTTGGCTTCAGAGATTACCTCTTCCACCTTTTCGACTGTATCAGGTTCAGCAACTGGCGATGCTGGTTTCTCAGCCTCGACAATCTTGGCTTCAGAGATCACCTCTTCCACCTTTTCGACTGTGTCAGGTTCAGAAACTGGCGATGCTGATTTCTTAGCTTCGACGGTCTTGCCTTCAGAGATCACCTCTTCCACCTTTTCGACTGTATCAGGTTCAGAAACTGGCGATGCTGGTTTCTTATCTTCGACGATCTTGTCTTCAAGGATAACCTCTTCCACCTTTTCGACTGTATCAGGTTCAGAAACTGGCGATGCTGGTTTCTTAGGGTCGTAGGTCTTGGCTTCAGAGATCACCTGTTCCACCTTTTCGACTGTATCAGGTTCAGAAACTGGCGATGCTGGTTTCTTAGTTTCGAAGGTCTTGGCTTCAGAGATCACCTCTTCCACCTTTTCGACTGTATCAGGTTCAGAAACTGGCCATGCTGGTTTCTTATCTTCGACGATCTTGTCTTCAAGGATAATCTCTTCCACCTTTTCGACTGTATCAGGTTCAGAAACTGGCGATACTGGTGCTGGATGCTGGACCTCTTCCACCTTTTCGACTGTATCAGGTTCATTAACTGGCGATGCTGGTTTCTCAGCTTCGACGGTCTTGCCTTCAGAGATCACCTCTTCATCTTTTTCGACTGTATCAGGTTCAGAAACTGGCGATGCTGGTTTCTTAGCTTCGAAGGTCTTGGCTTCAGAGATCACCTCTTCTACCTTTTCGACTGTATCAGGTTCATAAACTGGCGATGCTGGTTTCTTATCTACGACGGTCTTGGCTTCAGAGATCACCTCTTCCACCTTTTCGACCTTATCAGGTTCAGCAAAAGGCGATGTTGGTTTCTCAGTTTCGACAATCTTGGCTTCAGAGATCACCTCTTCCACCTTTTCGACTGTATCAGGTTCAGAAACTGGCGATGCTAGTTTCTTAGCTTCGAAGGTCTTGGCTTCATAGATCACCTCTTCCACCTTTTCGACTGTATCAGGTTCAGAAACTGGCGATGCTGGTTTCTTAGCTTCGACGATCTTGTCTTCAAGGATCACCTCTTCCACCTTTTCGACTGTATCAGGTTCAGAAACTGGCGATGCTGGTTTCTTAGCTACGACGGTCTTGGCTTCAGAGATCACCTCTTCCACCTTTTCGACTGTATCAGGTTCAGCAAAAGGCGATGTTGGTTTCTCAGCTTCGACAATCTTGGCTTCAGAGATCACCTCTTCCACCTTTTCGACTGTGTCAGGTTCAGAAACTGGCGATGCTGATTTTATAGCTTCGACGGTCTTGGCTTCAGAGATTACCTCTTCCACCTTTCCGACAGTATCAAGTTCAGCATAGGGCGATGTTGGTTTCTCAGCTTCGACAATCTTGGCTTCAGAGATCACCTCTTCCACCTTTTCGACTGTGTCAGGTTCAGAAACTGGCGATGCTGATTTTATAGCTTCGACGGTCTTGGCTTCAGAGATTACCTCTTCCACCTTTCCGACAGTATCAAGTTCAGCAAAAGGCGATGTTGGTTTCTCAGCCTCGACAATCTTGGCTTCAGAGATCACCTCTTCCACCTTTTCGACTGTGTCAGGCTCAGAAACTGGCGATGCTGATTTTATAGCTTCGACGGTCTTGGCTTCAGAGATCACCTCTTCCATCTTTTCGACTGAATCAGGTTCAGCAACTGGCGATGCTGGTTTCTCAGCTTCGACAATCTTGGCTTCAGATATCACCTCTTCCATCTTTTCGACTGTATCAGGTTCAGAAACTGGCGATGCTGGTTTCTCAGCTTCGACGGTCTTTCCATCAGAGATCACCTCTTCCACCTTTTTGACTGTATCAGGTTCAGAAACTGGCGATGCTGGTTTCTCAGTTTCGACAATCTTGGCTTCAGGGATGATTTCTACCTTTTCGATAGGCCCGGTTTCATCCTCTTGTACCTTTTCAGGTTCAGTAACTGGCGATAGTGGTTTCTTAGCTTCGACGGTCGTGGCTTCAGAGATCACCTCTTCCACCTTTTCAACTGTATCAGGTTCAGAAACTGGCGATGCTGGTTTCTTAGCTTCGACGGTCGTGGCTTCAGAGATCACCTCTTCCACCTTTTCGACTGTATCAGGTTCAGCAACTGGCGATGGTGGTTTCTCAGTCTCGACGGTCGTGTCTTCAGAGATCACCTCTTCCTCCTTTTCGACTGTATCAGGCTCAGAAACTGGCGATGCTGGTTTCTTAGCTTCGACGGTCGTGGCTTCAGAGATCGCCTCTTCCACCTTTTCGACTGTATCAGGTTCAGCAACTGGCGATGCTGGTTTCTCAGTTTCGACAATCTTGGCTTCAGAGATTACCTCTTCCACCTTTCCGACAGTACCAGGTTCAGAAACTGGCGATGCTGGTTTCTTAGCTTCGACGGTCTTGCCTTCAGAGATCACCTCTTCCACCTTTTCGACTGTATCAGGTTCAGAAACTGGCAATGCTGGTTTCTTAGCTTCGACAGTCTTTGCTTCAGAGATCACCTCTTCCACCTTTTCGACTGTATCAGGTTCAGCAACTGGCGATGCTGGTTTCTCAGTTTCGACAATCATGGCTTCAGGGATGAATTCTACCTTTTCAATAGGCTCGGTTTCATCCTTTTCTACCTTTTCAGGTTCAGTAACTGGCGATACTGGTTTCTTAGCTTCTACGGTCGTGGCTCCAGAGATCACCTCTTCCACTGTATCATGTTCAGAAACTGGCGATGCTGGTTTCTTAGCTTCGACGGTCGTGGCTTCAGAGATCACCTCTTCCACCTTTTCGACTGTATCAGGTTCAGAAACTGGCGATGCTGGTTTCTTAGCTTCGAAGGTCTTGGCTTCAGAGATCACCTCTTCCACCTTTTCGACTGTTTCAGGTTCCGTAACTGGCATTGCTGGTTTCTTAGCTTCGACGGTCGTGGCTTCAGAGATCACCTCTTCCACCTTTTCGACTGTATCAGGTTCAGAAACTGGCAATGCTGGTTTCTTAGCTTCGACGGTCGTGGCTTCAGAGATCGCCTCTTCCACCTTTTCGACTGTATCAGGTTCAGCAACTGGCGATGCTGGTTTCTCAGTTTCGACAATCTTGGCTTCAGAGATCACCTCTTCCACCTTTTCGACTGTATCTGGTTCAGAAACTGGCAATGCTGGTTTCTTAGCTTCGACGGTCTTTGCTTCAGAAATCACCTTTTCCACCTTTTCGACTGTATCAGGTTCAGAAACTGGCGATGCTGGTTTCTTAGCTTCTACGGTCTTGGCTTCAGAGATCACCTCTTCCACCTTTTCGACTGTTTCAGGTTCCGTAACTGGCAATGCTGGTTTCTTAGCTTCGACGGTCGTGGCTTCAGAGATCACCTCTTCCACCTTTTCGACTGTATCAGGTTCAGAAACTGGCAATGCTGGTTTCTTAGCTTTGACGGTCGTGGCTTCAGAGATCGCCTTTTCCACCTTTTCGACTGTATCAGCTTCAGCAACTGGCGATGCTGGTTTCTCAGTTTCGACAATCTTGGCTTCAGAGATTACCTCTTCCACCTTTTCGACTGTATCTGGTTCAGAAACTGGCAATGCTGGTTTCTTATCTTCGACGGTCTTTGCTTCAGAAATCACCTTTTCCACCTTTTCGACTGTATCAGGTTCAGAAACTGGCGATGCTGGTTTCTTAGCTTCGACGGTCATGGCTTCAGAGATCACCTCTTCCACCTTTTCGACTGTATCAGGTTCAGAAACTGGCGATGCTGGTTTCTCAATCTCGACGGTCGTGGCTTCAGAGATCACCTCTTCCACCTTTTCGACTGTATCAGGTTCAGCAACTGGCGATGCTGGTTTCTCAGTTTCGACAATCTTGGCTGCAGGGATGATTTCTACCTTTTCGATAGGCTCGGTTTCATCCTTTTCAGGTTCAGCAACTGGCGATACTGGTTTCTTCGCTTCGACGGTCGTGGCTTCGAAGATCACCTCTTCCACCTTTTCGACTGTATCAGGTTCAGAAACTGGCGATGCTGGTTTCTTAGCTTCGACGGTATTTGCTTCAGAAATCACCTCTTCCACCTTTTCGACTGTATCAGGTTCAGAAGCTGGCGATGCTGGTTTCTTAGCTTCGACGGTCGTGGCTTCAGAGATCACCTCTTCCACCTTTTCGACTGTATCAGGCTCAGCAACTGGCGATGCTGGTTTCTCAGTCTCGACGGTCGTGGCTTCAGAGATCACCTCTTCCTCCTTTTCGACTGTATCAGGTTCAGAAACTGGCGATGCTGGTTTCTCAGTTTCGACAATCTTGGCTCCAGAGATGATTTCTACTTTTTCGATAGGCTCGGTTTCATCCTCTTCTACCTTTCCAGGTTCAGTAGCTGGCAATGCTGATTTCTTAGCTTCGACGGTCGTGGCTTCAGAGATCACCTCTTCCACCTTTTCGACTGTATCAGGTTCAGAAACTGGCGATGCTGGTTTCTCAGGTTCGACAATCTTGGCTTCGGAGATTACTTCTTCAACCTTTCCGACAGTATCAGGTTCAGAAACTGGCGATGCTGGTTTCTTAGCTTCGACGGTCGTGGCTTCAGAGATTACCTCTTCCACCTTTTCGACTATATCAGGTTCAAAAACTGGCAATGCTGGTTTCTTAGCTTCGACGGTCTTGGCTTCAGAGATCACCTCTTCCACCTTTTCGACTGTTTCAGGTTTCGTAACTGACATTGCTGGTTTCTTAGCTTCGACGGTCGTGGCTTCAAAGATCACCTCTTCCACCTTTTCGACTGTATCAGGTTCAGAAACTGGCGATGCTGGTTTCTTAGCTTCGACGGTCGTGCCTTCAGAGATCGCCTTTTCCACCTTTCCGACAGTATCAGGTTCAGAAACTGACGATGCTGGTTCCTTAGCTTCGACGGTCGTGGCTTCAGAGATCACTTCTTCCACCTTTTCGACTGTATCAGGTTCAGAAACTGGCGATGCTGGTTTCTTAGCTTCGACGGTCTTGGCTTCAGAGATCACCTCTTCCACCTTTTCGACTGTTTCAGGTTCCGTAACTGGCAATGCTGGTTTCTTAGCTTCGACGGTCGTGGCTTCAGAGATCACCTCTTCCACCTTTTCGACTGTATCAGGTTCAGCAACTGGCGATGCTGGTTTCTCAGTTTCGACAATCTTGGCTTCAGGGATGATTTCTACCTTTTCGATAGGCTCGGTTTCATCCTTTTCAGGTTCAGCAACTGGCGATACTGGTTTCTTAGCATCGACGGTCGTGGCTTCAGAGATCACCTCTTCCACCTTTTCGACTGTATCAGGTTCAGAAACTGGCGATGCTGGTTTCTTAGCTTCGACAATCTTGGCTTCAGAGATCACCTCTTCCACCTTTTCGACTGTATCAGGTTCAGGATCTGGCAATGCTGGTTTCTTAGCTTCGACGGTCGTGACTTCAGAGATCACCTCTTCCACCTTTTCGACTGTATCAGGCTCAGCAACTGGTGATGCTGGTTTCTCAGTCTTGACGGTCGTGGCTTCAGAGATCACCTCTTCCTCCTTTTCGACTGTATCAGGTTCAGAAACTGGCGATGTTGGTTTCTCAGTTTCGACTATCTTGGCTTCAGAGATGATTTCTACTTTTTCGATAGGCTCGGTTTCATCCTCTTCTACCTTTTCAGGTTCAGTAGCTGGCAATGCTGGTTTCTTAGCTTCGACGGTCGTGGCTTCAGAGATCACCTCTTCCACCTTTTCGACTGTATCAGGTTCAGTAACTGGCGATGCTGGTTTCTCAGGTTCGACAATCTTTGCTTCTGATAGTACTTCTTCAACCTTTCCGACTGTATCAGGTTCAGCAACTGGCGATGCTGGTTTCTTAGCTTCGACGGTCGTGGCTTCAGAGATCACCTCTTCCACCTTTTCGACTGTATCAGGTTCAGAAACTGGCAATGCTGGTTTCTTAGCTTCGACGGTCTTGGCTTCAGAGATCACCTCTTCCACCTTTTCGACTGTTTCAGGTTCAGTAACTGGCAATGCTGGTTTCTTAGCTTCGACGGTCGTGGCTTCAAAGATCACCTCTTCCACCTTTTCGACTGTATCAGGTTCAGAAACTGGCAATGCTGGTTTCTTAGCTTCGACGGTCGTGCCTTCAGAGATCGCCTTTTCCACCTTTCCGACAGTATCAGGTTCAGAAACTGACGATGCTGGTTCCTTAGCTTCGACGGTCGTGGCTTCAGAGATCACTTCTTCAGCCTTTTCGACTGTATCAGGTTCAGAAACTGGCGATGCTGGTTTCTTAGCTTCGACGGTCGTGGCTTCAGAAATCACCTCTTCCACCTTTTCGACTGTATCAGGTTCAGCAACTGGCGATGCTGGTTTCTTAGTCTCGACGGTCGTGGCTTCAGAGATCACCTCTTCCTCCTTTTCGACTGTATCAGGCTCAGAAACTGGCGATGCTGGTTTCTTAGCTTCGACGGTCGTGGCTTCAGAGATCACCTCTTCCTCCTTTTCGACTGTATCAGGCTCAGAAACTGGCGATGCTGGTTTCTTAGCTTCGACTGTCGTGGCTTCAGAGATCACCTCTTCCACCTTTTCGACTGTATCAGGTTCAGAAACTGGCGATGCTGGTTTCTTAGCTTCGACGGTCTTGCCTTCAGAGATCACCTCTTCCACCTTTTTGACTGTATCAGGTTCAGAAACTGGCGATGCTGGTTTCTTTGCTTCGACAGTCTTGGCTTCAGGGAAGATTTGTACCTTTTCGATAGGCTCGGTTTCATCCTCTTCTACTTTTTCAGGTTCAGCAACTGGCAATGCTGGTTTCTTAGCTTCGATGGTCGTGGCTTCAGATATCACCTCTTCCACCTTTTTGACTGTATCAGGTTCAGAAACTGGCGATGCTGGTTTCTTAGCTTCGACGGTCGTGGCTTCAGAGATCACCTCTTCCACCTTTCCGACTGTATCAGGTTCAGCAACTGGCGATGCTGGTTTCTCAGCTTCGACAATCTTGGCTTCAGAGATCACCTCTTCCACCTTTTCGACTGTAACTGGCGATGCTGGTTTCTCAGCTTCGATGGTCGTGGCTTCAGATATCACCTCTTCCACCTTTTTGACTGTATCAGGTTCAGCAACTGGCGATGCTGGTTTCTTAGCTTCGATGGTCGTGGCTTCAGAGATCACCTCTTCCACCTTTCCGACTGTATCAGGTTCAGAAACTGGCGATGCTGGTTTCTTAGCTTCGGTGGTCTTGGCTTCAGAGATCACCTTTTCGACTATATCAGGTTCAGAAACTGGCGATGCTGGTTTTTTAGCTTCGACGGTCGTGGCTTTAGAGATCACCTTTTCGACTGTATCAGGTTCAGCAACTGGCGATGCTGGTTTCTCAGTATCGACAATCTTGGCTTCAGAGATCACCTCTTCCACCTTTTTGACTGTATCAGGTTCAGCAACTGGCGATGCTGGTTTCTTAGCTTCGACGGTCTTGCCTTCAGATATCACCTCTTCCACCTTTTTGACTGTATCAGGATCAGAAACTGGCGATGCTGGTTTCTTAGCTTCGATGGTCGTGGCTTCAGAGATCACCTCTTCCACCTTTTCGACTGTATCAGGTTCAGCAACTGGCGATGCTGGTTTCTTAGCTTCGACAATCTTGGCTTCAGGGATGATTTGTACCTTTTCGATAGGCTCGGTTTCATCCTCTTCTACCTTTTCAGGTTCAGCAACTGGCAATGCTGGTTTCTTAGCTTCGACGGTCGTGGCTTCAGAGATCACCTCTCCCTCCTTTTCGACTGTATCAGGTTCAGAAACTGGCGATGCTGTTTTCTCAGGTTCGACAATCTTGGCTTCGGAGATTACCTCTTCCACCTTTTCGACTGTATCAGGTTCAGAAACTGGCGATGCTGGTTTCTTAGCTTCGACGGTCTTGGCTTCAGAGATCACCTCTTCCACCTTTTCGACTGTATCAGGTTCAGAAACTGGCGATGCTGGTTTCTTAGCTTCGACGGTCTTGGCTTCAGAGATCACCTCTTCCACCTTTTCGACTGTATCAGGTTCAGCAACTGGCGATGCTGGTTTCTTAGCTTCGACAATCTTGGCTTCAGGGATGATTTGTACCTTTTCGATAGGCTCGGTTTCATCCTCTTCTACCTTTTCAGGTTCAGCAACTGGCAATGCTGGTTTCTTAGCTTCGACGGTCGTGGCTTCAGAGATCACCTCTTCCTCCTTTTCGACTGTATCAGGCTCAGAAACTGGCGATGCTGGTTTCTTAGCTTTGACGGTCGTGGCCTCAGAGATCGCCTCTTTCACCTTTTTGACTGTATCAGGTTCAGCAACTGGCGATGCTGGTTTCTCAGGTTCGACAATCTTGGCTTCGGAGATTACTTCTTCCACCTTTCCGACAGTATCAGGTTCAGAAACTGGCGATGCTGGTTTCTTAGCTTCGACGGTCGTGGCTTCAGAGATCACCTCTTCCACCTTTTCGACTGTATCAGGTTCAGAAACTGGCGATGCTGGTTTCTTAGCTTCGACGGTCTTGGCTTCAGAGATCACCTCTTCCACCTTTTCGACTGTATCAGGTTCAGCAACTGGCGATGCTGTTTTCTCAGGTTCGACAATCTTGGCTTCGGAGATTACTTCTTCCACCTTTCCGATAGTATCAGGTTCAGAAACTGGCGATGCTGGTTTCTTAGCTTCGACGGTCGTGGCTTCAGAGATCACCTCTTCCACCTTTTCGACTGTATCAGGTTCAGAAACTGGCGATGCTGGTTTCTTAGCTTCGACGGTCTTGGCTTCAGAGATCACCTCTTTAACCTTTTCGACTGTTTCAGGTTCAGCAACTGGCGATGCTGTTTTCTCAGGTTCGACAATCTTGGCTTCGGAGATTACTTCTTCCACCTTTCCGATAGTATCAGGTTCAGAAACTGGCGATGCTGGTTTCTTAGCTTCGACGGTCGTGGCTTCAGAGATCACCTCTTCCACCTTTTCGACTGTATCAGGTGCAGAAACTGGCGATGCTGGTTTCTTAGCTTCGACGGTCTTGGCTTCAGAGATCACCTCTTCCACCTTTTCGACTGTATCAGGTTCAGTAACTGGCGATGCTGGTTTCTCAGATTCGACAATCTTGGCTTCGGAGATTACCTCTTCCACCTTTTCGACTGTATCAGGTTCAGAAACTGGCGATGCTGGTTTCTTAGCTTCAACAGTCTTGGCTTCAGAGATCACCTCTTCCACCTTTCCGACTGTATCAGGTTCAGAAATTGGCAATGCTGGTTTCTTAGCTTCGACGGTCGTGGCTTCAGAGATCGCCTCTTCCTCCTTTTCGACTGTATCTGGTTCAGAAATTGGCAATGCTGGTTTCTTAGCTTCGACGGTCGTGGCTTCAGAGATCGCCTCTTCCACCTTTTCGACTGTATCAGGCTCAGCAACTGGCGATGCTGGTTTCTCAGTTTCGACAATCTTGGCTTCAGGGATGATTTCTACCTTTTCGATAGGCTCGGTTTCATCCTCTTCTACCTTTTCAGGTTCAGCAACTGGCGATACTGGTTTCTTAGCTTCGACGGTCGTGGCTTCAGAGATCACCTTTTCCACCTTTTCGACTGTATCAGGTTCAACAACTGGCGATGCTGGTTTTTCAGTCTCGACGGTCGTGGCTTCAGAAATCACATCTTCCTCCTTTTCGACTGTATCAGGTTCAGAAACTGGCGATGTTGGTTTCTTAGCTTCGACGGTCTTGGTTTCAGTGATCACCTCTTCCACCTTTTCGACTGTATCTGGTTCAGAAACTGGCAATACTGGTTTCTTAGCTTCGACGGTCTTGGCATCAGACATCACCTCTTCCACCTTTTCGACTGTATCAGGTTCAACCACTGGCGATGCTGGTTTCTTAGCTTCGCCAATCTTGGCTTCAGGGATGATTTGTACCTTTTCGATAGGCTCGTTTTCATCCTCCTCTACCTTTTCAGGTTCAGCAACTGGCGATACTGGTTTCTTAGCTTCGACGGTCGTGGCTTCAGAGATCACCTTTTCCACCTTTTCGACTGTATCAGGTTCAACAACTGGCGATGCTGGTTTTTCAGTCTCGACGGTCGTGGCTTCAGAAATAACATCTTCCTCCTTTTCGACTGTATCAGGTTCAGCAACTGGCGATGCTGGTTTCTTAGCTTCGACGGTCGTGGCTTCAGAGATCAACTCTTCCACCTTCTCGACTGTATCAGGTTCAGAAACTGGCAATGCTGGTTTCTTAGCTTCGACGGTCGTGGCTTCAGAGATCACCTCTTCCACCTTTTCGACTGTATCAGGTTCAACCACTGGCGATGCTGGTTTCGTAGCTTCGACGGTCTTGTCTTCAAGGATCACCTCTTCCACCTTTTCGACTGTATCAGGTTCAGAAACTGGCGATGCTGGTTTCTTAGCTTCGACGGTCGTGGCTTCAGAGATCAACTCTTCCACCTTCTCGTCTGTATCAGGTTCAGAAACTGGCAATGCTGGTTTCTTAGCTTCGACGGTCGTGGCTTCAGAGATCGCCTCTTCCAGCTTTTCGACCGTATCAGGCTCAGAAACTAGCGATGCTGGTTTCTCAGCTTCGACGGTCTTGGCTTCAGAGATCACCTCTTCCACCTTTTCGACTGTATCAGGTTCAGAAACTGGCAATGCTTGTTTCTTAGCTTCGACGGTCTTGTCTTCAAGGATCACCTCTTCCACCTTTTCGACTGTATCAGGCTCAGCAACTGGCAATGCTGGTTTCTTAGCTTCGACGGTCGTGGCTTCAGAGATTAACTTTTCCACCTTCTCGTCTGTATCAGGTTCAGAAACTGGCAATGCTGGTTTCTTAGCTTCGACGGTCGTGGCTTCAGAGATTGCCTCTTCCAGCTTTTCGACCGTATCAGGCTCAGCAACTGGCGATGCTGGTTTCTCAGTTTCGACAATCTTGGCTTCAGGGATGATTTCTACCTTTTCGATAGGCTCGGTTTCATCCTCTTCTACCTTTTCAGGTTCAGCAACTGGCGATACTGGTTTCTTAGCTTCGACGCTCGTGGCTTCAGAGATCACCTTTTCCACCTTTTCGACTGTATCAGGTTCAACCACTGGCGATGCTGGTTTCTTAGCTTCGACGGTCTTGTCTTCAAGGATCACCTTTTCCACCTTTTCGACTGTATCAGGTTCAGAAACTGGCGATGCTGGTTTCTTAGCTTCGACGGTCTTGGCTTCAGAGATCACCTCTTCCACCTTTTCGACTGTATCAGGTTCAGAAACTGGCGGTACTAGTTTCATAGCTTTGACGGTCGTGGCTTCAGAGATCGCCTTTTCCACCTTTCCGACTGTATCAGGTTCAGAAACTGGCGATGCTGGTTTCTCAGCTTCGACAATTTTGGCTTCAGAGATCACCTTTTCGACTGTATCAGGTTCTGTAACTGGCGATGCTGGTTTCTTAGCTTTGACGGTCTTTGTTTCAGAGATCACCTCTTCCACCTTTTCGACTGTATCAGGTTCAGAAACTGGCGATGCTGGTTTTTCAGCTTCGACAGTTCTGGTTTCAAAGATTACCTCTTCCACCTTTTCGACTGTATCAGGTTCAGAAACTGGCGATGCTGGTTTCTTAGCTTCGACGGTCTTGGCTTCAGAGATCACCTCTTCCACCTTTTCGACTGTATCAGGTTCAGAAACTGGCGATGCTGGTTTCTTAGCTTCGACGGTCTTGGCTTCAGAGATCACCTCCTCTACCTTTTCGACTGTATGAGGCTCAGAAACTGGCGATGCTGGTTTCTTAGCTTCGACGGTCTTGTCTTCAAGGATCACCTCTTCCACCTTTTCGACTGTATCAGGTACAGAAACTGGCGATGCTGGTTTCTCAGCTTCGACAATCTTGGCTTCAGAGATCACTTCTTTCTCCTTTACGACTGTATCAGGTTCAGAAACTGGCGATGCTGGTTTCTTAGCTTCGACGGTCTTGGCTTCAGAGATCACCTTTTCGACTGTATCAGGTTCTGTAACTGGCGATGCTGGTTTCTTAGCTTCGACGGTCGTGGCTTCAGAGATCACCTCTTCCACTTTTTCGACTGTATCAGGTGCAGAAACTGGCGATGCTGGTTTCTTAGTTTCGACAGTCTTGGCTTCAGAGATCACCTCTTCCACCTTTTCGACTGTATCAGGTTCAGAAATTGGCAATGCTGGTTTCTTAGCTTCGACGGTCGTGGCTTCAGAGATCGCCTCTTTCTCCTTTTCGACTGTATCTGGTTCAGAAATTGGCAATGCTGGTTTCTTAGCTTCGACGGTCGTGGCTTCAGAGATCGCCTCTTCCACCTTTTCGACTGTATCAGGTTCAGCAACTGGCGATGCTGGTTTCTCAGTTTCGACAATCTTGGCTTCAGGGATGATTTCTACCTTTTCGATAGGCTCGGTTTCATCCTCTTCTACCTTTTCAGGTTCAGCAACTGGCAATGCTGGTTTCTTAGCTTCGACGGTCGTGGCTTCAGAGATCAACTCTTCCACCTTCTCGACTGTATCAGGTTCAGAAACTGGCAATGCTGGTTTCTTAGCTTCGACGGTCGTGGCATCAGACATCACCTCTTCCACCTTTTCGACTGTATCAGGTTCAACCACTGGCGATGCTGGTTTCTTAGCTTCGACAATCTTGGCTTCAGGGATGATTTGTACCTTTTCGATAGGCTCGTTTTCATCATCCTCTACCTTTTCAGGTTCAGCAACTGGCGATACTGGTTTCTTAGCTTCGACGGTCGTGGCTTCAGAGATCACCTTTTCCACCTTTTCGACTGTATCAGGTTCAACAACTGGCGATGCTGGTTTTTCAGTCTCGACGGTCGTGGCTTCAGAAATCACATCTTCCTCCTTTTCGACTGTATCAGGTTCAGAAACTGGCGATGCTGGTTTCTTAGCTTCGACGGTCGTGGCTTCAGAGATCAACTCTTCTACCTTCTCGACTGTATCAGGTTCAGAAACTGGCAATGCTGGTTTCTTAGCTTCGACGGTCGTGGCTTCAGAGATCACCTCTTCCACCTTTTCGACTGTATCAGGTTCAACCACTGGCGATGCTGGTTTCTTAGCTTCGACAATCTTTGGTTCAGAGATGATTTGTACCTTTTCGATAGGCTCGGTTTCATCCTCTTCTACCTTTTCAGGTTCAGCAACTGGCGATACTGGTTTCTTAGCTTCGACGCTCGTGGCTTCAGAGATCACCTCTTCCACCTTTTCGACTGTATCAGGTTCAGAAACTGGCGATGCTGGTTTCTTAGCTTCGACGGTCGTGGCTTCAGAGATCAACTCTTCCACCTTCTCGTCTGTATCAGGTTCAGAAACTGGCAATGCTGGTTTCTTAGCTTCGACGGTCGTGGCTTCAGAGATCGCCTCTTCCAGCTTTTCGACCGTATCAGGCTCAGAAACTAGCGATGCTGGTTTCTCAGCTTCGACGGTCTTGGCTTCAGAGATCACCTCTTCCACCTTTTCGACTGTATCAGGTTCAGAAACTGGCAATGCTTGTTTCTTAGCTTCGATGGTCTTGTCTTCAAGGATCACCTCTTCCACCTTTTCGACTGTATCAGGCTCAGCAACTGGCAATGCTGGTTTCTTAGCTTCGACGGTCGTGGCTTCAGAGAACAACTTTTCCACCTTCTCGTCTGTATCAGGTTCAGAAACTGGCAATGCTGGTTTCTTAGCTTCGACGGTCGTGGCTTCAGAGATCGCCTCTTCCAGCTTTTCGACCGTATCAGGCTCAGCAACTGGCGATGCTGGTTTCTCAGTTTCGACAATCTTGGCTTCAGGGATGATTTCTACCTTTTCGATAGGCTCGGTTTCATCCTCTTCTACCTTTTCAGGTTCAGCAACTGGCGATGCTGGTTTCTTAGCTTCGACGCTCGTGGCTTCAGAGATCACCTTTTCCACCTTTTCGACTGTATCAGCTTCAACCACTGGCGATGCTGGTTTCTTAGCTTCGACGGTCTTGTCTTCAAGGATCACCTCTTCCACCTTTTCGACTGTATCAGGTTCAGAAACTGGCGATGCTGGTTTCTCAGCTTCGACAATCTTGGCTTCAGAGATCACCTTTTCGACTGTATCAGGTTCTGTAACTGGCGATGCTGGTTTCTTAGCTTCGACGGTCTTTGTTTCAGAGATCACCTCTTCCACCTTTTCGACTGTATCAGGTTCAGAAACTGGCGATGCTGGTTTTTCAGCTTCGACAGTTCTGGTTTCAAAGATTACCTCTTCCACCTTTTCGACTGTATCAGGTTCAGAAACTGGCGATGCTGGTTTCTTAGCTTCGACGGTCTTGGCTGCAGAGATCACCTCTTCAACCTTTTCGACTGTATCAGCTTCAACCACTGGCGATGCTGGTTTCTTAGCTTCGACGGTCTTGTCTTCAAGGATCACCTTTTCCACCTTTTCGACTGTATCAGGTTCAGAAACTGGCAATGCTTGTTTCTTAGCTTCGACGGTCTTGTCTTCAAGGATCACCTCTTCCACCTTTTCGACTGTATCAGGTTCAGAAACTGGCGATACTAGTTTCATAGCTTTGACGGTCGTGGCTTCAGAGATCGCCTTTTCCACCTTTCCGACTGTATCAGGTTCAGAAACTGGCGATGCTGGTTTCTCAGCTTCGACAATCTTGGCTTCAGAGATCACCTTTTCGACTGTATCAGGTTCTGTAACTGGCGATGCTGGTTTCTTAGCTTCGACGGTCTTTGTTTCAGAGATCACCTCCTCTACCTTTTCGACTGTATCAGGTTCAGAAACTGGCGATGCTGGTTTTTCAGCTTCGACAGTTCTGGTTTCAAAGATTACCTCTTCCACCTTTTCGACTGTATCAGGTTCAGAAACTGGCGATGCTGGTTTCTTAGCTTCGACGGTCTTGGCTTCAGAGATCACCTCTTCCACCTTTTCGACTGTATCAGGTTCAGAAACTGGCGATGCTGGTTTCTTAGCTTCGACGGTCTTGGCATCAGAGATCACCTCCTCTACCTTTTCGACTGTATCAGGCTCAGAAACTGGCGATTCTGGTTTCTTAGCTTCGACGGTCTTGTCTTCAAGGATCACCTCTTCCACCATTTCGACTGTATCAGGTTCAGAAACTGGCGATGCTGGTTTCTCAGCTTCGACAATCTTGGCTTCAGAGATCACCTCTTTCTCCTTTACGACTGTATCAGGTTCAGAAACTGGCGATGCAGGTTTCTTAGCTCCGACAATCTTGGCTTCAGAGAACACCTTTTCGACTGTATCAGGTTCTGTAACTGGCGATGCTGGTTTCTTAGCTTCGACAGTCTTTGTTTCAGAGATCACCTCTTCCACCTTTTCGACAGTATCAGGTTCAGAAACTGGCGATGCTGGTTTTTCAGCTTCGACAGTTCTGGTTTCAGAGATCACCTCTTCTACCTTTTCGACTGTATCAGGCTCAGAAACTGGCGATGCTGGTTTCTTAGCTTCGACGGTCTTGGCTTCAGGGATGATTTGTACCTTTTCGATAGGCTCGGTTTCATCCTCTTCTACCTTTTCAGGTTCAGCAACTGGCAATGCTGGTTTCTTAGCTTCGACGGTCGTGGCTTCAGAGATCATCTCTTCCACCTTTTCGACTGTATCAGGTTCAGAAACTGGCGATGCTGGTTTCTTAGCTTCGACGGTCTTGGCTTCAGAGATCACCCCTTCCACCTTTTCGACTGTATCAGGTTCAGAAACTGGCGATGCTGGTTTCTTAGCTTCGACGGTCTTGGCTTCAGAGATCGCCTCTTCCACCTTTTCGACTGTATCAGGTTCAACCACTGGCGATGCTGGTTTCTTAGCTTCGACAATCTTTGGTTCACAGATTACCTCTTCCACCTTTTCGACTGTATCAGGTTCAGCAACTGGCGATGCTGGTTTCCGAGCTTCGACAATCTTGGCTTCAGGGATGATTTGTACCTTTTCGATAGGCTCGGTTTCATCCTCTTCTACCTTTTCAGGTTCAGCAACTGACAATGCTGGTTTCTTAGCTTCGACGGTCGTGGCTTCAGAGATCACCTTTTCCACCTTTTCGACTGTATCAGGTTCAACCACTGGCGATGCTGGTTTCTTAGCTTCGACGGTCTTGTCTTCAAGGATCACCTCTTCCACCTTTTCGACTGTATCAGGTTCAGAAACTGGCGATGCTGGTTTCTTAGCTTCGACTGTCGTGGCTTCAGATTTCAACTCTTCCACCTTCTCGTCTGTATCAGGTTCAGAAACTGGCAATGCTGGTTTCTTAGCTTCGACGGTCGTGGCTTCAGAGATCGCCTCTTCCAGCTTTTCGACCGTATCAGGCTCAGAAACTAGCGATGCTGGTTTCTCAGCTTCGACGGTCTTGGCTTCAGAGATCACTTCTTCCACCTTTTCGACTGTATCAGGTTCAGCAACTGGCAATGCTGGTTTCTTAGCTTCGACGGTCGTGGCTTCAGAGAACAACTTTTCCACCTTTTGGACTGATTCAGGCTCAGAAACTGGCGATGCTGGTTTCTTAGCTTCGACGGTTGTGGCTTCAGAGATTGCCTCTTCCAGCTTTTCGACCGTATCAGGCTCAGCAACTGGCAATGCTGGTTTCTCAGTTTCGACAATCTTGGCTTCAGGGATGATTTCTACCTTTTCGATAGGCACGGTTTCATCCTCTTCTACCTTTTCAGGTTCAGCAACTGGCGATACTGGTTTCTTAGCTTCGACGCTCGTGGCTTCAGAGATCACCTTTTCCACCTTTTCGACTGTATCAGGTTCAACCACTGGCGATGCTGGTTTCTTAGCTTCGACGGTCTTGTCTTCAAGGATCACCTCTTCCACCTTTTCGACTGTATCAGGTTCAGAAACTGGCGATGCTGGTTTCTCAGCTTCGACAATTTTGGCTTCAGAGATCACCTTTTCGACTGTATCAGGTTCTGTAACTGGCGATGCTGGTTTCTTAGCTTCGACGGTCTTTGTTTCAGAGATCACCTCTTCCACCTTTTCGACTGTATCAGGTTCAGAAACTGGCGATGCTGGTTTTTCAGCTTCGACAGTTCTGGTTTCAAAGATTACCTCTTCCACCTTTTCGACTGTATCAGGTTCAGAAACTGGCGATGCTGGTTTCTTAGCTTCGACGGTCTTGGCTTCAGAGATCACCTTTTCGACTGTATCAGGTTCAGCAACTGGCGATGCTGGTTTCTTAGTTTCGACGGTCGTGGCTTCAGAGATCACCCTTTCCACCTTTTGGACTGTATCAGGTTCAGAAACTGGCGATGCTGGTTTCTTAGCTTCGACGGTCTTGGCTTCAGAGATCACCTCTTCCACCTTTTCGACTGTATCAGGTTCAGAAACTGGCGATGCTAGTTTCATAGCTTTGACGGTCGTGGCTTCAGAGATCACCTCTTCCACCTTTCCGACTGTATCAGGTTCAGAAACTGGCGATGCTGGTTTCTCAGCTTCGACAATTTTGGCTTCAGAGATCACCTTTTCGACTGTATCAGGTTCTGTAACTGGCGATGCTGGTTTCTTAGCTTCGACGGTCTTTGTTTCAGAGATCACCTCTTCCACCTTTTCGACTGTATCAGGTTCAGAAACTGGCGATGCTGGTTTTTCAGCTTCGACAGTTCTGGTTTCAAAGATTACCTCTTCCACATTTTCGACTGTATCAGGTTCAGAAACTGGCGATGCTGGTTTCTTAGCTTCGACGGTCTTGGCTTCAGAGATCACCTTTTCGACTGTATCAGGTTCAGCAACTGGCGATGCTGGTTTCTTAGTTTCGACGGTCGTGGCTTCAGAGATCACCTCTTCCACCTTTTGGACTGTATCAGGTTCAGAAACTGGCGATGCTGGTTTCTTAGCTTCGACGGTCTTGGCTTCAGAGATCACCTCTTCCACCTTTTCGACTGTATCAGGCTCAGAAACTGGCGATGCTGGTTTCTTAGCTTCGACGGTCTTGTCTTCAAGGATCACCTCTTCCACCTTTTCGACTGTATCAGGTTCAGAAACTGGCGATGCTGGTTTCTCAGCTTCGACAATCTTGGCTTCAGAGATCACCTCTTTCTCCTTTACGACTGTATCAGGTTCAGAAACTTGCAATGCTGGTTTCTTAGATTCTACAATCTTGGCGTCAGAGATCACCTCTTCCATCTTTTCGACTGTATCAGGTTCAGAAACTGGCGATGCTGATTTTTCAGCTTCGACAGTTCTGGTTTCAGAGATCACCTCTTCTACCTTTTCGACTGTATCAGGCTCAGAAACTGGCGATGCTGGTTTCTTAGCTTCGACGGTCTTGGCTTTAGAGATCACCTCTTCCACCTTTTCGACTGTATCAGGTTCAGAAACTGGCGATGCTGATTTTTCAGCTTCGACAGTTCTGGTTTCAGAGATCACCTCTTCTACCTTTTCGACTGTATCAGGCTCAGAAACTGGCGATTCTGGTTTCTTAGCTTCGACGGTCTTATCTTCAAGGATCACCTCTTCCACCATTTCGACTGTATCAGGTTCAGAAACTGGCGATGCTGGTTTCTCAGCTTCGACAATCTTGGCTTCAGAGATCACCTCTTTCTCCTTTACGACTGTATCAGGTTCAGAAACTGGCGATGCTGGTTTCTTAGCTTCGACAGTCTTTGTTTCAGAGATCACCTCTTCCACCTTTTCGACTGTATCAGGTTCAGAAACTGACGATGCTGGTTTCTTAGCTTCGACGGTCTTGGCTTCAGGGATGATTTGTACCTTTTCGAGAGGCTCGGTTTCATCCTCTTCTACCTTTTCAGAAATTGGCGATGCTGGTTTCTTAGCTTCGACGGTCGTGGCTTCAGAGATCATCTCTTCCACCTTTTCGACTGTATCAGGTTCAGAAACTGGCGATGCTGGTTTCTTAGCTTCGACGGTCTTGGCTTCAGAGATCACCTCTTCCACCTTTTCGACTGTATCAGGTTCAGCAACTGGCGATGCTGTTTTCTCAGGTTCGACAATCTTGGCTTCGGAGATTACTTCTTCCACCTTTCCGATAGTATCAGGTTCAGAAACTGGCGATGCTGGTTTCTTAGCTTCGACGGTCGTAGCTTCAGAGATCACCTCTTCCACCTTTTCGACTGTATCAGGTGCAGAAACTGGCGATGCTGGTTTCTTAGCTTCGACGGTCTTGGCTTCAGAGATAACCTCTTCCACCTTTTCGACTGTATCAGGTTCAGTAACTAGCGATGCTGGTTTCTCAGATTCGACAATCTTGGCTTCGGAGATTACCTCTTCCACCTTTTCGACTGTATCAGGTTCAGAAACTGGCGATGCTGGTTTCTTAGCTTCGACGGTCTTGGCTTCAGAGATCGCCTCCTCCACCTTTCCGATAGTATCAGGTTCAGAAACTGGCGATGCTGGTTTCTTAGCTTCGACGGTCGTGGCTTCAGAGATCACCTCTTCCACCTTTTCGACTGTATCAGGTTCAACCACTGGCGATGCTGGTTTCTTAGCTTCGACGGTCTTGTCTTCAAGGATCACCTTTTCCACCTTTTCGACTGTATCAGGTTCAGAAACTGGCAATGCTGGTTTCTTAGCTTCGACGGTCTTGTCTTCAAGGATCACCTCTTCCACCTTTTCGACTGTATCAGGTTCAGAAACTGGCGATGCTGGTTTCTTTGCTTCGACGGTCTTGGCTTCAGAGATCACCTCTTCCACCTTTTCGACTGTATCAGGTTCAGAAACTGGCGATACTAGTTTCATAGCTTTGACGGTCGTGGCTTCAGAGATCACCTCTTCCACCTTTCCGACTGTATCAGGTTCAGAAACTGGCGATGCTGGTTTCTCAGCTTCGACAATTTTGGCTTCAGAGATCACCTTTTCGACTGTATCAGGTTCTGTAACTGGCGATGCTGGTTTCTTAGCTTCGTCAGTCTTTGTTTCAGAGATCACCTCTTCCACCTTTTCGACTGTATCAGGTTCAGAAACTGGCGATGCTGATTTTTCAGCTTCGACAGTTCTGGTTTCAAAGATTACCTCTTCCACCTTTTCGACTGTATCAGGTTCAGAAACTGGCGATGCTGGTTTTTCAGCTTCGACAGTTCTGGTTTCAAAGATTACCTCTTCCACATTTTCGACTGTATCAGGTTCAGAAACTGGCGATGCTGGTTTCTTAGCCTCGACGGTCTTGGCTTCAGAGATCACCTTTTCGACTGTATCAGGTTCAGCAACTGGCGATGCTGGTTTTTTATTTTCGACGGTCGTGGCTTCAGAGATCACCCTTTCCACCTTTTGGACTGTATCAGGTTCAGAAACTGGCGATGCTGGTTTCTTAGCTTCGACGGTCTTGGCTTCAGAGATCACCTCTTCCACCTTTTCGACTGTATCAGGTTCAGAAACTGGCAATGCTGGTTTCTTAGCTTCGACGGTCTTGTCTTCAAGGATCACCTCTTCCACCTTTTCGACTGTATCAGGTTCAGAAACTGGCGATGCTGGTTTCTTAGCTTCGACGGTCTTGGCTTCAGAGATCACCTCCTCTACCTTTTCGACTGTATCAGGCTCAGAAACTGGCGATACTGGTTTCTTAGCTTCGACGGTCTTGTCTTCAAGGATCACCTCTTCCACCATTTCGACTGTATCAGGTTCAGAAACTGGCGATGCTGGTTTCTCAGCTTCGACAATCTTGGCTTCAGAGATCACCTCTTTCTCCTTTACGACTGTATCAGGTTCAGAAACTGGCGATGCTGTTTTCTTAGCTTCGACAATCTTGGCTTCAGAGATCACCTTTTCGACTGTATCAGGTTCTGTAACTGGCGATGCTGGTTTCTTAGCTTCGACGGTCTTGGCTTCAGGGATGATTTGAACCTTTTCAATAGGCTCGGTTCCATCCTCTTCTTCCTTTTCAGGTTCAGCAACTGGCAATGCTGGTTTCTCAGGTTCGACAATCTTGGCTTCAGAGATCACCTCTTCCACCTTTTCGGCTGTATCAGGTTCAGCAACTGGCGATGCTGTTTTCTCAGGTTCGACAATCTTGGCTTCGGAGATAACTTCTTCCACCTTTCCGATAGTATCAGGTTCAGAAACTGGCGATGCTGGTTTCTTAGCTTCGACGGTCGTAGCTTCAGAGATCACCTCTTCTACCTTTTCGACTGTATCAGGTTCAGAAACTGGCGATGCTGGTTTCTTAGCTTCGACGGTCTTGGCTTCAGAGATCATTTCTTCCACCTTTTCGACTGTTTCAGGTTCAGTAACTGGCAATGCTGGTTTCTCAGATTCGACAATCTTGGCTTCGGAGATTACCTCTTCCACCTTTTCGACTGTATCAGGTTCAGCAACTGGCGATGCTGGTTTCTCAGGTTCGACAATCTTGGCTTCAGAGATCGCCTCCTCCACCTTTTCGACTGTATCAGGTTCAGCAACTGGCGAAGCTGTTTTCTCAGGTTCGACAATCTTGGCTTCGGAGATTACTTCTTCCACCTTTCCGATAGTATCAGGTTCAGAAACTGGCGATGCTGGTTTCTTAGCTTCGACGGTCATGGATTCAGAGATCACCTCTTCCACCTTTTCGACTGTATCAGGTGCAGAAACTGGCGATGCTGGTTTCTTAGCTTCGGCGGTCTTGGCTTCAGAGATCACCTTTTCCACCTTTTCGACTGTATCAGGTTCAGAAACTGGCGATACTAGTTTCATAGCTTTGACGGTCGTGGCTTCAGAGATTACCTCTTCCACCTTTTCGACTGTATCAGGTTCAGAAACTGGCGATGCTGATTTCTCAGATTCGACAATCTTGGCTTCGGAGATTACCTCTTCCACCTTTTCGACTGTATCAGGTTCAGAAACTGGCGATGCTGGTTTCTTAGCTTCGACGGTCTTGGCTTCAGAGATCACCTCTTCCACCTTTTCGACTGTATCAGGTTCAGAAACTGGCGATGCTAGTTTCATAGCTTTGACGGTCGTGGCTTCAGAGATCACCTCTTCCACCTTTCCGACTGTATCAGGTTCAGAAACTGGCGATGCTGGTTTCTCAGCTTCGACAATTTTGGCTTCAGAGATCACCTTTTCGACTGTATCAGGTTCTGTAACTGGCGATGCTGGTTTCTTAGCTTCGACGGTCTTTGTTTCAGAGATCACCTCTTCCACCTTTTCGACTGTATCAGGTTCAGAAACTGGCGATGCTGGTTTCTTAGCTTCGACGGTCTTGGCTTCAGAGATCACCTTTTCGACTGTATCAGGTTCAGCAACTGGCGATGCTGGTTTCTTAGTTTCGACGGTCGTGGCTTCAGAGATCACCTCTTCCACCTTTTGGACTGTATCAGGTTCAGAAACTAGCGATGCTGGTTTCTCAGCTTCGACGGTCTTGGCTTCAGAGATCACCTCTTCCACCTTTTCGACTGTATCAGGTTCAGAAACTGGCGATGCTGGTTTCTTAGCTTCGACGGTCTTGGCTTCAGAGATCACCTCCTCTACCTTTTCGACTGTATCAGGCTCAGAAACTGGCGATGCTGGTTTCTTAGCTTCGACGGTCTTGTCTTCAAGGATCACCTCTTCCACCATTTCGACTGTATCAGGTTCAGAAACTGGCGATGCTGGTTTCTCAGCTTCGACAATCTTGGCTTCAGAGATCACCTCTTTCTCCTTCACGACTGTATCAGGTTCAGAAACTGGCGATGCAGGTTTCTTAGCTTCGACAATCTTGGCTTCAGAGATCACCTTTTCGACTGTATCAGGTTCTGTAACTGGCGATGCTGGTTTCTTAGCTTCGACAGTCTTTGTTTCAGAGATCACCTCTTCCACCTTTTCGACTGTATCAGGTTCAGAAACTGGCGATGCTGGTTTTTCAGCTTCGACAGTTCTGGTTTCAGAGATCACCTCTTCTACCTTTTCGACTGTATCAGGCTCAGAAACTGGCGATGCTGGTTTCTTAGCTTCGACGGTCTTGGCTTCAGGGATGATTTGTACCTTTTCGATAGGCTCGGTTTCATCCTCTTCTACCTTTTCAGGTTCAGCAACTGGCAATGCTGGTTTCTTAGCTTCGACGGTCTTGGCTTCAGAGATCACCTTTTCCTCCTTTTCGACTGTATCAGGTTCAGAAACTGGCGATGCTGTTTTCTCAGGTTCGACAATCTTGGCTTCGGAGATTACTTCTTCCACCTTTCCGATAGTATCAGGTTCAGAAACTGGCGATGCTGGTTTCTTAGCTTCGACGGTCGTAGCTTCAGAGATCACCTCTTCTACCTTTTCGACTGTATCAGGTTCAGAAACTGGCGATGCTGGTTTCTTAGCTTCGACGGTCTTGGCTTCAGAGATCATTTCTTCCACCTTTTCGACTGTTTCAGGTTCAGTAACTGGCAATGCTGGTTTCTCAGATTCGACAATCTTGGCTTCGGAGATTACCTCTTCCACCTTTTCGACTGTATCAGGTTCAGAAACTGGCGATGCTGGTTTCTTAGCTTCGACGGTCTTGGCTTCAGAGATCACCTCTTCCACCTTTTCGACTGTATCAGGTTCAGCAACTGGCGATGCTGGTTTCTCAGGTTCGACAATCTTGGCTTCAGAGATCGCCTCCTCCACCTTTCCGATAGTATCAGGTTCAGAAACTGGCGATGCTGGTTTCCTAGCTTCGACGGTCGTGGCTTCAGAGATCACCTCTTCCACCTTTTCGACTGTATCAGGTTCAGAAACTGGCGATGCTGGTTTCTTAGCTTCGACGGTCGTGGTTTCAGAGATCACCTCTTCCACCTTTTCGACTGTATCAGGTTCAGAAACTGGCGATGCTGGTTTCTTAGCTTCGACGGTCTTGGCTTCAGAGATCACCTCTTCCACCTTTTCGACTGTATCAGGTTCAGCAACTGGCGATGCTGGTTTCTCAGGTTCGACAATCTTGGCTTCAGAGATCGCCTCCTCCACCTTTCCGATAGTATCAGGTTCAGAAACTGGCGAAGCTGTTTTCTCAGGTTCGACAATCTTGGCTTCGGAGATTACCTCTTCCACCTTTTCGACTGTATCAGGTTCAGAAACTGGCGATGCTGGTTTCTTAGCTTCGACAATCTTGGCTTCAGAGATCGCCTCCTCCACCTTTCCGATAGTATCAGGTTCAAAAACTGGCGATGCAGGTTTCTTAGCTTCGGCGGTCGTGGCTTCAGAGATAACCTCTTCCACCTTTTCGACTGTAT